>NC_041232.1:69459583-69521028 GCF_002837175.3 Physeter macrocephalus
TGGGAGGGAGGGAGACGCAAGAGGGAAGAGATATGGGAACATATGTATATGTATAACTGATTCACTTTGTTGTAAAGCAGAAACTAACACACCATTGTGAAACAGTTATACTCCAATAAAGATGTTAAAAAAAAAAAAAGAACTAGGTTGGCCTTAACATGTATTCAGGAGCAATGCTGATTACAAGTTGTGTCAGAATAATCATCCAGAATAATCATTCAAGGGATCGGTTCTGGAACAAAAAGACTTCTCAGGGTAGAGAAACAGTCAAGCTTCTTCAATAAAATTCAAAACTATTTAAACTCAACTGACTCCTCAATCAAATGAAATTAATGTTAGAAAAGAAGAAAAGAAAAGAAAAGAAGAACCAAGCCACTCATCATCAGATAGTCTTTCAATCTAATTCTCTGCTTGGAGAATCGGAGGTTTTCAACTACAGACTTAGAGGGGCTTCAGTCATCTTTCAACAGCCTCGTTTCACAGATGAGGAAACTGAAGTCTTCAGGTGTGTTGCCTGAGGTCACAGAGCTGGGAAGCTCTGGAAGGAAGCGCACAGGGGTGGGAGAATGTAGCTCCCTGATGGAGATTCAGCTTCCTCCACAGCCTCTGAGCTGCCCTCGTGCAACTTTGGAACTAGGAATGGGTAGTCCTGATTCTGAGGCTCTCATCTGGGCCGTGTCTCCCCCAGCTGTCTGAGACAGCTCTTAAAGCCAAACTCGAGTGACACAGTCATCACGATTTATACAGATACAGAGCTGCGCAAACCTATTTTTGATTTTCTATAAGTAGGTTTTTCTCATGGTGAGTTACCTTCAGCGATTCATATTTTAAGTTCTTTTTGATAGAATTAAACAATCCAATCATGTCATTTGATGGCTCTATTCGCAATTTACTTCTGGACCCCATGCAGCCCCCAGGTGGCCTTTTAAGCGAAAGCACTTAATTACTTCCTGCAACCTAAGGGAATGTGAAATTGCAAATACTGCTAGATTACTTAAGCACATGTTTAGTTGATAATTTGTCTCTTCTGCTCATTTCCATCATGCAGTGGAAGAGTTTAGAGGACAGAAACACAGAAAGCAAGGGGGGGGTTGCTTTTACAACATCCTTTGGGTCAACTTTTAAATAAGTTTCATTAATTTATTCTTAACATAGAAAATTTGGCAGATGATGAAATGCATGGTGAAGCTCCCTTTTGGAATGTGGCTCCATCATTTCTTTGAAGAATTATACATTTCTAGTATGTAAGACACTCCGATAATAAATAAACATTACTGTGGATTTGCCCACTCTTTATATTATCTGCATCCCTAGCCAATAATATGCATAACTAAGAGATGGCCTATTAGTATTATGAATTCGCTGGTACGTAAGCAGAGAGTTTATTCATGTACTTTAACATTTTAAATATCACTCTTTCAAGTACAGCTTATGACTAGTTTGTTATGAGAATCTGAGGGCATAAAAAGTTCAGGTTTCTTTGAAAAAATGATTTTTGAATGGAGGGAATTCCAAAAGCTGAGGAACTTAAAAAAAAAAAAAAAAAAAAACAAAGTCAGAAATACTGCATTTTCATGACCTTTTCCTTCATGAGTAACTCAGAAAATTTGATTCAAACTTTCCAAAATAAATTTTTCTTTGGCTTGAGGCTAAAGCATAATAACTTTCGGTTCAAAAGGAGCTGTTGGTGGACTTTTTTGGGACAATATGAGAAAGAAAGAAATTAGGGCCCCAAATAGAGTACTAGTTTTTGACTTAATTAGGGAGCAGGGACAGTGGCGCTATAATTACTGCAAATGAGGCATCCACATCATCCATGTTATTTTGCTGGTAAATTTTTGACGTTCTCTTCTGAGAAGAACAGCGATGTGTGTTCGGAGCTGAAAAATCCCTGTTGATGTCGGTAAGCATGCTGTATATCTAAGATTTGTCTCTGGGGAGGGAAGCGACACGGGTGAGCGAAATAGAATATGTGCTTTAAATCATGAGATGAAAGTCCAGACAGAAAGGTTGCAAGGAAGCAGAGGGTCTGTGGCAGGTAAGGGGAGGTAGATGAAAAAAGGTGAGCACCTAGGAGGTCATGGCCACTTTGTAGACACCTCCCTACACACTGTAATTCCAAAAGCAAGACGGAACTCCTGAGATTTCATGGGTGGATGAGAATATAGGGAGAAGACACAAGAGGAAGGGGTTTTCTGGAAGCTCTGCAAAGAAGGGGGAGAAGAAAAGACTGGAAAATGTTATAAGCATTTTGTATGTGTTGTGTCGCTTAGTGCAGTCTTGTCTGCCCGGCCCGCCAGTCCGCAACAAAAGTCAGTCTCCAGAGTAACAACAGACACTGGTGAGCTCTCCAACAAAAGACCACCTCCCTGAGGGCAGCATGACGTGATGACTGAGCACCAGCCCCATGAAACAGAAACACTATAGGGGCTGCCAGGGCCCGCAGTGGCTCCTTGCTGCCTCCGAATGAACGTGTTAAAAGACCAAGAACTGTGCTGGGAGATGATTAGACTGGAGCACTGGGCGGTGGGTGGTGTTGAGAAAGCCCCAGACACGTCTGTGGCCACTTGGGGCTGGTTCCTGGTGGGGGTGGGGGCGGAGAAGAGCCCGCTCGTGGTGCAGTCCTGGAGAGGACGTGACTCGGATCCGCAGGCGGAGGGTGGGTGGTGGGCCTCTGATTTTCTCCTGCGGGTGGAGGGACCCTCAAGCAGTCTGTTAACGCTTCAACTTCACACCATTTCCTCAAAACTGCCCCCCACCGTGGGCAGCTGGGAGGGTGGTTTGTTCTCCGCGAAGTACACAATATGAGCTGTAATATGTTGGTCACTGTCGATGGCATGGTTCCCTTACTGCACTTCCATCAGTTTACATCAACATAGTCTGCTGAGCTCCTGCCCATTGCTTGGGACTCTGCCACACATTGAGAGTAGACAAATAACACTGGGCCCTTGGCCTTGAGAAGCTCGCCGCCGAGTCTGGGGAATAAATAACTTTGATATGAAGTATTAACTAGAGGAATAGAGGCTTGCCTGAGGAGCCCTTGACTCAGAGGAGGGGCCATTATAGCTCAGCCAGGCTGGTGGGAATGCAGTGACTCATGAAATTGGCAAATGGTGAGAAGAGGGTGGTAAGTTTAAAAAAAAAAAAAGAGGTTACTTAAGTCTTCATTTCACCAACGTTTTAGCCTCCTTCTTCACATGTCCCTGTTTTGACTCAATCAAAATCTTGGAGTTGGCACCAACAATGTGGTTTCATCCCTGTCCTAAATTCATTGGGAATGACCCGCTCCCATCAGACCCAAGCCACCCAAGCCAGAAACCTAGAGACATCCTAACCCCTCCGTCCCTCTCATGCCACACCAGCTGGTGAGTCTATTAGTCACCAAGTCTTGACTCTGCTTGCAAATATCCCTGGCATTGGCCCCTCACTTTGCCCAGTCTCTGTTGTCTCCAATTTTTCCCTAGCTCTCGTCTGCCCTCACTTACACTATTTTACCAGCCTCCTAACTGACCCCTCGCCCCACTCTCACTTCTATTAACCACTGCTGTGAAGATGATCTACACAGAAATTTCTAGATCAGAAATCGTATCGTGTTACTCCACTGCTCAAAATTTATCAATGGTTTCCTTCTGCAGATAGAATAAAATCCCAACTCTTTAGCGTGATCTAAAAAGTCCTATGGAAAACATTTGAACGGACACCACCAAAGAAGACATACAGATAGCAAATAAGCACATGAAAAGGTGCTCAACGTTATTAGTCATTGTGAAATGCCAACTAAAACCATGAGATGCCACTACACAACTATTAGAATAGCTAAAATGAAAAAGATTCACATCACATCAGTGTTGGCAAAGATGTGGAGGAAACGGAGCCTTCAAACGTTGCTGATGGGAGTGTAAAATGGTACAACTGCTTTGGAAAAGGGTTTGGTAGTTTCCTATGAAGTTGTACATACATTTACCATATGATCCAGCCATTCCGTTTCTAGGTAGTACCTAAAAGAAAACATGTGACCAGAAAAAGACTTAAACATAAATGTTCATAGCAATTGTGTGCAGAATAATCAGAAACTGGAAACAATCCAAATGTTCATCAGTAGTTAATACGTAAACAAATTGTGTATTTATCCGATGAAATACTGCAATAAAAAAGAATATGGATACCCACCACGTCATAGTTATACTGAGTGAAAGAAAGCAGACAAAAAAGAGTATATACTGTATGTATTAGTTTGCTAGGGCGGATATTACAGGCTGGGTGACTTAAACCATAGAAATGTATTTTCCCATGAATCTGGAGTTTAGAAAGCTGATATCAAGGTGTCGGCAGGGTTGGTTTCTTCTGAGCCTGTCTCCTTGGCTTGCAGATGACCATCTTCTCCTCCCTATGTCCTCCCTCTGTGTGTGTCTGTATCCAGATTTCCTCTTCTTAGAAAGACACCAGTCATATAGGATTGGGGCCCACCCTCATGACCTCATTTTCATTTAATTACCTCTTTAAGGACTTGATCTTCGAATACAGTCTCATTCTGAGGTATAAGGGGTTAGAACACTTGGAGAAACAAGATTCATCCCATAACACTGCATGAATCAATTTATATAAAATTTTAGAAAATTCAAACCAATCTATAGCAACAGGAGGAGGGATGGATTCTTAGGAGGTACAAAAAAACTTTTGGGGGGGGGTAATGGAATTTTTCATTATCTGGTTTGGTGGTGGTTTCATGGGTGTATACTTACGTCAAAACATTGCACACTTTATCTGTCTGTCTATCTATCTATCTATCTATCTATCTATCTATCTATCTATCTATCTATTAAAAAGTTTTTCCTGCTGCGTGGCTTGTGGGATCTTAGTTCCCCAACCAAGGATTGAACCTGGGCCCCGAGTCCTAACCACTGGACCACCAGGTAATTCCTGCACACTTTATTTATTTATTTATTTATGTATTTTTTTGCGGTACACGGGCCTCTCACTGTTGTGGCCTCTCCCGTTGGGGAGCACAGGCTCCGGACGCGCAGGCTCAGCGGCCATGGCTCACGGGCCCAGCCGCTCCGCGGCATGTGGGATCTTCCCGGACCGGGGCACGAACCCGTGTCCCCTGCATCGGCAGGCAGACTCTCAACCACTGCGCCACCAGGGAAGCCCTCCTGCACGCTTTAAATATGCAGAGTCTACTGTAAGTCAGTGATACCTCAATAAAGCTGTTCTTTAACAAATGCTTTTTATGATCTTGCCTTCCCATTTCTTTCCAGGTCTAGGTTTGACGATTCTTTTTTCAGGCACTATGCACCTTTGCTATGCCAAATTCTTGCAGTTATTTGAATATTGCAAGCTTTCTCATGCCACCGAGTCTTTGCACATACTGTTTTCTCTGCTGGAATGCCCTTCTTCCTTCTCTGCTTAGTGACTTGGCCATGACTTTGCAGATACCAGTCTGAGCTGACTGTCTATCCTTCCTGCTTCTATGGCTTTGTTATAGTACATATATAGTATTGGATTTTGGCTCTTTGTTTATTTTTTTAATTTATACCCTATTAGGTTCAGTTTTTTAAGGTTAAAGATTTTTGTCTTGGTACCTTTTTTTAAAAACGCATATTTAATTTTGGAATAATTTTAGATTTATAGAAAAATTGCAGACATAGTACAGACCCTATATACCCTTCAATCAGTTTCCCTTATTAAGGTTAACGTTTTACATTAGTTTGTTAAAACGAAGTAGCCAACATTGGTATATTACTGTTAACTACATACCAGACTTTATTCAGATTTCATTGGTCTTTCTGTGCATGTCCTCCTGTTCCAGGATCCAATGCAAAGATACCACACTGCATTTTGTCATTATGTCTTTTGTTCTCCTCTGGTCTGTGATAGTTGCTCATTCTCTTCTTAGTTTGTTTGTTTGTTTTTTTAAAATTATTTATTTATTTATTTCTGGCTGTGTTGGGTCTTTGTTGCTACACGCGAGCTTTCTCTAGTTGCGGCGAGCGGGGCTACTCTTCATTGCGGTGCACGGGCTTCTCACTGCAGTGGCTTCTCTCATTGTGGAGCACGGGCCCTAGGCACACGGGCTTCAGTAGTTGCGGCACGTGGGCTCAGTAGTTGTGGCTCACGGGCTCTAGAGCGCAGGCTCAGTAGTTGTGGCACACGAGCTTAGTTGCTCTGCGGCATGTGGGATCTTCCTGGACCAGGGCTCGAACCCCTGTCCCCTGCATTGGCAGGCGGATTCTTAACCACTGCGCCACCGGGGAAGCCCCTCTTCTTAGTTTTTGATATCTTTTTATTCCCTGAGCTTAGTTCCTAAAAATAAAAGCAAGAAACAATAGCTAACATTTATGTTGCCTACTGTGTGCCAGACATATAGTTAATGTCTTTTTGTGTACCATCTCATTTAACTCTCACAGTAATCCACAGGTAGTTGCTATTGTTATGGCTGGTTTAGCAGATGAAGAAGTTGATGCTCAAACAGTGTATGCCATTAGCTAGCTTAGCTCTTAATGCTATTCTGTAGGCAACTAATAAATGTTTGTTAGTGCATAACTGCCTTTCTCCATTCATTGAATTATTAGGAGGAATGAAACTGCAGAATTTGCACAATTCCAGATCTTAAAAAAAATTTTTTTTTTTGCTTTTTTGGCTGTGTTCCGTGGCATGTGGGATCTTAGTTCCCCGACCAGGGATGGAACCTGCGCCCCTGCAGTGGAAGCTCAGATTCTTATCCACGGGACCGCCAGGGAAGTCCCTCCAGAGCTTAAGTAAATAGGATACATTAAATTATGGGAGGCCACTGGGGGAAAAGAATGAGGCCATGGTCCTGCTTTGGCAGGAACCAGTATGTCTCTGCCTGACTCACTCATCTGTTACATGCAGCAGCCAGAGTTACTGCAGTGCGGCATTTGTCCCGCCCACCAAGGAGAAAGACCTGTTAGAAAAGACAGTGAGTTTACCAACCATTAATGCAAACTCCAAGACACAGATTTTTTAAAAATTGTATTGAAATATAGTTATTTAAAATGTTGTGTTAATTTCTCCTGTATAGCAAAGTCATTCAGTTATACATATATATATTCTTTTTCATATTCTTTTCCATTTTGGTTTATCACAGGATATTGAATACAGTTCCCTGTGCTATACAGTAGGACCTTGTTGTTTATCTATCCTATGTATAATAGTCTGCATCTGCTAATCCCAAACTCCCAATCTTTCTCTCCCCCAGTCCTCCTCCCCCTTGGCAACTACAGGTCTGTTCTCTATAGACACAGTTCTTTTTTTTTTAATGAAGTCTAGTTGATTTACAATATTGTGTTAGTTTCAGGTGCACAGCATAGTGATTCAGTTTTTTTCTGATTATATTCCATTATAGGTCCTTACGAGAGAGAGTATAATTCCCTGCTATACAGTAAATCCTTGTTGCTTATCTATTTTATGTATAGTAGTTTGTATCCGTTAATCCCATACTCCTAATTTGTCCCTCCCCCCATCCCTCTCCCCTTTGGTAACCATAAGTTTTTTTTTTTTTTTTTTTGTGGTACGCGGGCCTCCCTCTGCTGCGGCCTCTCCAGTTGCGGAGCACAGGCTCCGGACGCGCAGGCCCAGCGGCCATGGCTCACGGGCCCAGCCGCTCCGCGGCATGTGGGATCCTCCCAGACCGGGGCGCGAAGCCGGTTCCCGTGCATCGGTAGGCGGACGCGCAACCACTGCGCCAGCAGGGAAGCCCGAGTTTGTTTTTTTATGTCTGTGATTCTGTTTTGTAGATAGATTCATTTGTGTGATTTTTTTAGATTCCACATATTAAGTGTTATCATATAGTATTTGTCTTTCTCTGTCTTACTTCAGTAAGTATAATATTCTCTAGGTCCATCCGTGTTGCTACAACTGGCAATATTTCATTCCTTTTATGGCTGAGTAATATTCCATTGTCTCTATATATATACCACATCTTCTTAAGCCCATCACAAGACACAGATATTTATGGTAAGGAAATGACTGGCCATGCTGAACTATTTTACAGGGATCGTGAAAAACACCTAAGTCTGTAATGACTGGAAATCAGCTGAAATGCTACTGGAAAGCTGAAAGCAAACCCAGCATGTGCCCAGTATTGTTCAAGGTGTGCTTTAAACAATGAAATTGGCAAGGCAGCCTCACTGATCTCTCTCTGGACACCGCTGTGGATTCCTTAACATAAGATCACTGTTGTTCTTCCCTCCAGGGCACTTCAGTGTCTCCTCAAAGCAGGGAGATCTCTGGGGAAATCTCTCCAAATAGGGTGGGTGGTAAATCAGGTCAGTTCACTGTCCACCTTCCAGGGTATGCTAGGGCATCCATCACCATCTTCCTGGCCCTCCTTATCCTGGGACTGGGAGTGAGGTGTGCTAGGAAGCGGATTCTAGAGTTACCCACCTTTGTTTAATAAATGAAGGGAGTGGGGGTTGAAGAAAGACCTAATCGTTCACAAAATGTCATTTTTACTGTTTCCTCAGGAGGGTTCTCATTACCACTAATTACCGTTTCACTACAGTAACAATCAAAACCTATATTTTCAAAGCCTGGAACGTAGTTTAACCAGGACGCTTGAGCAGTTATGCTTTTCCTTGGCTTTCAAGGCTAAAGCCATGTGGACATGAAGTGGCAGTGATGATGCAGAACAGGTTTGAGGTTCTCTGCTAAGAGCCCTCTTTTCTTGCCTCCTTTAGTGATGAGGCCGCATGCTCCACGTGACAGCTCTGGGTGTCTCAAGACACCCAGTCATCTAAAGCAGGGCAGTTACCTCTATTCTTTTCCCATTGCCAATTTCAGTCTCTGGAGGATGTGGAGTTATTACAGCCCCTTCCTGACTATTGCTCAATAGGAGAGTGGCTGCCTGGGGCACAAGGACAAGGAAATAGCATATAAAAGTCTCTTTTTCCTGTCTTTAGAAAGTCGCATAGCAATCTGCCACACATAAACTAGGGCGAGTCCAATTTTCATTGTTCCCCACTTTGATCTACTTTGCCTAAAGAGTAAAGAGTAAAGAGTAAAGAGTAAAGATTCATTGCCTCCACTGAGCTCTTTACCTTAGACCAGGGGTTGGCAAACTTTTTCTGTCAAGGATCAAAGAGTAAATAGTTTAGGCTTTGCAGGCTAATCGGTCTCTCTCACAACTACTTATTTCCACTGTTGGGTTTTCACTGTGATAACAATAAAAACATGAAAACAGCCATAGACAATACCTAAATGAATGAGCATGGTTGTTTTCCAATAAAACTTTATTTACAAAAACAGGTGGTGGTTGGATTAGACTCATGGCTCATAGTTTGCGGGTACCAGGCTTAGATGATCGCAAACAAGATTCATAACTTTCTTCTCTTGGTAGCATCTTCCTTTTCTTTGCCCGTTAGTGTTTTAGAGTTAGTTCTTGATGAAGTGTATTGCAGTACACATACATTAGTGTAAAGATTAAAACCTGGAAAGGATGCAGCATTGGGATAGGATTTTATTTCTACAAAATAAAACTCAGTCCCATCAGAGATTAACCTTATCCGTCATAACTGATGCTTATTTGAAAAAGCCCAGTGAAAGTTAATACAAAATTTCCTCCTTGGTTAATTTTTAATGTAATCATTTAGGATTTTTCACGTGTATTATGTTTTACCTTGTCAGTTTTCCCAATGCTCAGCCAACTAATGATAAGATCCTTTCTTTACATAGATGATGACAGTAATAATATTACCTAACGGTAATACTCTCACTTCCCCATTCCTGGTTATCTCTCTGGAATAATCTTTAAAACCATTTCTTCTGGATCATCAGGTGTGGCCCAAATCTTTCCTGAAAATTCAAATGAAGGTTTATAAAAGTCCAGATGTCACAGTCTATCAGATAATTTAGATTAATGGTAACCAAAAAAAGAAAAAGAAAAGAAAAAGAAAAGAAAAGAAAAAAGAAATCCCTTGTAAAACACATGTAAGATAGTCTCCATTTGCTCAACTCTGACCATGAGCTAGGCTCTTATAGCCGAGGTGCAGACTCTTTCTGGAGCTCATGTACCCACCCTATGGTGGACACCTCCACTTGGCTGTCTAAGAGATATCACCCCAGTAGTAATAGTAATCCTACCATCTGCAAATCCATCTTCCACCCCAAATTTATTTGAATAAATGCACCACCATCTACTTAGATATTCAAGGTCCAACCCTGGGAGTTATACTTGATTAATCTGTTCTCCTTGCTCCCCACATCAAAACATTCATCAGTCCTGTGCTCTCTATAGTCAGAATATACTCCAAACTTAACTCTCCTCTCTGTCTCTGCTGCCACTTTGATGGTCAAAGCCCTGTAGCCTCTGTCTGGATTATTTTACCGCCTTCTGTCTCCCTGCTCCCCCTAAGAGGCTCGCCTACAGTTCATCCCCTCAGAGCAGATTCTAAAGAGTAAAACAGATCATGTCACTCTGCCTGCATGAAGCCTTCCAAACTTCGGTCCATCAGCAGGTTTTCTTCACTCTCCCTCTGAATTAGAGTGTAAAGCCCATCTGCTTCTATCCATCTAACAACAATGTTTATGGACCACCATCCACTTTGGCTCAAGCCCAGATCACTTCATCCCCATTTGAATTTCAGACAATTTCAGAATTTCTCTTACCTACCCTAGGTTACTACCATCAACTACCAACTACCATCCTACTGTTGATCCTCGGGTCCTGAAATGCTTCTGAACGTTGACGAATTTAAGCCCAGCCGGGGATTTATGCAGAATGGTTCAAGTTGGGTAGCTTACTATTTCAGTCTTTCCTCCATTCCTTTGCTGGTGGAAGCAATTACAATTTTGCTTTATTGGCATGTTACATGAAAATACACTTTTCACAATGGGAGAATCACAGGCTAGATACTGCCTCCATGAACTTGCCATATTTATGAGGAGGTAAGGCTAATAAGGAAGAAAACAAAAGAGTATATAACAGTGTATAGGCACTATTAACATGTTTCTTCAGACTTGAAATACATTGGGCATTCAGGAGAGGAGAGGTCAAATATTGGAGCAAGAAATCCACAGAGGTTGAAGTTAGGAGATGGGGAATATTATTGTGGACTGAATCTTGGGAAAACCCTGGATATTATGTATTGTGTATGTGGGGTAGCGGCCAACTGTTCCTTCCACGTTTTGTCTGCGTGGCTTGCCGTTGTGTGAATCAAGGATAATTAGACTTTGGTTATTGGGATGTTTTGGTTCTTTTGCCACATAAGTCCACTTTTAAAATTCTCCACTTACGTTGAGGGCAATTTCATGGTGACTTCTAAACTTTTTCCTCGTTTTCACTAATAATGTTTATTGTTTGTCTTTATTTATCGATTTATTTATTTTTGTCACTTTTCAGCCCGCATAGCACCAGTCTAGCTGGGCCAAACGGGGAAGGATACTGATATAGGGAGGCCAGTGCCAAGAGAAGTGGGCATCTGGGTCTTCAGGTGTCAGATGTCCCAGTAAGTAACCATAGTGATGAACTGTAGGACAGAGGTCATAGGAAAAGAAGAAGGAGGGCAGCAGGCGTTAGATGCTCTGCTATGTAATAATCAAGAGGGATAATGTTTTACCAGCTGGATAGGGCAAGAACACTATTATGCCAAAAGAGAACCAAAAGAACCAAAGGGTAAAGAGAAACAGAAATGGCTCATCTGTTTGGACATTTCCTTAGAAGATGGCTATTTGGGTTTCATCTCTACTACATTTCAACTACTACTTCTGTAGTAGTTCTCCTTGACAACTTGTGCCATCCCCAAATAATCTGAGGAAGCTAAAGCCCTTTAGGACAAGATTCCCAGCTGATCTTTGCCCCGTACACTACTCTTAGTGCTCTTCAAGTATTTTTTAAAGTTCTGGTAGACCCAAGAGAAACTTAATTTACTATTGTGTAAGTTAATGGAAATAAACCATTTGGACAGGTTAGATTGTGGTATTAGAAGTTGTTACATAAAGAGGACTATTTAGTACAGATGTCAGGGGGTACTGGGTTGGTGCTGGTGCCCAGATCCTTGGAATCACAAAGCTCAAGTGGCACGTTGTACCAGATCCCCACCTTATTTTGCTGTTAATCAGTTTCTGGCATTCTTCCACTAATGACTTTCTTTAGAAAATGGGAGATGAATTGGGCTTAGAAGCGTAAATGACAGCCCAGATTGTCATTGCTTTTCACAGCCCACATAGCATTCTACGATTCTTTATATTGTGAGTGCAGAGAATTATTACCACGGTTGAGCTCAGCACCCAGTTTAGGGATTCGGTTCTTTCACCTCTTTTCCAAAAACCTGAGTTCATATGGGTTCATTATTAAAATGTTCATTATGTCTAATTATGCCCTCACATTCTTCTAAATGCCACAGCTATAATGATAAAATGAAATAATAGATGTGAAACTCATGCCATCTCTCCTTTATGGTGCCTCCTCTCTCTACCTCAGCAAATATTCATTGTAGGACATTTGGAAATCCAAAAAATTATATAGAAGGAATTAAAAATTAGCCACTGTCCCTTTACCTAATAAAAAGCACTGGTGACATTTTGATGTGTATCGTATACTGTTTTTTATCCTTTGGATAGTTTGTAGTTTATCTAGATGATAAATTGGTTTCTGTTGTTCTAAGTTGTGTGTATATCTTATTTCCCCTATTAGAGTGGAGCTCTTTGAAAGAAAGACCAGTTCCCTACAACAACTAGCATTGTATTTTAAGTTAATTTACACAAGTGGTTGAGATTGCTAATTACTACTGAGTATCCATTCTCCCCTTCCTCCTCTGTAAAGAATGCTGTTGGACAGCAATAAGCCCAGTTTTAAAAAAGGAAAAAAAACCCACCATATTTCCCAGACTGCCTTGCAGATTGGGAAGTCATTAAGAAAAAAGTAGAAGTCATTGGGTAGAGCTTCTGGGAAAGTTCCTTAAAAAGGCCTAACTAAGGTGACAGGCATCTATTTTTCGTTTCCTCTTTTTATCTCATCTTGCCTGAGATTTGAATGTATTGGCTGGAGCTAAGCAGTTATTTTGAGACCATGAGAGAAAGGCCAAGAAAATCAGAGGGCCTTGGACCCTGACATTCTGAACCATTTGCTGAACCAACATCAAAATTGTTGACCCAGACTTTTAGTTACATGACAAAAATACACCCTTGTGTGTTTAATCCACTGTGTTGCAGTCTAGCCAGCGGCTGAACTCAATTCCAAACTCACACCATCGTAACACTTTACTTCAAAAAAGGATTTGACCACCAATGCCTCTTTATACATCATTGTATTTTCAAAAGCAGCAAGCACTGTGTCTTCCCAGTGGTAAGTGTTCTATAAATGTGTGTTGAATGAACTCTAAAGAGTTTAAATTCAACCTCACCAATAGCCTCTTCTTCCTCCAGTGCCTTACTTGTACCATTTTCTTGAACCCAAGTGGTCACTTTTATTTTTTTCAAGCAGAAAAGTGTAATGGTTCAAATCTACAAAAGGCATTCATCCTGGGAAGTGTCCAGCTAAGTTTTTATTTATTTCATGATAGCCTTTCTTCTGTAGCTTCTGATGTTTTATTTCTCATAGTTTGGTGTTCATTAAGTACTATACCATAAAAATAATACTTTACAATCTTCAGCGTGTTTAACTTAACCGGAACTCAGTAACTCCTTTGTTCTCATTTTACCCACACTCTGGCAAGGGATAAAAATAGTCTAAGTGACTTAGGTTCTAAAAATAAGATTGAGATGAGAACGAAATCTCTTGCTTTCCATTGCTAACTAGTCTCTATTCTCAAGACATATTAAAGGTTTTATTTAGTGTACCAGCTCTGCTCAGTTGGTAGAAGACAGTTGACTGTCTGGAGAACCGTGTTAAGTAGGATTCTGCAGCCACGTTAAGGCTCAGCTGGCAAAAGGGCAGTAATTGGATTAGCAATGCCTGTAATATACACGAGGATAAATAGGGAGTTGTCTGTGGCAACTCATGTACCTGGTATTTGCCATCCCGCTTCTGTACCAAGATAGATTTACTTATGCATGTGCGCACGCACACACACACACACGCACACACTCACACCCAGCTGAAAGGCATCCCACTCTTTAGGAGGATTTTCTCAATCCCAGTCTTTCTCTGCCAATCTTTTTCTGCTCGTGTAGATTTATTCAGTCTAATTTTTGTATTTATGTAATGTATATACATACTATATATATGTGTGTATATATGTGTGTGACAAACACACACATATATATATATTTTTTTTTCTGTGTCCCAATTTAGATGAGGTTCCTTAGGGTAAATCAGGCATCTATTCTGAGTCTGTCTTTCATAGAATTACTAGAATCACAACATGGACACACTGTATGCTAGGGTAGTTTCTGATGTCAGTATGCTTCTGAATTCACTGGATACAGATCAGAGTGGTATTGTTTATATTTTATCCTGCCCAGGAGGGAGGAGATGGTAGATGGCATCTTATGGCCCCTTTCAAATATTCAAGTGTGCAAAGGCGTAGGCTGGGGTTGGCAAACTTTTCCTGTAAAGAGCCAGATAGTAAATATTTTAGTCTTAGCAGGCTATATAGTCTATCACACAACTACGCAATTCTACAATTGTAGTTCAAAAGCAGCAGTAGCAACAGGAGAAAATAAGTGAATGAATAGGCGTGGCTATGTTCAATAACAAAGGGCAGGGTGGAGAGCAGATTTGACCCTTAAGGTTAGTTGGCTGACCCCTGCAGAGGGAATTCAAAGACTGGACGGTTCCCTACCGGGGGCTCGTGTGAACTTCAGTTTATCTCTGCACATCATATAATTATCTGTGACATTGATGATGATGATACCTATCTTCCAGGGATGTTGTGAGGATTAAATGACCTGAAAGTGGGTGCATCTAAATGGTACCATATCTGGCTAAGAAATGCACATCTCAGTTGACCATCTGGATGTTCTGTCCCCACCAGAGCTCTCACCCCCGCCACCTGTAGGGGCAGGTGAGTGGAACGTGTGAAGCAGAAGACCTGGTAGAGATAGGAGAGCTATGTCCCCATTAAGGAGCAAGCTGATGCTCAGCCCCAGGTCACTGTTGTCATGTGAGACTGGGATCTTCTTATTGCCAGGTCTTCTAAGTTTTTAGGAAAAGATAGAAATCTACATTCTAAGTAAAATTTTCCACTTTCAAAATTTTTGCAAGCTATTTACAATTTTAAAAATGATGGGAGCTTAAAAACGATCCAAGTATAAGGACTGGGTCGGGGGTGCCATTGTATGACTTTTGGTGCACTATTCCCAGGGTCCGGATACTAAGTAAATAGTACAGTTCAGGGACCTGGAAACAAGGTAATGTCAGTATCCACCCAGGCCTCACTTATCCCATGCTGAAGTGCTAAGCACTCAATACTTCAATTAACCATCATAACAACTTGATTCATTTACTCAATAGATACTAATGACTGTGTCCTCGTTTCAGGCACTGGTCTACATACAGGGCATCTAGCAGGAAACAAGACAGAAAAAAATTCCCTGCCCGCATGAAACTTTTTTTTTTTTTTTTTTTGTGGTATGCGGGCCTCCCTCTGCTGCGGTCTCTCCCGTTGCGGAGCACAGGCTCCGGACGCGCAGGCTCAGCGGCCATGGCTCACGGGCCCAGCCGCTCCGCGGCATGTGGGATCCTCCCAGACCCGGGCGCGAACCCGGTTCCCCTGCATCGGCAGGCGGACGCGCAACCACTGCGCCACCAGGGAAGCCCCCGCATGAAGCTTTTAATCCATGAGATCAGTAGGTTCACAAGAATATATGT
The DNA here is from genome assembly GCF_002837175.3 of Physeter macrocephalus. Lineage (NCBI taxonomy): Eukaryota > Metazoa > Chordata > Mammalia > Artiodactyla > Physeteridae > Physeter > Physeter macrocephalus. Next base: position 69,475,353 of record NC_041232.1, read on the forward strand.
GGAAGAAACAGTATTGAAGGATGGCATTTGGAGGAAATGATTCTAGGAGCAGAATCATTTCTCCACAGAGTTGCAAAGGGTGACAGAATTATCAGCAAATATGAAGGGTCATGAACAGGAAGACTACATATTAACAGCATAGAAAAGTCACGCACTGGCTGTGCTCTGGTTTCCCTGAGGATAAGTAGGAGGAAACCTGGTACATTTCCAGAACGGGAGTTTAAGTAAGATACCAGGAAGAACTTCCCAACAGCATGGTTGTTAAAGAGAAACAGGTGGCTGAAGTCGATTGAGAACTCTCTTCCCTGGAGAGCTTTAGGAATGGGGTAGTCGACATTCATCCAAACAAAGAGTCTCTCTTGGAGGCCGGGAATTGGACTGGAGCCAGGGGCCTGAGAACCTCGGTGAAAGATTTTAAATTTCCAAATTTCTTACTTAGGCCTAGAGAGTCATCGTGTTTAAAATTAAAAACAGTTTGTACCTAGAAAGGTCTCTTCTTCCATAGATCAAGCTCCATGGATGAGCTCATGTAAGGAATGCATTTTTTAATTTTAGCACTTTCTATAAATGGGTTTTCTAAACCTTAAGCTGAAGTTGTTACCACGATGGGGAACATGGAGATAATTTTTCATTCTTTCATGCTATGCTGAATGTCAGCAGTAGAAGCTCTTAAAAATAATCATACCTTGTATTTATATAACACCTTTCCTGGAGGTTCTCAAAGTGCTTTGCAGACATCATGTAATTAATCCCTATAAAGCATCCTGAAGAGAGTAGTGTAATATCAAGTTAGTATTTGTCTTGTATATAAAGATGATGCATTTTATACTTACATATTATATTTATATTGTGTTCTGTGAACTCTATATCAGGCATAGACTTTGCTGCCCAAAACCACTTTCTGGTTATTGTGTTGCATGGGTTGACAAACAGGAGAGATGAAGAAAATAAATGCAGTGTTCAGGAAGGTAAGAGCATGTGAGAAAAGGAGAATTCACACCAGGGCTGCCCGGAGTTGGTGAAAGTGTCATTTATTTCTAGGGTTCATGGGAAGCCATCACAGGAATATGAGAAGGGGACGTGGAAAGGGAATTCTAACACCCCAAAAAACACTCTGTATAACATATTCGAATGAGTAAGTGAGTAAGTGCAGGAGAGCAGGTCTGGAATGAGGTAGGCGATGCTGTTAATTTGCTGTTGTTTCTGTGCCAAGCCTCCCCTTTCTTAGCCCTCTCCCTCCATGGGAGCACACAGCCTCCCCTGACACGCTTTTATCTTAATCTTTCTCAGCTCGTCTCTTCTGCACATTCAGAATAAGTTATAACAGGAGCCCATTTGCTGTCAGCCATAGACACTTTAGTATGGACTTAAGCCAGGACAACGTCTCTGCTCAACATTTTGACCCTTTACACCTCATCTCTAATTTTGCCACGCAAGGATTAAATGAGTGAATATGCGTCCCTGCTCTTAGAATAGTGCCAGGCCCATAGTAAACGCAGGTCGTTATTAGTAGTATTTGCAAAAATGTCAGGCCTGGATGAGCGGCAATGACAGCAGACTGGGTTCTTGCAAACACTGGTGCATCCTTCAAATCAGGCTGCATGGGTAGCCTTGGATTCCGTCAATGCCTAAAACTGGTCCTGGCAGCGAATACAGCAAAGAAATTGTCACCTCAGCCCTAGCAGGTGGCTGGAAAATTGACAGAGGAAAGAGGGAGGGAGGTCAAATCTGAGGAGCATCACTGGGGTGGGGGGGAGGGGATACTGTGTATGATGATCTATTGGACAGAGAGGAGAAGGGGGAGGGAAACTCTGGAGAAGACCGCCAGGTCCTAGCTTGGAGGGGCGGGCAGTCAACTGTTACAGAGCACGGTATGCGGGTTTGGAAAGGGAAACTGTTTATGTAGGCTCCAGCTTGTGGCCGGCCCAGTAGGCTGCCTGCAGGTTTACAGCTGAACATTACTGTCATGGCACTGTCTGCTCTGGAGGAACCAGAGGAGGGAACGGCCAGGGACATTTCCGCCAGCCCAGAGGTTCTGGTGCTGCCCTTGAGTGTTTCTGAACTGGCGAGAGTGGCCTGGTGATTTTCCACGGGCCAACTCAATCTTCCGTGCTGATGGACCCAAAATTTAGCATCTGTATTGGGTTCAAAATTCCTCTCATGGGCTCTGATAAGCCCTTTCAAATCAGCTGAGGACTTAGCACCAAATCCACTTTCAAGTGTGAACTAGGCCTTGAGTCGTCCAGCCCCTAAACTTGAAGTATACTGTCTGTTTTTAGTTGACTCTTCTTCAAGCACCTAACCTAGTCTTGGCTCACCCTGAAAAGAAGACATTCTTGAACCAAGGCCCAAGGCTGTGGAATTCTGCCCTTGGCACTAAAGCAGAAGCCTTAAATGAAGCATTCAGAACAACTTTAGCTGCATTAATTCTGCCATGCTGGAGCCACCTATGATTCAAGGCCACCCAAGAATACAATGGGTGAGGTCTTTTCATGAATATTAGCTGCAAGACAAATATTTTCTTTTTGAAACTTTAATCAGTTTTCTTAAACAAAAGGAAAGCCACCTTGAACATTTCATTTAAAAATGGATGTTTCAAAGACTTTTTGAAAATATTAAGATTAGCCTATGACGTGATGGATTATTAGTGTCTATTATACTCACATTAGTGTCTATCCTAAATCTGTGAAGCAAAGTTGAATGTTTAGTTTTCCTAAAAGAACAGAAAGTCTGTCATTTTTCCTGGAAATGTTTGTTTTCTAGCTCGGTAATGGAAAAGAGAGACCTGGCCCTATGTGGAATTGGTTGAAGTTTAATAATTTGGGTGTTTTCTGTGACCATAAGAATGAGAATTGCCTGAAGGCTCTGGGTGCAAGTGACAGAAATACAATTTAAACCAGCTTGAGGAAAAAAGGAAATTTATTGGCTCTACTGGGAAGTTTAAGGACTGGGGATCTCTGAGCTTTTCTGGATTGGAGGGTGCAAACAGTGCTTTCAAGGCTCAAGCTCTCTCGCTCCCTCTCTGAAATCTGTTTTCTTCTGTGTTAGATTTTTCTTATGTGGTGTCTCTCCACATTTTGGCAAGGGTAGGTTCCAACTGCTGCAGGCCTCCATCACTCTTAATGCTTAGTTATTGGTTCAGGCTAGTTTAGTTGCTGAGGATATGAGGAGGAATGTTCAGATGGGGATGCAGTTTGGATGTCCAGGGGCAGAGGCAGGGGATCACAGGAGATTTGACTCAAGAAGGCCAATCTGAGCCCTTTCCAGTGACTGATACCAAATTTTATTCCCCTATCCATCATTAAAACCATTCTCTCGGGCTTCCCTGGTGGCGCAGGGGTTGGGAGTCCGCCTGCCGATGCAGGGGACGCGGGTTCGTGCCCCGGTCCGGGAAGATCCCACATGCTGCAGAGCGGCTGGGCCCGTGAGCCATGGCCGCTGAGCCTGCGCGTCCGGAGCCTGTGCTCCGCAACGGGAGAGGCCACAACGGTGCGAGGCCCGTGTACCGCAAAAAAAAAAAACGAAAACCAAAAACCATTCTCTTATCGGAATCCTCCTATACTGTTGGAGGGAATGTAAATTGGTGCAGCCACTATGCAAAACAGTATGGATGTTCCTTAAAAAACTACAAATAGAACTACCATAGGTGTGGAGAAAAGGTAACCATTCTACACTGTTGGTGTGAATATAAATTGGTACAACCATTATGGAGAACAGTATGGAGTTTCCTTCAAAACTAAAAATAGAGCTACCATATGATCCAGCAATCCCACTCCTGGACTTATATCTGGAGAAAACTCTAATTCGAAAAGATACATGCACCCCAATGTTCACAGCAGCACTATTAACAATAGCCAAGACATGGAAGCAACCCAAGTGCCCATCAAAGATGATTGGCTTAAGAAGATGTGGTATATATATATATATATATATATATATATATATATATACAATGGAATATTACTCAGCCAAAAAAGAAGAAAAGAATTAAACAACATCGGTGGACCTAGAAAGTATCATACTAGATGAAGTCAGACAGAAAAAGGCAAATATTATATAATATGACTTATATGTGGAATCTAAAAAATAATACAAATGAATCTATATATGAAACAGAGACTCACAGACATAGAAGGCAAACTTATGGTTACCAAAGGGGAAAGAGAGGGGGAGGGATAAATTAGGAGTATGGGATTAACAGATACACATTATTATACATAAAATAGATAAGTGACAGGGATTTACTGTATAGCACAGGGAACTATATTCAATATCTTATAATAACCTATAATGGAAAATAATCTGAAAAAATATATATATATAACTGAATCATTTTGCTGTATATCTGAAACAACACGATATTGTAAATCAACTATGCTTCAGTTAAAAATAAAAACTATTCCCTCATCAACACTCTTAACCCCTTTGCCGCTTGCGCTCTCTCTCGTATCCCTTTTAAATGCAGACATCCTCATACTCTTGGGTCATTGTCCATACCTGTGTTGTGAGGGGCATGGACTTGTGCTTAAGACGTAAGAAACCATGCAGAGCAAGAAAGCGGCAAATCTCAGGAGGAAACAACCGTTCTGTTTCCAAAAGGGGCTGCTGGGATCCTAAACAAGAGAAGTGCACTGCAAGTGTAGAAGCTGACCAGTGCATTAGTACATTCTCCCCAGCACCTGCCCACGAGAATGGCAACCTGATCTTGGCACATTGAATGTGAGCCCTGGATAATCTTATCTTCTTCAAATGCTTTGATTCTTCAGCAAGCTTAGGTTCAGCCCATGTAAAGTGGGAAAATCAGGTGGCTCTGTCTAGGGTCACCATCCCAATACCTTATCCCTTTCCTATATACATTTTGATATGAACCGGGAATATGATAGTAGGTAGCTATCTTTGAACATGATGTCAAATTTTGATGTTTTCACCTGGGAGGCAGTAACAGAAGCTACATTCTTTGTTATCTAGTAAGAGTTTGCTTTTGTTTTTGATTTTTTTTTTTTTTGCTGGGTGCATGGACATATAAAATTAAGACCATATTTTCAAGTCTTCTTGTCAGCTAGGTGTGACCATGTAGGTTTTTGTGTCTGGGATTTGAACGGAACTTGGGTGGACACCTTCTGGGTCATACCCTTAGGAAGAGGTGTACTCTCTCTCTCTCCCCTTCCCATATTCTGCAGGCTGGGATGTAGATAAAGTGATGCCCCATCTTGAGGGATTCAGATGAGGGTAAAGTCTTAATGATGACCAAACAGCAGGAAGGAAGGAACCTGGGGCCCCAACTCCATGAAGCCCCATAGCAGTTGTTGGTCCTCCCAGCAGAGAGCCACCTCTTAACAGGGATAGGAGAGAAATAAATGTGAAAGAAAAATAGTATTTTATCTTGCTCAAGCCACTGTTATTTTGGGTTCCTGTCACATGTGCTAAGCCTGTATCCTAACTAAAACAGTGAACCAAAAGCTTTTATAGGAACATTTGGATCAAGCAATCCAGAAGGTGCAACAGTGAGAACTGGGCTAAAGTCTAAGAGAACTTAGATTATCTCAAATAATTACTGTCTTGACATTCAGGGGGAAAAAAACATAGCTTAAAAAAATAGAAAGTGATAAAAATAATTAATTGAACAGCCTGAGAGCATGGCATTTATGATGCATTATGGAAATCAGAGACAGGAAATTTTTGAGCTGGAACGAGTGGGAACATTCACCTGGTCTCATCACCTGGCCCAGTCGCTTCACTTCAGAGCTGGGTTTCTCAGTCTTGGCACCATATTGATATTTTGGGCTGGATAATTCTTGGCTGTTGGGAGGTGTCCCGTGTATTATCAGATGATTAGCGGCAACCCTGGCCTCATCCACTGGATACCAGTAGTAAATAATCCATCCCCACCCCACCCCCTGAAATCATGACAATAAAAAGCCAAATGTCCCCTGTGGGGAGGGGAGTTGTCAAATTTGCTCCCAATTTATTGAAAGCACTGTTTCAGAGATCAAGAAATTGTGGCCCAGCCAGCTAGAGTCAGATTCCTCCTATATGCTGCAAACTTGAAGCATGCAAGTTATTTATAATACTGATTTAGAACTTGGAAAAACGCTAAAAGTACTTTAAAATAAATACAAATGAAATGATAGCAATAACTGTTATTTATGAAAGTCAGGCTTCATAAGCATAAGTCTTACTTATCTTCACGAAAACTCTAGGATTCTCCCATTTTAAAGTTGAGGAGACTGAACATCTTAGAGGCCAAGTAAGCTTACACAAAGTGATACATCTAAGAAGCAGAAGAACTAGTGTTTGGACCGGGCTTCAAACCCATACTCTTACTCAGCACTTGCATATAAAGGGAATAATAAGCAAAGCATTTTGCCATTTTGAATCAAATTATCAAGTCAACAAAAATAAGCTAAATATATACGTCCAGATAAATTCACATTTTCCTTAATAAACGTATATATTTCTTTCATTCAATAAAAATTTATTGAACACCAACTATATGCATAACATAAGGATAAGAAATGAAAAGGTTAAAAAAAATAGTTTACATTTATTGCCAGACCCCAGCGTAAATTTTACATGTATTAATTCTTTGAATTAATTCCTCGATTCCTTGCAGTAATGCTAGGATATTGGTTTTATGATTGCCATCATATCATAGATGAGGAAATGGAGGCATCAGATGCTTAAGTAAATTGCTGAAGGTCACACAAACCAGTAAGCAGCAGAACAAGATTTCAAATCCAGGCCGTTTGGCTCTCTAATTGTTTCCAAGGGCTACCATAACAAAGAACCACAAATAGTGTGGCTTCAAACAAAAAGAAATGGATGGTCTCACTGCCCTGGAGACCGGAAGGCAAAGTGTCAGCAGAGACACGTTCCCTCTGAAACCAGTAGCAGAGTCCCTCCTTACCTCTTTCCAGCTCCTGGTGGCTTCTGGTAATCCTTGGCATTCCTTGGCTTGCAGCTGCTTTACTCCAATCTCTGCCTTCTTCATCATATGGCATTTTCCCTGTGTGCTCCTGTCTTACAAGGCTGTTTTCTTGTAGGAACACTAGTTATATTGGATTATGAGCCCACCTATTCCTCATCTTAACGGATTACATCTGCAGTGACCCTGTTGACAAATAAGGTCATATTGCAAGGTACTGGGCATTCGGACTTCAAATACATCCCTTTGGAAGACTCGCTTCAACCCATAACAACTCTTAACCATCATGCCATAGGGCCTTCTTATAAGGGAGATGCAGTCCTCGTCTCTGGAAGCTCACAGGAGCACAGGAAATAAGGCATTGCATGAGCAAGATCAATCGTACAAACTAGAATGATCTGATCAGTGTCACAAGTCACAAGTGAGGTAAAAAACAGCCATGGGAATTCAGAGAAAGTGAACAGATTTAACTGAGGCTGTGGAAGGGGACATAACGGGCCTTCGCCAGGAGGGGTCCTGGGACAGATGAGGGAAGGTATAAGGACAGACAGAAGTGCATACAAGAAATGCACTCAGCTGGGAAAACTCAGGGCTTGTTCCTAAAATGGGGAGCTACCCAACATCAAGTCTACAGGCCAAGATAGAGCGGGTCATAAAATCACAACGTTTCAAAATCAGAACTTGATGAGATCAGCTAGACTAGCTTTCTCCTTTAAGAAGGTGATGATATTGCACAGCTGGGGTGACTGAAGCCGAGAGGGGTTAAGTGGCTTGCCTTTATTAGCATACCTGGCCAGTGATGGAGAGTGGTGAATTGGGACCCAATTTTTCTATCTTCTCCTTGCAGCTTTCTGTTTTCTCTGTATTATAAAGCTAGACAAGTAGATTTGGGGAGGTATCATGAGGTGTTGAATGCCAGGCTGAGTCACTAAACTGAGTCACAGAGTGACATGGTTTCAATGTTGTGATGTCACTTCCAGAGATTGTGGGTGGACCAGGTGCTGAATGAGAAATGGGACCAACGGGAGGAGGGAGAGGCTCGTGGAGATGCAGGACGGAGATGAAGGGCAGTGAAAAGGAGAAGGTAGAGGAAAGAGCGTCTTCAGACGTAAGAGACAGAAACTCTTGAGTGTTTGGATTTGGGGACAGGAGGCCAAGATGACTTTGAGGTTTGTGCCATTAATAGAAGTGGAAAATTCAGGGGGTGATACAGGGTAAACAACCATCCTGGTTTGCCTGGGTTGGAGGGGTTCCCTGGAAGCCAGGACTTCCATTACTAAAACCAAGTTCCCAGTCAAAAGTCCTGGGATGAGTTGGTCACTCTAGAGGAGAAACAGGTTTTGCTTTAATTTTACTGTTATAAAAATAAAATAGTTCATATTTTATCTAAATTTACTAGTGGGACTTCCCTGGCAGTCCAGTGGATGAGACCTCGCTTTCCAACGCAGGGAGTGTGGGTTCGATCCCCGATCGGCGAGCTAAGATCCCACATGCCTCGGGGCCAAAAAACCAAAACATAAAACAGAAGCAATATTGTAACAAATTCAATAAATAGTTTAAGAATGGCCCACATCAAAACAATTTTTTGAAAAAAATATACTAGTAAATTAATTACTAAATTTAAATGACTACTAAAGCTAGCATTAAGGCTAGTTAACACTAGATTTAGACTTATAAAACCTAAAAGTGGGACAGTTAGCTCAACAATGTCTTTCAGCTCTAAGATTCTATGAATCTATGAGTCCAGCCGAGATTACCTTAACCAGTCATATTTACCATGTGGAAGAATGGTGAAAGCCCCGAGGAAAGAGTTCATTTTGGAGACCAGCATATTGGAAGGCTCCTGCCTTGTGTATTTCACAATCAGAAGTTTCTGTAAAACCACAGTGTTCCCTTCGCTTGGGCGTAAAAAAAAAAGAAAGTGCAAGTTTTTGTTTGTTTGTTAGTTTTACTTGAAGTATAGTTGATTTACAATGTTATGTTAGTTTCAGGTGTGAAAAGTGATTCAGAATACATATACATATATTCTTTTTCAGATTCTTTTCCATTATAGGGTATTACAAGATATTGAATGTAGTTCCCTGTGCTCTACAGTAGGTCCTTGTTGTTTATCTGTTTTACGTATAGGAGTGTGTATCTGTTAATCCCAAACTCTTAATTTATCTACCCTGCCCCCCAACACACACCTTTCCCCTTTGGTAACTTAAGTTTGTTTTCTATGTCTGTGAGTCTGTTTCTGTTTGGTAAATAAGTTCATTTGTATTATTTTTGGACAACACTTTTGTTTGTTGGGGGAAGGTCTTTGATGTCTGGGCTGTTCCGGGGGAAGGTCTTTGATGTCTGGGTTGTTCCCGTCAATTCCGTCCTGAGGATATCACTAAGGATGCTCTCAGTATTTGTCTGCTAAGTGACTTGAATCACCAGCTCCCTGTTCACATAGGGACTGTGAAGGTATGTTGGAAAAACTCCTGATTTCCCAGGCTCTTCTTGAATCTTATTTTAGACAGTAAGAAGTAATTTTTCAGTGCAGGGCACATGAAATGAAGCATACAACTGCTGTTATAAATGGGACTTATGCATCTCATTTCCCCCCTTACACGGTAACATATACACATGTGGGAGGCTGAAGCTGTGCTATAGTTGTTCTATCAGAATTTTATAATCTGTTATCTATCTGTCCCTTGAGATAAATGCATAGTTCATTTTCTCATGGAAGGAAAACTGAGCCTTGGTCTCCGACATCTCAAAGGGCTTGCTCCAAAGAATCTCTTTCTGGTGGTAAGTATTGGAGTAGTACGTTTTATTTTTTTAATATATCTCCTTTTCATTGGAACATGCTGAAAAGTACATACAGCCCTTTCTTTTGTGATGTTGTGAATTCATTATTGACCAAATGCTGCACGTCACCTCAGCACATGAGGAATAAATATCCTCTGTTTATTTATAAATTGCTGTGTTTTTATGACAAGAAAAGGTCTTCCATGTGGCTTTCGTTAGGTGCCTCAGGGGTGTGTGGAGATACCTGTTCTCCTAGGGTGTAACAGTTTTGGTCTTTGATGCTTGAATTTTGACTAGAAAAAATTTTTTGACTTAAAAAAAAAGTCTTAAACCAGGACTGGAAACCATTAGTGCCCAGTAAATATTTCTGGTGACCTCATCCGTTCTCACCCTATCCTGGTTGGTCTAGTTTGGGGCAGTTTCCAGTTTTAGTGGAAAATCTGGATCAGTTATAGTGGACAAATGACATGGGATAAAGAAGCGAAGAGTTAAGAGATGGCCTCTCTTAAGAGCAAGAAGCCAGTGAAATTATCTGGTATGAAAGAACATCAATGACCAGGCATGATGGTACCACCTGTGATTTAGAAAGGAGCACTTTGTGGGTTTCTCTTGGCAAAATTATTGATTGTGGCTGGAAGCCTACAGGTGAAAGCTATTACTTAAACTATGAACTTCAGTAACTCTTTCAGCTTAATCATCTGGGCAGGCTTAGCTACCAGATCTTTCTGCTGGGAGCAGATCCACCATCCAGAAGGCCAATGCTGTTATTAACGCTGCTCACAGCAAAGTTCTTTTGTTTTGTCTTCTCCGTGTTCCAAACTAACAATAAGTATAACTGACATCAGCTTAGGAAATAGAAAAAAGATGTAGAGCCGAAACAGATATTTCTTTCCAATCCAAACGGGCTCTAAAAACTCTTAAGTTATTTGGTTGTCACGATTTTTTACCCCCCAAAAGGAATTTTTTCCCCCCTATCTTCTAAGTTTCCTTTTTCCCCCAATAATTTAAAACTTGGAAATATGCTCGACCACGGAGTAAAAGCCACCGAGCAAGTCTGTCCAGCTGCTTGGGATGATTTTGCAGCCATTCAGTTAAGTCTCTTCCAGCTTGAAAAGCTGCCTAATTTGGGGTCGGGTTTCTGTGCTACCCCATTTTGTATTTTCACTGTCACTTTTAGCAGACATGAGGATCATGGCATAGAGCTGTACAATGGATGGTCCCATATTATGCCGGTACTCTGTATGCACAAAACCCTTATCTTCCGTGGCATAAACTGCATCAGCACCTGTGCCAGAGATGAGCGGGCAAGAGCCAAGGCTAAGAGGGAACAAATCCACCTGTCATACTGCTCCTGCAACTCTTCCAGCATGTTGACAACATCACGGTCATTTAGAAAGCCCTTCATCCAGAAAGCCCTTCATCCAGAAAGTTTCTTAGAAATGCATATTTAGATGTGGGAGAAAGTAACATCTATGTTCAAAAAAAAAAATCACGGAGCAGAATATCCTGTGTCGTCCTACCATGCAGGCGACAGCTGCGGGAAAATAGAATATTTTAAATAAGTTAGCAAAACAACAGTCCCCTGGGGACTCTGGCTCCGCCTTAATATGTGAAACAAAGCACCTTAAAAGGCTTAGTTTTATATACATATACATTATTTAATTCCCAAGGACACTGTTCTCCACAACGAGAATGTGTGCATGTGTGTTTTTTTCTCGGAGAACTTTCTTTATTGAAGGTTTGTGCGACGGTTCAGCGGAAATTATGCAGCATCTTTCCTCAACAGAACTGCATTAATGTGCCAATGCCCTTTATTTAATGCACTTTAAAATTCTGACGCGCCTTTTAAAAAGTATGAGTTGTGTTGGGAAAGTCTAATCACCGTTCTGCATGAACGGAAATGTGCTATTTTTGTAAGGGGAGTGCTGGAGTCGGGTTTTTAGCATAAGGGTGTCTCTATAGTACAGATGTCCGAAGACATTGGTGCGTTTTGATGCCCAAATCAACCAGCTAGAAATGTTACTTCTGCCAAAATTAGTCAGAGGAACTCAACTAATCATCATTTAAGCAATTTGGGACTGAAAACTCTGAAGTCTGCAGGGAATATTTAGAATTAATTCTGCAGAAACTCAGCTTGGAGGGCAAACTTTCTCTGCATTCTGGAGCGTGCATTTACCCTGCAAGATTATGCTGTGTGCCTGTAATGACTTCATACAGATTTTTTAAGAAGTCTCTTGGGGTCCTATCGTTTTGGTTTGCTGATCTAATCCATTTCCCTTTCTTCTCTATCACGCACTCACCCTTCTCTCTGTGGCTGCCTCTCTTTGGATCTTTTCCCATTCCAATCAGCGTGTCCTTTTGAAAAATGTTTCGTTAAGGTTGAAGTTCCAAGGACATCACTTTCCCTCTTTGAATAAAACCTGCCCTCTTGTTTGAACGCGAACTGCCCATGCCCTGACTGTAACATCAAAACAACGGGAAATACACCCGGTGCTCTCAGCCGAAATTGGTGTGTGAGTCTCTTGGAAATATCTAGTAACAGGTGCAGTCAGATAAGCTGGCAAAGTATTCTGGTTTCATAACAATTACTAATAAGAAAATAAACATTAGGTATGCATTATTTAAAATATTTTTGTGATTTTTTTTCTACTAAAGAAACCCCCCAAAACCTATCCGGTAACCAATTCTATAGCGTTAAAAAGCTTAATAAAAAAAAAAATCTGACTCCCTCTCTCCCAGTTTAAGCAGTCTTCTTTCTATTTTAGTGAAATTTACATGAGATGTTTGTTCTTGTAAGAAGAAAATATATGCAATTTTTACCCAAATCTTCGAAAATCTGTGTTATCCATCAAGTCAGTAGGAGATTCTTCTAACTGTGGCTTTTGACGATTGTACAATCATATTTATTACATGCATTCCATATCCTCAAGGAATGTCAGTTGTAATAAACCAATAGGCATGCATATGTATTTCCCTTTTTAGTAAAATGAAATGTTTGCCAATTGTTTGTGTTTGGAGGTCTTTTGGTATGAATAAGTGTTCTAGACAGTCTTAGGACTGGCTCAAATGCATTTTGGTAAGAAAAGCTGCTTTGCAATTCTTGGAGATTTCAAAAGCATCAATTAGGAAACTCTGACTTTTAATGTGCCTGAATGCAGTCGGAAACATACCTACATACGTGGAAATTGGATCATTTAACGTAGTTTGCTATCTTTGTGCTATTTTGTATAGAACCTGCAAAGAAAAGGAAATAGTTTCCTTTTATAACCAACAGAAGAGCATACTGTATATCAGTATCTAGTAACTTTTTTTTTTAGACTTTGGATTTCTACATATGAATTTAGTGTCCAGATTTTGCTGCATCAAAAGCCAAAATGTCAGGTTTTGTAGAAAAGAGGGGATGGCTATATTATAAAGACCTTTTATAAGTTGAAACCAATAGAATTTGGGGGGGGGAAATGTAGAGTATAAGTATTAATATTTGAAATATAGCAGGAGAGTGGGGTGGGAAGGAAGAAGCAGGGAAAGCACAGAAGCAGTGAGCAAGGAGGAAATCTATACACTTCAGCAAAAATGTTTAAGAGCCTCAAATTCTAAGAAATGTATTGAATTAATTGCACAGCAATGTGAAGATGTATTTGCGGGAAGGAAGTTCTACTTTGACACACTCTACGGGATTTCTAGGGATTAAGGTTGAGAAAACTTGAAAACAACATGGGGCTAGATATTATCAATGCACTAAAATAAGAAAGTGACTACAGGTGAGAGGAAACAATCAATTCTGATCCTACTTTGAGAGAGAGAGGAGGAAGACGAAACAGTGGCTTCAATTCTTTCCGTTCATAAATGCTCTCATCACTCCCAAATGTTCATATGTGATTTAAATTCCGAGAAGCTTGGGCTGTGGTGAGCCAGCCACACTGAACAGGGGATGGGGAAACAAACTCCTTTAGGCCAGTCACCTGTTAGGTTTGGGATAAAACAGAAATTGAAAAATTACTTTCCTCTCCAAACATGTTGGTAATTCCAAAGCATCAAAGACTGAAAACTCTTGCAGAGTCCGTTTGTGTGTATGTATGTATGTGAGTCGTTTTGTGTGTGTGTGTGTGTGTGTGTGTGTGACAGAGAGAGAGGGAGAGAGACCAATGAAACAGAGGACTGGGGGAGAGAGGGGAGAGAAGAAAGTTGTTAACATGAATGAAATTGAAGAAAGATTTCCCTTAGGAGCATCTATATTCACATATTAAAGAACATATGTGAAACTATGGAACATAAGTGTTTCCAGCCATGTAATTAAAAACACACACATATTGTGTATACATGTGTATGTATGTGTGTATGTGTATTTTATTTTTTGTGTTATAGTTTTTTGGAAAAAAAAAGGAAACAAGTTCTGTTTCACCAGTTATATCATCATAGGCACAACCACTGGCCCCCAAGTCTCCTGACTCCGCCAATTAGCCTTGTTTAGCTTTTCATTACCCCCATTGCTTGACCTGCTTCTATGCATAATAGGGTTAATCATAATGAAATGAAATCTTTTGATTTTATTAATTTCTTATACAGTATGTCTTCCAGATTTCTTACTGATGCTAGGACATCAGGGAATACTGTTCATCTGCTAAACTTTTTTCCCTCTACTGGTTGTCTCTGAGGGAACGGTAAAACCGCTGGCTCATGCGTAAACAAGGACTGTTGTTTGGGAAAACACACACACACACACACACACACACACACACACTCACACACCCTTAGAAAAACAGTACCATTGAACTGAGAGTTAGTTCTGTACTCTTCCAGGATTGACAACAGAAGCACCATCAATGCAACATTTTCTACCCAGAATGCCATGGTCACTGAAGGAATAAAAAGCCAGGGCTGGAGTGGGAGATGGCAGTTGTGGTAGAGCCAAGGTTTCGATAAGCATACGGCTCCCACCTCATGAATTTATTTCATCTTCTTTGCTTGCTGATATCTGTTAGTTCCTAAAGGGGAGTGGGGAGAGCTTTATCCTGTGAGCATTCCCCAGCATGAAAGCAATTTGGTACAAATAAATTTGTCACATTTGGTTCCACATGTGGAACTGGGCATGAGACAGGGTCATGGAGTTAATTAAAAGGCATGTCCTCATATTAGAATCCCTAGATGCATGCGAATATAAGGTTATTTACACAAAATATGTTAAGTTAAAAACATTGAGTTAATTTTTCAAAATGAATTAGAAAATTTGAAAGAAAAAATTTAGGGAGAATTTTGGAAATGTATAATATATAAATTTTTATTTAAAAAGGCATTCTGTTTAGTAACAAAACTGGTTCAAGAGCTACTTAAAGTTCTAAGTATATTTTATCTCCAAACCCAGACATTAGGAAAAATCAAGCAACTGTGGAGAGGTTTCAATAAATGTATAGATTAGGTTAACCTAACATAAAATGTGTTTTTTGTCTTGAAGTTAGGAAAAACTGCCTTTCTCTCTGAGGTACACAAAAGGATTTCTTGCCCTTTGTGAAAAGATGAACGGAGTTAAATCTTAGCTTCAGACTTGGAACCATTAGGAGATTAAAAAAAAAGAAGAAGAAAGGAAGGAAGGAAAGAAGAGCATGGAAGAGAAAAGAAACATACTCTCTCCTGTCTAAATCAGTCTAAATCTTTAACGAAGTTTCTTAATATACTTGATCGTATGACAGAAAATTTCACGCACACCCCCTTACTCAATGCCTTTCTTAGGAAAAAAGCCACAACCAAAAAAGATAAAGAGAATAAAAAAATGAGTCTATAAAAATCTGAATAAATAGGAATTTTTACTTTATTTAATGTCAATCTGCTCTAAATTTTGTTTGTTATGTGTACTCGCATACACGGCTGGCATCGGCATTTAATGAATTGTTTTGGTATTGAAATATACTCTCTTGCCTTTCAAATTCATGCAGACCCTACTTGTCCTTCAAAAAGGAAAACATCCTGTTTTGGTTAATGGGCTTTAAAAAAAAAACAACAAAAGTAAATTGTGATAGCAATTAGGCTTCTCAGTGAGCATGCTCAGTGGGTCTCTCCTGGTTGCTAGGCAACCAGCTGAAGGTGTGTGGCAAGAGAGGGCCCCAAATGTAAAAGCATAAGCACCTTTGGCATAGGTCTCACCTAGTGTAGAAGCCCATGCTCATTTATTTAATTAATGGCAGAATATCCTTGGGTGACTTTGGTGGATTCCCTTTCCACATTTTGGGGGAGCTGGTTGGGAGTAAGGAAGGGATACAGAGTGGGGGGGGATCCAGCAGGATGGGCTCAAGAACCACAGTGAATATTTCCTGAAAAAGCCCTGTACTTGACTTGAGTTACACTTTTGGAGTGTGTGCGTGTGACAATTTATTTTCCATCGCGGGAGTCACAGTTAGCTCTAAACCACTTGGGCTGCCTGGTACATCCCAGGCACAGTTCGAATCCCACCTTGCATCAGCGTAACGGTGTACATCAGACCTTTCAGTCTTTCAAGTAAATCCATTTTCACATCCTCGAGTCACAGAACAGAAAATTCCCAGTTAAACCACATTGTTCAATTAAAAGTTGCAGCCCGTATTCAAAAGCCCATTCGCACACCCCGGGGTTCTGCTGAAGAAGCACTTACAGTAGTTCAGAGACCGGTGCCGTGAAGTAAAAATGAATCAACTTTTAGAAACCACACAGAATGCTCCGTCTTTGCTGAGTACAGCGCCATCTCCATCAGCACCTTTAAGTAGCAACCCGACCAAACACCTGGTTCGGTCCACAGTGACAGCTCACTGTCTCTCCAGTGGTAACAATTTAGAGGCATGATGCTAAACAAGATATATACATGATGTCAAATATTGGCTGCACACATCTAAGCCAATCACTTCTAAATAAATTAACCATGGCAAAGCCTAATATGATCCACCTGCTTTCTTCCCTCCGTTGTTCCAGACCCTACCTGAACCCCCCTTTGATTAAATGTCAAAAGCTTGCCTTGTGCCTACAGATTTCACTGAAGGCGGATAACAGAAAGGTTCCTCCTGTGACTCCATAAAACTGAAATAAATTCCACTGGCATCTTGTAAATTTTTATTTTCTACAATGACTGCAGGCCCCATCTGCGGCCCAGCTGTTATTAGAACGGAAAGCGTTGGCCCTTCTGCATTACAAAACAGCATAGAACAGTAATTGCCAGTGGAAGAGATTAAGTGTAGACACTAAAAATGTTTACTCGCAATGAATATGCATAACGATGGGTAGGAAACAGCACTGGAAGATTAAAAAGAGAGTAGGGTTTGTTTACAAGGCTGGGAAAAAAAAAGAGAGTGGAATGTCATTTGGCCCCGAGCCTGAAATAGGAACGAAAAACCTTTGGGCAAGGCATTAGGGAGAAAAACAGATGGTTTGTGAACCTTTTATTAGATAGAAAAATCATTAATCAAGCCCAGGCTGTAAATGGCAGGGTTTTTGGTAGTTCATATTTTAGTTTATTTTTTCTTAAAGTGACAGCATACTTTTTTTTTTTGTCTTTTTGGGACAGTCATCTACGGATCTTATGTCAGTAGGCACTGCTTCTGTACAACATTCCACATTAAAGCCAGCTTCACGTTAGGTTAGTGTGAGCCCTGATTTGTTATATGGAGAAAATTCCTCCAAAGGGTTTCACATTTCAGCACCTGTTTTGCCTGAATGGCAATTAAAAAAATTGCAGCATGGAATATCTTTTTTCATTCATGTTCCATTCCTTTGGTTTAAACTTGGGAAGAAAATAGAGAAGAGGAAACTTTTGCATGTAAGGCCTTGCTGACTAGGTTGATTTATAGCAGTTTAAGCAAAATACGTAGTAACAATAATTACAAATTGATTCATCTCCTGAGAGGGAATTCACACCATTTCCCTGGAAAAAGCCATCAAGAGAGTAGAAGGGTCCCCTTTGAAACTGTACTTGCCATAAAATTAATCTGTGCCCTTTGAGGTTGAAGAGGTTGCATTTTACTGTTTTTTTTTTTTTTTTTTTTTTAAATAATGGTAGTGGAACTCTCAGAGGAAGGACATGTCGTAGAGATTAACGAAATCATGGAATTAGTGGTGCAAAGTCCATTATCTGCTACTAGCCAGTCATCAAACCCTAGGAAGTACCCTATGCTGGGGCATTATTGTTTAAATGAAATGCATATAACATTCAAACGCCCTCATAAACATACATTGTGTGTGTTCATAAACATATACATATCTATGCATATACACCTATACACACAAACATACACATGGGTGTGTATGCGTGTTCAAGGCTTGAAATATGATTTCTATGTCATCTTCAGGAGGGGGATGCCAGGATTGGGCAATATCCGAATAAAGGTGCCTATCGTCAGACCCAGAATTAATGTTGATCTCACAGTCCTGTAGTTTTGCCATGGTCTGCCAGGTACTTGGAGCTGGTAGCTCATTTCTACTTTGGGAAGCTCCTCTGAAGCTTAACTATAAAATGTACCTGTTCCTCTGTTGATACTATGTATAAAATAGATAACTAATGAGAACCTACTGTATAGCACAGGGGACTCTACTCAATGCTCCTTGGTGACCTAAATAGGAACGAAATCCAAAAAAGAGGGGATATATGTATACGTATCGCTAATTCACTTTGCCGTACGGTAGAAACTAACACAACATTGTAAAGCAACTATACTCCAATAAAAATTAATTTAAAAAAATGTACATGTTCCTGCTTTGTGTATTTCCTGTTGGATGGGGGATTGGCTTCATCTGGATTGTCACTTAGAGCTAAGCATTGTTGATGCAGGATTCCATGAATGTGCAGTGGGGCAGTTTCTTCTTAAGGAATCAGAAGGTACTTCAAAAGAATCTCACTCATGGTTTCACTCTTCTAGTGGAAAATATTTTTTCAATAACTTTATTCACCAGTAAGTATCAGCAATGCATAGGGCAAGTCATTCTTTGGCAAAAAGTGATCATAGATAATCCATTGGTTTCCTTTCCTTATTTTTCATGAGAGGAATTGTGGAAATCAAGGCCAGAAAACAGCTGCTACATCATCTAATTTTTCCTCTGATCCTTACCGATCTTTCATATTAAGGACAAGAGACCCGACGAAATGGTCACATGAAAACAATAAGAAGAATCTGGAGGTTTTTCAGACTACAGGTCTCTGTTCTGATGTCATTACTGTCTGCCTCTGATGATCGTTCTCCTGACAATCTGAGCTTCATTTCTTCCCTTTCCTTTTCCTCTAGTTTCCTTCATGGACCTATTTATCTTCGTGCAGTTTGTTTGGCACTAATGTCATTGTCAATAAAGAACGCCAGTGAGAAGCGAGATCGGCAGTGACCTTCTGCACAGATTTTAAATCATTGCCAACCTACCTCTGTGTCCTGGGCTGACTTATTACAGAAACAGAAGTTCAAAGACATGGCTGACATCCTCCTTTAAAAACACTTTTACAGAGCAGTCAACGTTTTCTGTTTTCTGACATTCTTTTTCAAAAGAGATGCTTAAAGCAAAAAGGTTTCCTGCCACGAAAATGACATTAATATTTCGTAAATCAAGAACGAAGATAATGTTTTGGCTGCTTCAGAGACGTTTACCTTATGTCGTTTATCTAAATGCTTTTCGATTCAAACATGACACAATTTTTGGACTGGCTTTAACCGGAAAAAACAATTCCAAGAACTTTCTTATTTCAGAGCCTGAAATTCTTTAGTATATTCTTCACCAGAATTCACTGTGGAGGATACAGCCTTTCAGCTCATTGAAAAAGACTTCCCAAATAATAAATCTTTTCCAACGATCATTTGTATGCACTAAATCAGATAATTTACTAAAGTCAAGATGAGACCTTCAAATGAAAACCATATAAACATGTTCGTTAACTTTTGAGTTAACTGCAATTTTCCCAAAAATAAAGTATTTTCTGTATTGACCTATTAAAGAACTGATCTGTTTAAAGAACAGACATTTTGTATGAAAAAGTACCAAAAAAAAAACTTTATAGGTCATAAATCCCTCTCAAATGAACATCTGCTGGAGGAAGTATTAAAATCACAAAAATGATCATGAATTTCAAAGCTTCTTACCTATTTGAAAAATATGAGGAGGAATGAGATGTTGGAGGCTGAGCCATATAGGGTAAAAATATGATTTTCTGGTATTATACATAAACACTGTCGATTTTTTTTTCATACAGAGTTGCTTAAAACAAGCATTTTATCTCTGACTCTTTATCATATTTTATCTATGGTTAATGAAATTTTTTTCCTTCTAAAACCTTAAGGGTTTTACCAATTGATCTTGACACATTTAGATTTGGGGAAGGAAAACACTTACAGAGCAGCAATTTCAAAACATCGAGGAGAATAACAGTTGCACAAAAAAACATTAAGATTCTGCCATAAACCATTCAACAGCAAACGGAAGACTACAATTAAGGCCAAGCTGCTTCTCCAGGGAATGTTGAAGAGCAATGTCTTTTCCGACAGTGTATACCACAGAGGAACTGCCCACATAGTTCCTAAGTCCTGGACTAATAACTTCCTGCAGGAGATGAGCCTCATCGAAGTTGTGAGGGACTGAAGCTGGCTGTGGCCACCAGGATGAGGGAGACGGGCAGGATCTGGAAAAAGAATGCACAACGGCTGTCTAAGGAAGAGTAGCTAGGATCGCTGGGCTTGCATATGCTATAGCACATCATTAATAACAATATCGAAAGAAAGAGGCTATCTTAACCTCTGCATTAAATTATTATGGAAATTGGCATTTTAAAATGGATCCAGGGTGAGGCAATAACAAAAGAGTACCTACGTATGGGACGGGTCACGTTGGAAGGCCAGAGAATAATTCTCAAAAATTAGAGGCTCTGTGATCAAGCAGCTTCTTCTTTCTTTTTTTTTCCTTACGTTTATAGAATTTACAGAAAGATGGTCTTCCCCACAGCACCTGAATGAAGTAAGCTGCTTTAACAAGATTGTGTTCTCTGGAAGGTATAGGAAATATTCAATACTATAAAAATATGTAACTATCCTTGTAAGAAGATCTGGGTGAAAGACGGCAGCAGTCTATAACTTTCAGTTTAACAATGATTAAATATTATGAAACTCCAGTTTCGAAATTAAGGATTTTTTCGTGGAAGCAAAAGATTTTGAGACAATCTGAGTTTGATGTAAACGTTTTGTATTAATAAAAAAATAAAGTACACATAAAGAGCTGCTCTATCCTTTAATAGAAAAAAGGAAAAGATAAAAAAATAATTTGGAGTTGCATAACATTGGAATCTTTGATTTTCAAGGTGTTTTCTAAGTCCTGTACTTTTTCTCTTTAATAATTATTAATACATTAATCCTTTTTATGTAGGTTAAAAAAGTCATGATTAAGTGATTTTATTGAAGTTATAAAATTCTCAGAGTATCTGATGAAAAGGTGAACAAGGACGTGGATGTTTGTGTCTGCAAACCTGATATCCAAAGGCTGGCTGAACGTTTCCCTTGCTGTATGGAAGTTTTTGGTCCCTGGTGTAGATCTAATGTGGATTTCTTTACTACAAAGGAGCTATGAAAGGTGTCTTCCTCAGAAGTTTAGAATGAGGAACAAATGCTTCATAATTGGTTACTAGTACCACAAGCAAAACAAAATCCTCCATGAAACACTTGAAACTTATACCTCAAGCAAGAAGAGCACTATGAAGGTAAGTTAAACTTTTACTCTTGAAGTCAGTATGATACTTGGGGTTTCTTTTAGTCCTTGATACAGACTTGAAATGAACATCACTTGACTGATGTAAGGAATATTTTTAATTTGGATGGTGTTGATTTTGTGATTATTTGGGAGGAAGAAGCCTCATCCAGTTCTATTTTGGCAATAGGTATATCCATTTTGGCTGCACCCATGTTCTATGACTCTGTTGAGTGCAGTCTCCCAGTCATTGCTAGGGGTATTAGAAATATACCTTCTGGACTATTCAAGGGAAAACCTTCCTGGGAACATTCCTGAGAACTTACCATCATAGTCTTTGTGACTTTTGGCTATCACAGTATTGTCTGTGGGACAGGAAGAGAACCCCCCTAAATTGCCTCATATGGTCTCTGCTCTTGGTTGTTCCCCAGTTCTTGTACATTTTAAACCTACAAGCCGGTAAGGACCGACATAGCTGCAATGAGCTCAAGAATCCTTCATCTTCATGGGCCTGTAAGCTTCAGTTTGCAAGCGTGCATGAGCAGAGTTTTGATAAACACTTAGCTCTCCATCAGTATTTTTCAGTCCTGGTCACATATTGAAAATTATCTACATATTTACATTTTAGAAAATGTATCATACGTTGGGGCCTCCAACCAACTGAATGAAAATCTGGAGTTGAAGCCCATACTTCTGCATTTTAATAATGCTTTAATGGTCATTCCAATGCACTGCCTGGTTTGAGAACTATTGCCCTATATGCGCTCATGAACCAGAACATGTACACAACCTTAAACTATGGGAAGGCTAAATGTTTTTGGTTCTGTCACTCACCAGTTGACTGTGGAACACTCATGCAATAAATGGTATACCATTAGTCTGAAAGAATTCATACACTTCTAGGAGTGCTCAGTTTATGCTCTGAGAATAATTTAAAGACCCAGTAATTTCAAGCTCCTGGAACAAGGGCATAGTTGTTAAGGTATAGGCGAATGTTTAACAGATACAATGGGAATATCCAAAATGGCTTTGTAATATTCAAACAGCTTTGCCCTGTTGAATCTGTTTTCTGGTTTTGCCCCAGTCTGAAGACTTAGCAGGTGCTTTCTGCACCTCAACTTCCTCATCATCAGTGGCACTTTAGTCTCTGAGGAATGATTTGAGTCCAGAGAACTGCTGGGCTGCAGAATGAACAGCCATATAGCCCTTTAAAAATACTATATGCACCTTCAGGTCCAAATGTCTTTCATTCACATTCTGCAAGAGGCTGCATTTCCATTCCAAGACAGACTTTTGATTTTTTTAAAAATATGTTTTCAGAGTGGAAAAAAATGTGGAAAGATAAGGTCTTCTGGGGGAGTAGATCATCCCTGGGAATGACTTGGAATGAGTTTTCCTGATGAGTTATGGGAGCATGAACACATATCCTGTTTTCCTTCTCAATTCAGAGAGGTTTTCACAGAGATGCCTGTTTGCTCCAACTCATTCATTCTGTTTGCACTCCTTTTTCTAAAACATCTGAAAAGAACCATTGGCTCAAAGGTTCCATCCCAGGTGTGATGAGGATTTCTGGAAGGACAGCTCTTGTTGAATGTCATTATTGTCCACATTTCGTTTTTCCTTTCTAAGGAATTCCAGAATGAGCGAGCCACTCTCCATATCCCAGATGTTGTTGTAAACCAGAATTTTGGAACATTTGAGCAAAAATTCAATCCCCTAAAGTTCAGCCGAGTCCCAGCTCTCCAACTAAACACTGACAAAAATGTATTTGTGCAACGGTTCACATGACTTCCTCAGCGCGCTGCGTCCCCGGCCGCGTGACTCAGTCCCAGATGAGCTGACATACCGTACTGTAAATTTTATAACCACCAAACTCCAGGATGCTAGAATCTAGGCCCTGGTTTGTGTTTTTTGAGAGACTAAAGTTCTGGAAATATCCTTTAATGTTGATTTTTATAAGACCTTTAAGCAATGTTGTTTAAAAAAAAAACCTCCAAAAAAAAAAAAAAACAACCCTAAAAAGTTCAAGTTTGTTAAAAAGCTTCCTACATAGTGTTGGCAATCATTTCAGTAAGACTAGTATTTTGAAGAACACCTCTTAGGGGATGAGTATTGGTCATTATTATCTTGTCCAGATTTAAGCAGATCATTTTGGGAAATGTCAATATCCATGATTTAAAAACAGTCAAGAGACAGGCCAATATATATATCATGGAAAATGCTTTCGAAGGTTTACATGCCATCTCGAACGTTCAATTTTAACGTGTACAAATCTCAATTCTCCATTCCTCCTTTTGCCCACCATTCACCTGTGTTTGTCTAATAGAAACCAGTTACTACAGCTCTGGTTACACATCTGTTTCATGCATGTGCGATTACAAGCCGTTTTAGCAACTAGTAAAACTACAGGTGTCTGGGTTTTAATGTAACCATTTTAAAAGAGCGGTTCATGGGACTCTAATTATTATTTTTTATAGCTGGCAATGTTCCTACTATAGACTGCCAGCTCAAGGGTTAAATGTAACTCTTTTCTCATTCTGGTAGAATCTCTGAAATCGTCCATAAACTAATTTCTTAAACTTGGAATCCACACTGCCAAATGCAGCTATTGTATCCTGTACAGACAGGCTGTACTTCTGTTTCTATACGTCTCCAGCCACAAATAATTAACTGGATTTTGAATGCTGGATGCCAAAGTCATTAAGGATGTGTATCTATTTGGCTTGCTTACTTCTATACCATAATAAAGACCACAATTACCATCACATCACTTTGAGACATAATGTGGACACATGGTTTCATAACAGCTGTAGAAAGTCCATCGGTGCCCTTACAATCAGTTCTGTTCTGTGTAAATGAAAAATTTGACTTGGAAATTTCTTCATTTTTACCTCTCATCATCTGAGTGTAACTGGAAGATGCAAGAGTTCCAAGAACTATTCTAACAACTACTGAAATCCATTATTTCTGCTAAAATACTCCAAGAACACATTCATCGTCTCTTAGAAGAAAAGATGGGTGTGGAAAAATTATAAGTGGAGAAAACTTATTTGCAGATTAATCTAATTAGACTAAAATTAAGATTTAAAATTTTTAAAAATCCTGTCCAGTGCCTCCAAACTCAGCACACATTGAAGGAGGGACAAGTCTAAATCAATTACATATATGACTTTGCTTCACAGTAATAGAGACAGGTCGCACGGCTATATTTAAGACTGGTGACATTTCTATTACAAACATAAGCATCATTTTCCAGGGATTTATTGCTCAGCCATAACAATTTTTAGATAGGATCATTTATGAAATTCTAGTGCTTGGCTCCCAAACCAGATAGTTTTATTTACTTCTTTTAAAATAATAAACGGAGTTTAAAAGTTCTGGATGAACGAAAAAAAATTAGTAGTTATAATTGTGAAAATTTCCTTTGTTAAGTAAAGTTTGGCTACTTCACAGAAACATTAGAGACTGTAGTTAATTTCTCGGTAATATACTTTCATTTGGTCTTTAACCATAGCAGCATGATGATGTTTCTATGGCACAGATAGAACCCAGGACTGATGACACCCAAACATTTTAATCCTCTGTATGCTAATTAGTTGCTCAAATTACAGGGAGAAAAATTTCCTTCTATTGTATGATAGCTTTAAAACACAAAATAAATGAAGGCAAACTTTCTAGAATATGTGAGAATTTGACTCTAGCATTAGTTTGAATAATATTTTAAACATGTTAAAATACTTTAACATATTTAGGTGTTTTTTTGTTTTTTTGGGTTTTTTTTTTTTTTTTGCGGTACGCGGGCCTCTCACTGTCGGGGCCCCTCCCGTTGCGGAGCACAGGCTCCGGACGCGCAGGCCCAGCGGCCGTGGCTCACGGGCCCAGCCGCTCCGCGGCACGTGGGATCCTCCCGGACCGGGGCACGAACCCGCGTCCCCTGCATCGGCAGGCGGACTCTCAACCACTGCGCCACCAGGGAAGCCCCGTATTTAGGTATTTTAAAAGTCAAAATCCTTGATTAAAATCCTCAGTAGTGACTGTTGTCTTCTAGAAAAAGTCGTCATGTTTAAGGTACTCCATAAATTGGTTCCCAGCTTACCTTTCCCACCTCAGCTTTCACTGCTTCTGTTTGTGAACCCTAGTCTGCTGCTAACCTTGACTTCCAGCCATTTCCAGACACATCTGACCTACCTGTACTTTTGCCTTTTCTCATAACCCATCTTTATCCAAATCGTTCTCATTCTCCCAGGCCCAGTTCAAATACCACCACCTCCAAAAATATTTTACTCATCCACCATACAGAAGTAATTCTTCTCCATGAACTCTGAAATTATTTGGTTTGTCTATCAACAAATGAATGGATAAAGAAGGTAAAGAAGATGTGATATATACATACATACATACACATACACACAGCGGAATATTACTCAGCCATTAAAAAAAAAATGAAATTTTGCCATTTGCAACATGCATAGACCTGGAGGGTATTACGCTTAGTGAACTGTCAGACAGAGGAAGACACTTACATGTAGAATCTAAAAAATAAAACGAATGACTATAACAAAATAGAAACAGACTCATAGAACAAACTAGTGGTTACCAGTGGGGAGAGGGTAAGGGGAGAAGGGAAGATAGGGGAAGAGGATTAAGAGGTACAAAGTGCTAGTTATAAAATAAATAAGATGCAAGTATGTAAAGTACAGCACAGGGAATATAGCACAGTACAGCACAGGAAATATAACCAATATTTTATAATAATTTAAAATGGAATAAAGCTATACAAATTATTGAATCACTATGTTGTACACCTGAAACTAATATAATATTGTAAATTAACTATACTTCAATTAAAAATATTTGGTTTTTACAATCATTATGTATGTATATATTATTGATGTCCTGTATACTAAAGAGGGGCTCAGTGAAGGTTTGCAGATCACATAAATAGCTGAATGAATAAATATCTACTGTGTTTGGGCTATGCTTTCTATTAGGGTCAGGCAAAAGATAATAGAGTATGACATAGAAATATGTTAATGTAGATACATAATATATATGTTAACATGATATTTTTAGGAAATCCTAGCCCATCCAAAAGTAAATAACACTTTGAAAAGAAGTAAAATGGAAGCAAATTTGATTTGCTGTAGTAGGCCAGACTCTTCTTATTCATTAAGGCTAAAAATACTAACCTTGCCCTTTCCATTGTGATATATCTGAAATGTCATACTTATCTGCCCCCTGCTCTTCCTGCCCTGTATCAGGCCTGCACCATCTCTTGACAGCAAAACATTTCCTAACAGGTTTCTTTGATTTCAACTTTATCCATCTTTCATGGGCTGTCAGAATGAACTTCCTGATATAAAGACAAGAGGATGTCAATCCCCTGCTTAGAAATCTTTGATGACTCACAAAACAAACTTCTGACGGTCTACACATGAAGTTCAAATCCCTTAAGCTGTCATTCAGTGCTCTCAATCATCTGCTCTCAGAGTGCCTCCCCTAATCCATTTCCTCTCACCTCCCACCTCGTGGCCTATGCTCAGTCTCCTGATAAACTTCACCTCACCTTGAAAATGCCGTTATACATCCTTCCTATGGACAGGAGCACCCTTCCTCCCATTTTGCCTATCAAATGCTTCCTATTGTTCTAGGCTTAGCTCCAGGGCGCCCGTCTCTGCTAAGCCTTCTCTGATCCTTCCGGTCAGAATGGATTGCATTGTATTTGTTATACACCTATATTTCACAGTGCCTAAACCTAAGATGATCAGCTTGCATTTTCAGCCCTACCAGATTACATGGATACTTCTAGAAAATAGGAACCATGTCACCGTCATGTTTGTACCTCTTTCATCAAGTGCCTTCTCACTTTGCTTTTCACACAGTACTTGACTGCCTCGTGATGAATTCAGTCACACCTTTTAGATGTATAATATACTTTAATAAGAATTGTATTCCTAGGATAAATAAATAACTTCAGAAAATTCTGATTAACAGTCATAAGTTAATAATGGGTTTAATTGCTGAAGCATTGAATGGTTGGCGGATTTGAGTGAGCTATCTCTGTGTCAGTTATTTTTCTCTGTCAAATCCATTGATGAATAAGAAAAAAAGTTTGATATTTAACCTCTAAATTACTTTTTGGAATCCAGGACAGTTTGGAATTGAATGATCTCTGCATGGATAAGTATTAATATAATAATAATGCCTTTAGTGTTGGTACTTTTATTTAAGTTTGGAAAGTTAGGTGGAGTATAATATTACCCATGGAGTGAGTGATGACCTCATTCTCCATGGCAATAATCTACCTTTCAGAAAAGGTCAGACAAACTCCTTTATGTATTTTTTATTAACCTTTTTATTTTGAAACAAGCTCCTTTTGTAAAGAACAAAAGTAGGCTTGAGTTTAACTTTGCTGGTTGTCTGGACTATAAAAATGAAAGTATAAGCCAAGCCACCAAATGAAAAGAAACAGGGGGTCTCTTTCATTTGGAAAAGAAATTGTAAAACACAGCTCACACCAGGCATTTATTCATTTTTATATTTCATGCATTTTAAGAGTTGCTATTGCAACTATAATATTTTAAATAATTTTGGGAGGGGTGTGTGTTTGTGTGTGTGTGTGTGTGTGTGTGTGTCTAAGGCTAAGATTCTGAATTGTAGGATAGGTGCCTTCTTCTCAAGATGAAAGAGCCCCAAACACTTTTACATATAGAGTCTTATTCTGTATGTAAACGTTGATAATTCCTTAAGGAGATATTCTAGCACATGTCTGGTATCAGATTTCTACAAAGGGCAAGTGAACATTGTCCATTGGCTAGAGATGGAACAGAGCTCTCTGATGACCTTGGAGGTGAGGGTGGAAGATTATTTTAACCTGATAATCTTGGAAATTCTGCATTATGGCATTTGTCAGTATGAAACCACGCTCAACTTACCTTACAGATAAGAATACAAAATCCAGAGAATGAAAATAACCTCTCTAGACCGGGGCCAATCTGGACTGAGTTGTAATTTTCTCAATGCCCAGTTTTTATCACCAGCTCATTCTTCTCACCATTATAAATTTGGGGGTTTTCCT
Organism: Physeter macrocephalus; assembly: GCF_002837175.3. Classification (NCBI taxonomy): domain Eukaryota; kingdom Metazoa; phylum Chordata; class Mammalia; order Artiodactyla; family Physeteridae; genus Physeter; species Physeter macrocephalus. The sequence goes on from NC_041232.1 coordinate 69,503,801, forward strand.
CCTTGGTAAACATTGTGATCTATCCCTTTAATTTATTTTATTCCCTTCTGAGCTTGGCAGTTAGTTGGAGGTAAGCACAGCTGCATGACTGCTGAGCATGCTTCCAGATGCTTTCAGATGAAGACAGAAACTCTTTTATCCTGTAAGCTCCAGCTGAATCAGGAGGCCAGAGGCCAGGACTACCTGTACACATTTTCTTTAACATCTCCAGCCAGCTTTGCTGACAGAATTGTATGGTTCCACATGTCTTAATTCAAGAGAGACTTATTTAGCCAGGGATTCCTGGTGAAGTGCAGCATTTTGAAAGTTTTAAAAAACCTCTATAAATGAGTCAACTAGACTTAATTGAAAGGAAGATGTTACTTTGTTATATTCCCTATAACAGTGCTGTCCAGTAGAACTTACTGTAATGATGGAAACATACTATACCAGGGCTGTTCAATATGGTAGCCATGGAACTTCCCTGGTGGTGCAGTGGTTAAGTATCCGCCTGCCAATGCAGGGGACACGGGTTCGAGCCCTGGTCCGGGAAGATCCCACATGCTGCGGAGCAACTAAGCCCCTGCATCACAACTAAGAGTTATGGGGAATCATTCTCTTTCTCTCACTAAATGTGAATGAAGTAGCGAAAGGTGTCTTAGCTGCTGCTCATAGGTATTCTGCAACTGGCTCAAAGAAAGGCTGAGCCAAGAGAATGACAGAAAAAGTCCTGATAGGGCCCTGCCCCAAACCTACCTACCTATTAACTTTCAATTATGTGACTTATTAATTGTTCTAATCATTTAAGCCTCTTTTGAGTTAGCTTGTATGTCTTCATTCTCTTTTAATTATTCGTGCTATTTAAATCCCTCCTTTCTTATTCATTTATTCATTCATTCATTTGTTCACCTAATATGATCACATGAAGGTCAATGAAGTGCATAGTTCTCACTAGGCTTTAGGAAAGATGCAAAATGCATTTAAGCAAGAAACTTCCATCAATTTTGGGTAAAAGTGCTAAGGAAAATTATGCTTTAATGAACTCCTCTATTTCAAACACTTGCCAGCTACGGATGGAGTTACAAAACAGATAATCAAAATGATATAGCTAGGTACAAAAATGAGTAAACATATCTGTGGATCACAAATAAAAGAGAAACACAAAGTGTGAGCAGGGATGAAAGTGCAGATCTGACAGATTCCAACTCTGGAAGCAGGCAGTGGCAGCTTGGAGTAGGCTGCACCAAGGCAGATAGCAGACCTAGCCAAGCTTACAGCTTGAAGCCAGGAACTGAGGTGGGCCAACCACCTCCTGAAATGAGGTTGAAAGAAGGTTATTGCTGACTCACTGCCTGAAGTCATAGCTTTATAGGACTCAGTGGGCCCAGGCAGACAAGCAGACAAAAACAGTCTCAAAACAGGGAATTGAGCCAACCCATCTGATGACAGGATTTGTGATATCTCTCAAATCAAGTGGAGCAGGAGAAAAATCCAATCTTGTATAACCTGGGTGTAGACTGGGTGTCAATCTCAACAATTACAGACTGGAAGGGAGAATCCAGGAAGATAGATAAAAAGAGAAAAGGAGATGAAAACAGAGAGAGAACAGAAAAATTATGCAGAAAAACAAATCCCAAACAAGAGAAGTCTAATACTAAACAAAATAATCAATAAAATCAACAAACAGAATAGGAATTAATTTAATGATATAGTCAGAAAAAGACTAAAATGAGAATGTTTAGAATGTTTAAAGGGATAAATAAAAAGATTTTACTCATTGAAAAGAAAAATACTATGAAACAAAGGCAGCCAGAGCTAAATCAGGGATAGAAAGATATAAAAAAAAAAAAAAAAAAAAAACTACTATGAAACAAAGGCAGCCAGAGCTAAATCAGGGACAGAAAGATATAAAAAAAAACTGGGATCATAGAAATAAAAATATAGCTATTGAAATAAAAGTTCAATAAATGTGATAATATCTAGAAATTGACAATTGGTGTCTTAGATGATATTACTAAGTAATAACCCTTGTCTCAGCACCAAAGCTTTAAGAGGCAAATGTATCATGTCTTTATTTCAGAGCATAGAGAAGGAAAAAATTACTATACCTTTGGTAAAAGCTTTAAAAGGAGAGTAAAAGAAGGAAATATAGATGAATAATACATAGTTGCATGCATCCTAAATAAAATAACAAATTATCTCTACTAATATATTTTAGAAAACATGAACAAGTAGAGTTTACTTCAAGAATGTAAGAATAATTTAACTTTAGAAAATATACTAATGTAATTCAAATTAGCAGATGAACAGAGAAAAAATGTGGTTATTCATTCATCTGTCAATGGACACTTAGGTTGTTTCCATGTTTTGGCTATTGCAAATAATACTGCAGTGAACTTGGGGGTGCAGATATCTTTTCAAGCCAGTGATCTTGTTTCCTTTGAATAGATACCCAGAAGTGGAATTGTTGGGTCATATGGTAGTTCTATTTTTAAGTTTTTGAGGAACCTCCATGTTATTTTCTGTTATGGTTTCACCAATTTACCTTCCTATCAACAGTATACAAGAGTTTACTTTTCTGCATAGCCTCACCAACCCTTGTTATTTCTTGACTTTTCGATAATAGCCATTCTAACAGGTGTGATATCTCACTGTGGTTTGAATTGCATTTGCCTGATGATTAGTGATATTGAGCACCTTTTTAATGTACCTGTTATCCGTGTGTATGTCTTCTTTAAAGAAATGTCTATCCAAGTCCTCTGCCCAATTTTTTATTGAATTAAATTTTTTCTGTTGAGTTGTATGAGTTCTTTACATATTTTTGACATTAAATCCTTTGTTGTAAACCTAACTCTAATACAATATTTTATGTCAATTATATCTCAATTTAAAAAATGTAATTATCTTAATAGATTCAGATAAAATTGGTAAAAATCTGTGTTCACTCACAATTAAAAAACAAGAACAAAATACAAAACTCAGAGCAAGTTAGAAATAGAAGGGAAATGTTCAAGCCTGAAAAACGAACTATGAAAAACTTTGAAGAAACATCATATATCTGTGAACTGTTAATGAGAAGCATTCCATTTTGGTCAGAAAAAAGACAAGAGTGAATCCCTACTGTCATTACTCTTCAGTATTTTACTTGCAGCCTTACCAGTGCAATAAGACGAGAAAAAAATAAATAAATGTACAAACTAGAAAGGAAGAGAGAGACCTGATTTTATTTCTGGTAATAGTGGTTCTACATAGAAAAATCAAGAATCTCTTTAGACACATTATTAGAACTAATAGGAGAATTCAGAAAGACTGATGATCCAGAGACATCAATATGCAAAAATTGAACGTTTCTTTTCAATGAAATAACCAATTAAAATATAATTAAAATAAGATGTTTCAAATAGTAAAACGATTCTATAAGGTATCTAGAAGTTAATTTAACAAAAAATGAGCAAGATTTTTGTGGAGTACCTTAAAAACATTATTGAAGGACAAAAAGGTATGCCAGAATAAAAAAGATAAACCAAGATCCAGGATGAGAACATTTTAAATTGTAAAGATATTAATTCCTATTTCCATGGTTAATCTATGACTTACTGCAATTTCAATAAAAACAATCATTATGTGACTCTAAAACTATTACTAAAACACCAAGAACCAAGAAAAATTAGTGTAATTCTGAAGAATAATAAAATAGTGGAATAAGTTGTTTTAGCTCAACAAATCAGGCTGGAATAATTTGTTTTCTATGAAATAGAATGCCTAATCATACCAATGCTTAAAAACAAACTCCAGGGATATTAAGCATCCAAATATTAGGGAAAAAATAATGCTTTCAGAAAAAAAATTTAAGAAAATATCTTTATGAGTGAAGATATCTTCCTTAAATAAGATGCAAAAAGTATCAATCCTAAAGGAAAAGGTTTATGACTTTCACTGTACTAAAATTTGAAATAATTATAAACAACAAAAAAAAGAAAGTTAAAAACAACAAAAAACAAACAACAAAACACTGGGAGAATATATTTATAGCTCAACAGCTAACAAGGGACTACTAGCCAGGAAATACAACAAGGTCTTATAAATCATTAAAAAGAGACAATCTAACATAAAAACAGGCAAAAGATGTGAACCCAAATGGCCAATATATACATGTAAACATACTAGTCACACCAGGAATAACTGATATAAAAATTTAAACCAATTGGATCAGTAAAGAAGTTTAGCATGTAAGTGAAGTAACATGAATTTTCAGAACATGTCAAAACCACTTTTGAGAGAAATTTGTCAATATCTAGTAAAGGTGAAGAGAAGGCCATATCTGACCCACTTCTACATTTGTGTATCGCAGAAACCCTCATACTTGTGCACAAGGAAACGTGTACAAGAATGTTAATGCAACATGTCACAATCTGCCACAGGGAGGATGTGTTTTAAAATTTGGTGTATTTATGCAAAAGAAGGCTTTATAGCTCTTACAATGAATGTACCTTTAATAATTAAGTTTCAAAAATATTTTAAACAACAAAAGAAAGATGTGTAGGATAATATATACAGCATGATACCATTTACATAAGGTTTAACATCATGCACAAAAAAAGAATATATACTATGAACATTTGTGCATGAAAAAAACACTAGACTTGGGATATTCAGGTTATTCAGGTTCATATTAGTGGTTCCCGCTGGGGAAGGAAATAGGAAAGTGGAATAGAAAAACAGTATCTAGGCAGGCTTCAGTATTTTAAAGATTATTTACATTATCTCTTAAAACATCAGAAATAAGTGTACAAAAATGTCAAGATTTGACAAAGCTAGTAGAGGGAAGGGATACATGGGAGTTCCTTTTGTTAATTCTCTGAAATATTTCATGGAGGAGATAAAGAGGGGATGAGAGTGAGATTTTCAAGATGGAGTGATGATTATGGATTTATGAATGATGAAGAAAACATTGTGGTTGAAACACTAGTACAGACAAGTCTTCTGATGGAGTTGTTGCTTCCTTTCCTGAGTGAGCATTTCAATATCCTCTCTCTATCCATCACCTCCAGCCCCTTTCAGCTCAATATACACTTCTGGATTCAGACGAGCGGAGAAGGAGAAAACCAGTATTTCTGGCACATGCTCTTTACAGGAGGAGTGTGTGTGACTGGAATTCCCTTGTCAAGATTACAGAAACAAAAGACATTTTCAGGTGTTCTGGGGCTTTGGGAGGTCATGGAGTCTGTGATTCCCAACTGGTCCAGAGAGGTAGTTAATAGGGGCGGGCAATTTTTTTCCCAGTATTTCCAATAGCCTAACAGAAATTGAGCAATTATCCAAGCTAAGACTACCAAGGCTATTAGTGTTTCCTTTTTTTTTAAACTGTTGCATGAAATATATCAGTGACATGGTTTTACTAGCTACCTCTTACTGTTAAGGGGCTCTCGTAAACTCTAACATTATAGGCATGTTTGAGCATCTTAGGGAAAAATAATAGAGGAGTCCAGAAGCTTGAGTAGAATAGACTGGGAAATACAGGTTTGTATTAATGTCTCTGAAAAAACAAAAAAGAGACAGATTTCATGATTTATTCAGGCCCATTCAATCAGATACGGCAGAGGCAGGGCTTAAGCCTGGATCTTTTCATGGTCAGTTCAAGCATTCTTCCCATTGATAACAATTCTCTCTCTAGTACTTCCTGTTAGGTTCAGGCTCTAACTCACTCAAAAGCTGTGAGGCAGTCTGAACCAGTTCTGGAAGCAGAGTTAACGTGTTGTGGTAGCAAAAACACTGGATTTAGTCATACGTCTATTTTGAGTTCTGGAGATTCTACTAACTGGCGTGTAGCATTGCTTTTCTCTTCTGTAGAATAGAGTTGCACTAAAAATCATCTGCCCAGGCAGGGATTGTTTCTCAGGACCATCCTCTTGTGTCCTGGTGGGGTTCGTGTCACTTGTTCTACCCATAGAATATCAGCAGAAGTTGTGTGTATCACTTCTGAACCAAGGAGCTTAATGCATGAATGCTTATTTCACTTCCTCTTTCCCCATCTGCTTACAGGTTGCAGAAGCTTTGAAGACTAGAAGAAGGTGAAGTCACAGATTCAAGGAGGCTGGATCTCTGAATCACCACATGGATGACTCTCTACCCCACCTTTATGGGGCTGCAAGATAAGTAAAAAAGTAAGATTTATTGTATTAGATTTCTGAAATTTTAGTATTTGTTTGTTACAGTTGCTAGCCTTCCCCTAACTAATATACAAGTTTTAGGCCTTTTAATGTGTCATTCACTCTTCTGTGCTTGTTTCCTTATCTGAAAAGTGGATGCTAGTCCCTAGAGTCATACAGGATTATTGTAGGTCTGCAGTGAGATATAAGAAGAAAGTGCTGGATAAACTGAAGCAAATTGAGGGCAGCCACTTAGAGCTTCACAACTTAAATATCCTCCTAGCAATTAAAGGAAGCAAATGTGAATCATTCTCCAGCTGCCACCAAAATTGAATCAACTTTAGCGTTTAACCACACCATTCTCCCTCTGTAATTCCTTAAGCTTTATATCCGCTTCCCACTAGTGACACCTCTTCAGTCAATCAATTAGTCAATCAGTCAAACAAACAAATAATTAATCCAAAGCTATTTGGTAACTGCCATGCTCAGGGCATGCAGTTAAGCTGTTCCTGAGTTTTATGCATTTAATTCCAATGATTAATATTGACCTTGATGTCTATTACCCTGTTTATGGAGAAAGGAGGAAAGGCATACAAAAAAACAAAATAAAATTTGCCATAATCCCACTTCGGTGATAATCACATACAGTAAATATTTTTCAAGCCTTTTGTTTTCTATATATATGTAAATTTTTAATTTAAAAAATGGGAACCATGGTCTACATACAGCTTTGTAAAATTTTCTTTCACTCAAAATATGGAAAAAATTTTCAAGTCTAAATAAAGAACTATGTAATCATTTTTAGCAGTTATGAGGATTTTGCTGTATAGATATTTATTTATTCAACCAATTGTGACAAACATTTAGGTCACTTAATATTTTTCAAGATTATAAATAACATTGCAACATTATTTTTTTTATACATATACAGATCTTTGGAATATTTATTTATTTTCCTAGGAGAAAAATCTTAACATTTGCATTTCTGTATCAAAATACAGGCACCTTTTTAAGGTTTTTCATTCAGAGTGCCCCATTACTTCAGAAACATTTTTATCCTATTTTCCAATAAGGCTATTTACATTTTTATTTTAAAATCCTTTGTATATAAAAAAATGAAATGACTATTAGTACCCTGTGCAGGGTTATTTGTTCTGGCCCTTACATCTTAGAAATGTCCCAAGATGTCCTCATTTTCCTGTTATTATTCTTCACTTCCCTGTCAATGTCAGCTCCTCCTTCAAGAACTGAGCCCTCGTGCTGCTACCTAGCTGCTGATAGGTGTCAACAAAACCTGTGCACACAGACCCTACTCCATACTCCATACAAAATTACTCTTTGGCTCTTTATTTATTTCTATCTTCTTCTCCATCAAAGCTGTAATGCCTGTGGTGAAGATTTATCTCATCTAATATTTAGAGGGATATTCTTTAATTTAGGTAATTCACATGATATGAATGTCAGATAATTGTCTTCATGGGCTACCCACCAGACTATAACCCTGGTAAAGGATCATTTCACTACAGACTCTTTTTGGTGAAAGACTTCTACCTCTTAGTTCTGGATACCAACTGCTAGCTGTACAACAAGGTCTTCTTTTAACTATTTTGGAACTTATATTCATGCCATTGGCTGCCTTCCAAGCGACAAAAAAAAAAAAAAAAAAGGAAAAGGAAGAAAGAAAGGAAGGAAGGAAGGAGGCAGGGAGGGAGGGAGGGAAGGAAGGAAGAAAAAAATCCCAGCAGTTTCCTGTCTGAGTGGCTACTTATTCAGTTTTATAGGTTAGGACAGCCCTAATCAATAAATATTGCATTGATCACTTGAAGCAATTTTTGTGATGTAGAGGTTATGATCAAGATGATCATTAATACTGAGCTTCCGTTACATATGTGACAGTTACTTCTCTTCCAACAAACAAAGAAAATACAGTCTAGCACTCATGAATTTTATAATTCAAATGAAACTACACAGATAATAAATACAGAAAATGGTATAGGAAAAAGATTAAGTATATTCAAAACTAACATGCATAAAACATCTCGACTGCCATATTTCACTGGCTGAACTGCATATCGACTGTTCCTTGGTGTGAAAATGCACTCTAGTGCAACTTACTGAGTTATATCATGCTTGCTACCTGGAAAGTAAAAATGAATTAAAGATGTCTTAGTATTTCTTTTCATCAGTCTCTAGGTAAATATAATTAAATGAGAATATAGGAGGGGACGGTAGTCTTATTTATATTCTGAATATAAATACGATTCAAAGTAGACATGACTGTGGACATCTGTCAAACTGACATGACTTGGCAGAAAAATGTAAACAGCTCTGTTCTTTATTTCCCCCAGCTTTATTGACATATCAGTATAATGGTCATATAACATTGTGTGGGTTTAAGGTGTACAAAGAGGTGATTCAATACACGTATATATTGCAAAATGATTATCACAATAAGGTTAGTTAACACACCTATCACCTCACGTAATTTCCCTTTTTTGTGGTGAAAACATTTAAGATCTACTCTCTTAGCAACTTTCAAGTATACAATACAGTATTGTTAACTATAGTAACAATGCTGTGCACTAGATCCCCAGAACTTATTTATCTTATAACTGGAAGTTTGTACCATTTGACCAACATCTCCCCATTTCTCCCCACCCACCAGCCCTTGGCAATGAGCAATCTACCCTCTGTTTCTATGAGTTCAGCTTTCTTAGATTCCACATATAGATGAGATCATACAATATTTGTCTTTCTCTGTCTGACTTAGTTGACTTAGCTTAATGCCCTCAAGTTTCATTCATGTTGTTGCAAATGGTAGGATTTGCTTCTTTTTTATGACCGAATAATATTCCGTTGTGTGTGTTTGTGTACGTATGTGTATGTACGTAGGTATGTACGTACGTATGTATGTATGTATGTATCTATCAAGCATTTTCTTTATCTATTCATCTGTCAGTGGACACTTGTGTTGTTTCTTTGTTTCTATGTCTTTGCTGTTGTGAATAATGCTGCAGTGAACATGAAGGTGCAGATATCTCTTCGAGATGGTGATTTCACTTCCATCAGATGTATACCCGGAAGTAGGATTGCTCGATCATATGACAGTTCTATTTTTAATTTTTTTAAGAAACTCCATACTGTTCTCCACAGTGGCTGCACCAATTTACGTTCCCACCAAGAGTGCACGAGGCTTCCCTTTTCTCCACACTCTCACCAACACCTGTTTTCTCTTGTCTTTTTGATAATAGGCATTCTAACAGGTGTGAGGTGATATCTCACTGTAGTTTTTTATTTGCATTTCCCTGATGATTAGTGGTGTTGAGCACCTTTTTCATGTACCTATTTACTGTGTGTCTTCTTTGGAAAAATGTTCAGGTCCTTTGCCCATTTTCTTGATTATTTGCTTTTTTCCTATTGAGTTGTATGTGTTCCTTATATATTTTGAATATTAACACCCTATCAAATGTGTGGTATGCAAATATTTTCTCCCATTCCAAAGGTTGCTTTTTCATTTTGTTGATTGTTTCTTTTGCTGTACAGAAGCTTTTTAGTTTGATGTAGTCCTACTTGTTGATATTTTCTTTTGTTCTTTGTGCTTTTGGAATCATTTCCAAAAACTCATTGCCAAGACCCACGTCAACAAGTTTTTCCCTATGTTTTCTTTTAGAAGTTTTATGGTTTCAGGTCTTAAATTTACATCTTTAATTCATTTTGAGTTGTTATGAGTAGTGTAAGACAGGGATCCAATTTCATTCTTTTGCATGTGAATATCCAGTTTTCCTGAAGCCACTTATTGAACAGACTATGCTTTCCCCATTGAGTGTTCTTGGTTCTCTCATCAATTATTAGTTGATCATACATGCATGAGTTTATTTCTGGGCTTTTGATAATGTTTCACTGGTCTATCTGTCTGTTTTTATGCCATACCATTTTGGTTACTATTGCTTGGTAATTATAGTTTGAAATCAGGAAGTGTGATTCCTCCAGTTTTGTTCTTTTATCTCAAGATTGCTTTGGCTATTCGGGGTCTTTTGTGGTTCTGTATGACTTTTGGCATTGTTTTTATATTTTTGTAAAAAATGCCATTGACATTTTGACAGGGTTTAAATTGAATCTGTACATGGCTTTGAGTAGTATGGACATTTTAACAATATTAATTCTTCCAATCTATAAACACAGGATATCTTTCCATTTATTTGTGTCTTCCTCAATTTTTTTTAACAATGTCTTAAACATTTCTGTTCTTAATTGTCAAGGAATCCCTTAGGGTACTTAACCTGTTTGCAATATTTGTAGATTATTTTACAGGGTATTTATTACTAAAAATTATTACTAAGAAATCAACCTAATTCATAATTTTTAGCTTTGTGAGTTCTGCTGTGTCTAGCCTGGGTGAGAGATAATTGGAAATTTGGATATTAAAATATAAAATAATTCATTTGACATTATAATAATGAAAGTAATCAGATGGGGACATTTGGCTCTCAAATATATCATAAGAGATTTTATATCATGTAGGATATTAGCATCATTATTAATACCATTTTTTTTTTTTTTTTTTTTCGGGACGCGGGCCTCTCACTGTTGTTCCCGTTGCGGAGCACAGGCTCCAGACGCACAGGCTCAGCGGCCATGGCTCACGGGCCCAGCCGCTCCGCGGCATGTGGGATCCTCCCGGACACGAACCCGTGTCCCCTGCATTGACAGGTGGACTCTCAACCACTGCGCCACCAGGGAAGCCCTTAATACCATTTTTAATAATGGAAAAAGCAAGTTAGAGATTGTGGTAGCAGCCATAGAATACTAATACAGATTTTAGTACCTACCTGAAAGTGGCATGCTGACATATCAAATACCTAAAAATGTGGAAGTGGCTTTGGAATTGAGCAATGGGCAGAGGCTGGATGAATTTTGAGAAGCATGATTAAAAAAAAAAGCCTAAATTGCTTTGAACAGAGTGTTAGTAGAAATATGGATGTTAATGATGCCGCTGTTGAGGTCTCAGAAGAAAGTGAGTAGTAGAGGAAGCATATTTCACCTTAGAGAATTTGTAAATTGTCATGAACAGACTGTTGGTAGAATTATGGCTATTAAAGGCACTGTTGGTGAGGGCTCAGAAAGAATAAGGAACATGTTATTGGAAATTGGAGGAAAGGAAATTCTTTTTTATATAGTGGCAGAAAGCTTAGGAGAATTGTGTCCTGCAGTTATGTGGAAAGCAGAACTTGTAAATGATTAGCCTAGATATTTAGCTGAGATTTCCAAGCGAAGTGTTGAAGGTGCAGTCTGGTTTCTTCTTACTGCTGATAGTAAAATGTGAGAGGAAAGAGGTAAATTGAGGGAAGACTGATAAACAAAAAGTAACCATGACTCGGGCTTCCCTGGTGGTGCAGTGGTTGGGAGCCCGCCTGCCGATGCAGGGGACACGGGTTCATGCCCCGGTCCGGGAGGATCCCACGTGCCGCAGAGCGGCTGGGCCCGTGGGCCATGGCCGCTGAGCCTGCGCGTCCGGAGCCTGTGCTCCGCAGCAGGAGAGGCCGCAACAGTGAGAGGCCCGCGTACCACAAAAAAAAAAAAAAAAGTAACCGTGACTTGATGACTTGAGAAACATTCAGCCTACCCAGATTTGCAAAAGATGCTAAAATTAATAGATTCACTGTCAGGAACCTGCACTAGGAAAAAAACCCTGAGATGTGATTGGGAAACCTTTTGCTAAAATCAGAAAGATCAAAGGGTCAGAGTGTTCATTCACACAAAAGGCTCTTTGAAAAAATTAAATATGTGATTCCTAGATTCCCTCAGTCAGCTCAGCAGAAACCAAAATAGAGATGAGATTATCTAAGACAAACCTGTGTAAAAGCTTCTTGTCTAATTGAATGACATACACAGGAGACCCACAAAGTCCTTGATAATTTTATATCAGTAGAAACAATGTCAGCTTGAACTGAAAGGGACAGATAAAATACAAAATGAAAAAAGTTTACTGAATCCTCAAAATTCTATAGGCAGGAAATGGGTTGGTGGAACTACTCAGCTACAAAACCTGTGCTACTTTTCATAAAAACTCAAAGCTTGCACCTGGTTTTCCTACATCAGTCAGTTTAATTTTGATCACTTGGGGTGTGCCACTCCTTAGCTTCAAAATTGATCACAACTTCCAGACATGTCCTCATGCCATTTACCACACAAGGTTATTTATTTACCAAATAAACTCCTCTCTTCCCCATTCTCAAAGTCACACTCAATAAATTCTTTCTTGAGATAGTAACAAAGCTCTTTAAAAGTCTAACATTCTTGTCACTCTAAGGAAGTATATGCCCTGAGGCCAGGAATAATACCTTACTTATTTTTTTTTTAACAGTACTTGATTGAGGTTTAATTTACAAACAGTAAAATGTTAAATGCACCTCAGTCATTTTTTACTTACAGCCATCTCCTAGATCAAAATAAAGAAAATTTCTGTAAGCTCCGAAGTTTCCTTGTGGACTCATAGGCAACCATCATTTTGATTTCTATCCCATATAATCGGTCTGTTCCTAATATGAAAATGAAATTGTACAATAGGTACTCTTCTGTGTCTGCCTTCTTTTGCTGAATATCAGCCACAGTTGGGCCTCATTCAGCATAGCTCTCTCATCTGACCTCCCATACAGGTACTATGGCTTTCTCCTTACTGTTGTGTTTTTTTCTCCCTAATTGTCAAGATCCCATTAAATTTTCCAGGCTAAAGAAACCTTAAGACAAATCCCTTAGATTACCTTGGGGTTTGTAAAAATGAAAAGTTGAAAAAATGTTTGCATTAATTCTAGTTTTTTTTACTGCCCTAGAGCTGCTTCCTCACTTTATAGTTGAAGAGAAATCTAAAGTTACAGAAAGCATATAAGATGATAATTGACATAGATGATTTATTGTCTTTTTGTCCCTTTAACATACACTGTATTTTATTTTAAATAGCATGTCATAATTAATTTCTTTATATTTTTCTAGTAAATACTAACGACTTTATCTTAAACCCATCAACAGAATTTGTTTTTGAGATGTATCTCTCTATCTCCCTCTGTATTTATAGCAAATCCATGCAATATGCAACAACTGGGTCCCTCAAAGTGCCTGGATAAATGTTTGTTTTTCTGAAATGACAAATGACTTTTTCCCCCCAAAGGACCTTATGCTTTTTTCTTTTTTTTTTTAAGTAGCTGACTTAAAATTGGAGAGCCTATAAGGCTTCAGAGAATGTGAAAAGACTCTGTGAAGAAGAAGGGAATAAAGAACAGTGTTCAAGTGGTTATTTATTATTTTTTAAAGTAGAATATTCCACAGACTTTTAAAAATTTTTATCGGAGTATAGTTTTTTACAATGTTGTGTTAGTTTCAGGTATACAGCAAAGTGAATCAGTTATACATATACATATATCCATTCTTTTTCAGATTCTTTTCCCATATAGGTTATTACAGAATATTGAGTAGAGTTCCCTGTGCTATACAGTAGGCCCTTATTAGTTATCTATTTTATATATCATAGTGTGTATATGTTAACCCCAATCTCCTAATTTATCACTCTCCCCCATGTTTCCCCTTTGGTGTCCATAAGTTTGATTTTGAGATCTGTGAGTCTGTTTCTGTTTTGTAAATAAGTTCATTTGTATCATTTTTTACTAGATTCCACATGTAAGTGATATATGATATTTGTCTTTCTCCATCTGACTTACTTCACTTAGTATGATAATCTCTAGGTCCATCCATGTTGCTGTAAATGGCATTATTTCATTCTTTTTTTATGGCTGAGTAATATTCCATTGTATATATGTACCACAACTTCTTTATCCATTCCTCTGTTGATTACATTCCTAGGTTGCTTCCATATCTTGGCTCTTGTAAATAGTGCTGCAATGAACATTGGTGTGCATGTATCTTTTTGAATTATGGTTTTCTATGAATGTATGCCCAGGAGTGGGATTGTTGGATTATATAGTAGTTCTATATTTAGTTGTTTAAGGAACCTCCATACTGTTCTCCATAATGGTTGTACCAATTTACGTTCCACAGACTTTGGATACTCAAAATGAGTCTGTCAGTTTTTCCTTCGTACGCCTACCAAAAACATACGAGACATGTTAAAAAGAAGTTAGATGCAAGAAGCCAGGGATATATTACTGTGTATGGACCCTGAGAAAAATTAGAATAAAGGAAAGAATAATCTGTCTTACTTTTCTCCTGTAATATCTCTGTTATTATGAATTTATTTACTTCTTGAACATTTATTAGACATTGCCATGTAATAAAGATATGCTGATATTTAGGCCCATTTTTCATCGATTTGTAAGAGGAGAACAGAAGTATTAGAAAGGCCCAAAGTATTAGAATGCAGATCACTTTATGAATTTATCACATCTAATATAAACTGACTTTTTGGTAACTCTTTACCTGAGACAAGCCTTCTCCATTCCAGCTGCTGTGTCATGTGGGCAGGTGAGGGTAATGTATTTTTACAACATGTTAGGTCCTGTAACTACAATTCCTTGATGTTACCATAAATAAAAGTATGTATAAATGAGGAAGGACAGAGAAAAGCAGAGGCCTCTGGAGAAGACAGGGTGACTGTATAGAGATCGTGAAGGAGGTGAGGGAAGGTTCTGTGAGCTTGGAATGGTATTCCTCACGGAGGGGAGGCATCTCAGGCCAGACAAGTCTGCAGGCATGATGAGAGTGTCTGGAGAAGTGGAAAGGACTGTCTTCTCTGTGATACAGTATGGAAGAGGGCACTTCAGTCAGGCATTGCTGCTGCTGTCCTTAAAATCATTTTTTATTCTGGCTCTCAAGGTAATACACACTGTCACAGAAAACAGAGAGAGGTAAATTTGCTAAGAGCAGATATCAGGTGTTCTCACCACACACACAGACACACTCACAAATGGTAACTATGTGAAGTGATGTATATTCATTATCATGATTGTGTTAATCATGTCACAATGTAATACATAAGTGAAAACATCCTCTTGTACGTCTTACGTATATACAATATTTATTTGTCAGTCATTCCTCAATAAAACTGGAAAGGAAAGAATATACAGATAAGTATAGACTAATATAAAAATATTCTTAGGAATATTCAAGAATGTATAGGAGAAGATCCCTTGTTCCATAGAAATGAGTTACATAATCAATAGCCCAGCATATGCCCACTGTTCCTTTTTGCTCTGCCCTTTGGGATGGAGGTCGCATAAATGTGCATCATTTTAATATCTTTTTCTCAGATTCTGTCTAGTCCCAATCCCACTGAGAATAAGGAAGCAGCCTTCTACATTCATTACAGCAAGTGGCCATTCCAAAGAATAGGACTTACTGAGAAGCTTCAGGATCTCTGATTTGGGGGCCAGCCTTTCAAGTCTTTATTCAAGTTGCTTTATTGTAGTCTTTCTTGAGGCATTCACCAAATTAAAAGAGAACAAAACAGAACAAACCTAGCTATTGTCTTCCAGAGGAAATCTTCCCACAGATTTTGAATATGTTCTCTTTCTATCCAAGAGCAAATGAAGAGGGGGTTAAGCAGTCTATAAGGCCTTATAAAAACTAGTTTCCCTTTTGAAAAAATGTTACATTCCTCTGGTAGAGTAAGTGGAGCTGCAGTTAAGGGTTTAGTATTGTCTAGCCAGACTGAAAAATATAAATCCATTTCACTTTCTCACATATCTTCTATGTCCCAAAGTTTTGAGTTTAGAGGAGGAGGTGGAAAATCACAGCCTGTTAAAGAATCCTTCATTACCAGAGGGTTATTATATAT
Source organism: Physeter macrocephalus (assembly GCF_002837175.3). Classification (NCBI taxonomy): domain Eukaryota; kingdom Metazoa; phylum Chordata; class Mammalia; order Artiodactyla; family Physeteridae; genus Physeter; species Physeter macrocephalus. Next base: position 69,519,713 of record NC_041232.1, read on the forward strand.
ATATATGATATTATATATATGAATTTATATATATATTTTATATATATATATATTTTATATATATATATATTTTATATATATATATATAAAACTTGTTATATATTTTAACAGGGTAGGCGATATTATTTTCTTAGAAAATGAAAGTCCTTTTTTTAAAAACACTGTCTGGCTTGAATCTAAATTTTTAAATAACTTACATTTGAACTCCTACTGATAGATTTCATTTCACTGGGACTTTTCAGTAAATACTCGTTCTTTGTTTTCTGAGAACTTTTATAACTTGGTATTCCTGTAATTTCTGTAAAGCTCTGAAATGAAGTTCTGAAATTTGGAGACTCAATTGAATCAATAGCCTAAAGCTCTGGTGATATACTCCAGGGGGCACTTTTATTTTATTGGAAGGCATGAGTTTTCTACAAACAGTTTCTCTGTCTGCATATGTATCTATTCGTGTGGCCTGTGGCACCTTGAATATATAGGGCTACCTCATTACCATGGGTTACCAGTGAGAACATGACATTGAGCTGAATCTTTCTTTTTTAATATTCTGTCTGTAAGTCGTATCCTGGGAGATCACAAGAGAGTAGAAATGGACTAGTCTGGCACAGATTGTCTCCTGTTTTTAATGGTCATTTTATACGTATATGTAACCAGTGGGACAAATAGCAAAATGTCAAGAAAGCACCATATACCTCAATTGAAGAAAAAATAGATTAGTGGGCTCAGCTTCTCCCTGTGACCTCCTTCCCATTGGACATGTCTTTGGGTTCTCTTTGTGACAATACACTGGACACGGTTCTTCCAGGATTCTGCAGTTAGGAACATAGCAGATGGTAATTAAAGACTATGGGTGGACATTGGTCTTCTCTCTGTGATAAGAATTTTAACTTAGAAAAAGTATGCTATTTAGGTTGATTGTTCCGCTTAATTAGAGAGAATTTAGCCGTTTTTTATTCTCGTGAGTGTTTGTATGGAATAGAAATACCCTCTTGGCCTGGGAGTAGAGCCTTTCTGAATAAAGTAGAGAGGACTAAGGACCATATCATAGAAAAGTAGAAATTACTTCTTCGGCAGTTTGTATGCACGTAGCTCTTCATTATTCACGAGCTGCTTCTTTAGTTTTGATCAGTGTCTTTGCTGTTCCTTCTTCTCCCTTCTGTTTCCACCATGTTGGCATTTCACTGCTCATTAATAATTGTGGGGGGCTTCCCTGGTGGCTCAGTGGTTGAGAGTCCGCCTGCCGATGCGGGGGACACGGGTTCGTGCCCCGGTCCGGGAAGATCCCACGTGCCGCGGAGCGGCTGGGCCCGTGAGCC
>NC_041232.1:69521442-69522687 GCF_002837175.3 Physeter macrocephalus
GTCCGGAGCCTGTGCTCCGCAACGGGAGAGGCCACAGCAGTGAGAGGCCCGCGTACCGCAAAAAAAAAAAAATAATAATAATAATAATAATAATTGTGGGAAGAATAAAGGGAATACATTAACAGATGATTGCATCAATCAATAAAAGTCCTGGTGGTGTTTTTAAAAGGGTAGATACTGATGGCTAAACTACCGGTGGCAGGTGGGGTGGGTTTGTGGTTATTCTTGCCCATCAGCAGAGCATGTGATGGTCCTCTGGCTTTCATGTGGCAAAATTCACACCCCAAATGAATAGGAAATAGGTATTATAGATCTTTGAAATTTCTGTTTTGGAGAGAGACGTGAGAAACAATTTTAGTAGAGCAAAGACAGACTTGAGAGTTTTTCGTTATGTGTTTTATGCCTAGCTCCAGTATCAGTACTGTGGACACACAGGTGGATAATGGCTGTGTGAGGGCAGAATAGAATTAGACAAGGGTCACCTCACCAACATATTTGTTATGAACTGTTGTGTTCTATCAGAACCCAAGAAACCTTCTCAGACAACCACAGTGTAGATCTAGCACATGGACTAATAGAACGGTCAGTGCGCTCAGGCTAGCCTCCTTGCCTTGTCCATTTAAATGGACGACTTGGGGCGAACTGGCTAGCCTGATTTAAGAACATTCCCACAAATTCTTTGAGCACCATGTGTTTCTGCCCTTGCACGGGATCAAGAACCTCTACAAACCTGTTATGTTGTAGGTTACAGTTTATGCTAGAAACATAAAGATGTATAAAATACCTGGACAGGCAGATTATCGATTGGAATAGAAAACATATAATTCTAAGAAAGCTAAGTAACAAATCAAGTGCCAAGACGGTGACACAGACATCACAGGCTGACGGAATGCCTTGAGAGGAAGAGAGAGAACTTGAGTTAGGCCTGAAAGGAGGACTAATGGGAAAGAGGAGGGAGCATTCCAGTCAAGAGCGGCAGGCACAGTAGCCCAGACGTGGGAAGGGACATGTCAGTTTTGGGGAGGAAAGGGATCCCCTAGGCTGAGTAAAGTAGAGAGGCCACAGAGGTGATAGGTCAGGAGTGGTAAGAAGGCAGAAGGTCTTGACCGCCTACGGTGTTGGGCTTTGCCCAATAGACAGTGAGTATCTTTAAGAGAGTTTACAATTGATTCTAATGTTGGAATCTCTTTTTCTTTCTCTTTCAAAATCAGCAAAAAAAAAAAAAAAAAAAAAAAAAAAATATAT
>NC_041232.1:69522730-69531312 GCF_002837175.3 Physeter macrocephalus
ATGCCGTGTGGCAAAAAAAAAAAAAAAAAAAAAAAAAAAAAAAAAAAAAAAAAAAAAAAAAATATATATATATATATATATATATATATATATCCTTTAGGTCAAAGAATGTAGCAGTGGTTATGAGAAATGAGTCAACTGACTGTTCCCAGTACTAGAGCTTAAAACAGGTCATCCAGCATCATCAACCAGTCTATCATGCCCTAAGAGGTGGAGCCAGCAGGCACACCTTTGGTCTATTACTTCCAGAGCTCAAGCTTAACCACTGCCTTGTACCGCAAAGCTATGCCAGCTAGAGAAGTTGGAATGGAAGGAACTATCCGGAGGGGGTTAGGTTATGGGACAAATTGCATTTCATCTTCTTCATTATTACTAATAAGCATGATGATTGTCTTGCTACCTTCCTTGTGGGCTTTCTAGTCTGCAACACGCTTTCAAGTATGTTATATCTCTTGATCCCTGCAACAGCTCTGTCAAGTAGGCAAGAATTTTAAATTATAAAGTTATTTCTGGGCTCCCAATTATCTGTGCAATTAATCCTGGTTGCATATGCAGTACTCTCATTTGTGTTGTCGTAAAAATTATAATGAACAGTTTTCCCTTCCTTTTTCCCAAAATAGTTTAAAATTCAGGACAGGTTGTTGAAATTCTCTTCAAAAGAGTGGGCTTATTTTAGCATTGCTTTTTTTTCTCAGATTTAGATCCTTCATTCCGCATCAAAATAAAAGCTTGGATGCCACAAAAAATCATTTAGAACAAGGCACTGTGTCTTTAACACTCCTTAATTACAGCTGGATAAGGTGATGCACTTGGAAATCCTTGGAGAGTAGGCAGGTGATCTGCTACATGTGTTTATTTATCTAAAACAATTTAGCAATTTACAACCGTATCAACTCTAGTTCGCTTGTCGTCGGGCATTTTCCAGAACTCTTTGATTTGGTTGGTCTGCATCAGATTTTCTTTTCACATCAACTTATCCTCCAAGCAGTATACTTTTGCTGTTCTTGTTACCGAGCCCAAAGTTGCCCACACCCCTTGAGTAAATTAAAGATAATGCTGTAAAATACACATTTAAAATTTCAGTCTGCTGCAGACTAACTCCATTGGTATGAAACTTGGACCCCTCCTTATTAAACACTATTAAATATTCTCTTCATTTTCAAGACAAATATGAATAGAAACACAACCAAACATGTACTGTATTAAAATCATTGATTCACAATATTTAAATTTTCAGCTAGCCTCCAATTAACAGGCTTTCCAATATTTGAACAGAAGACCATTTTAATGTAATTACAAACACATTTTAGGCATCTAAATTTTTTGCATAATTAGCTCCCTGTTAAACTATTTATGTAGCCCTTTTTCCATCAGAAACAGAGAAAGCAGAACAATTTTATTCCTTACTGTTACAATAATTAACTATGCAAGTAGAACAGCATATTAATAGAGTATAATTTGTTTACATTTAAAAGAAAATTGTGTTAGATTAGCATAGCAAAAGACTATTTCCATATCCAGGCAGTAATATGCAGGCCTAATAGCAATTTACAGTGTAGTTAAAGAATATTATTAATAAAGTAATACAGTGCAATTCTGTTTGCCCCACCATATTTCACAATGTCCTTAATTACAGCTAATTCCATGGAGACTAATTTGGGGGTTATTAAGCAGTAGACACAGGAATCTTAAATACAACCTTTGCTAATAATGAATTTAGAAGTTACCATAGAACTTGTTCTTTTAAAACATAGGTACAAGATGAGTATTTGTATTTTCTCCCCAGGGTGAAATCTATAAACATACACGTATGTAATTGATATCTAAAAACGAGCTTTTCTGGATCCAGTGTTTTGTTAACTACTCAATGAGAGGCTTACTGTAAATAAATATAGTTCAGGTGAGATGGGATAGAGATTAGCAATTAGGTAACAATTTAGATTGGTAATTCTTTTAGGTGAAAATTTTCATTTATTAATGGCATGATTTTTTTCAACCGAAGGAATGATGGAAGTGACTATACTATGCGGTGTGTTAGTGTTTTTCCCTTCATGGAAGTTAGTAATAGTAATAAATCCTGCATTTCACCCGTCACTGTGCTCAGTGCTTTATATGTACATAATCTTCAGTCCCCAAGGTAACCCTGTAATGTTGGTCATATTTAATCCATTTTCTAGATGAGGAAACTGAGTCTTAGTCTAAGGGATTCACTAGAGACCACACAATCAGGAAGCAGTCAGAGAAGAGTCTACCCAAGACGTAGTATATCCTCAAAGCTCACACTTTCCAGATGTCATGCTGTTTCCTTTTTAGGATATACACCTTTGATCTTTCACAAGTGGGTTGAAAAACAATACCCTAAGCTTTGTTGCCCTTTTGGTAGCGCTTCAATATATGCCCCTAGTTTTGAACTGGATGTGTATAGATGTCAAAGTGGATAATAACAAGTCTAAAAGCTGTGTAAAATTCAATACAGGCAAAAGTATGATAATGTTCAGATTTCTCCTTTAATACATCTATTTATTGATACTTGTTTCTTTTTTTAAAGAAGACATGGATGATGAATGTGCATAAAATTGCTCTATTAACTCCTAGGGGTGGGATTCCAGTTTTGCTTTTGCCTCTTTTTCACTGACTCAAGATTCAGAATTGGTCTTGGAAAAGTAGAGGCCTGACACTGATAAGAGTTGAAATTCTTTGGTGTTTAAAAGGCACAGAGCAGGGTTTCCCTGGTGGCGCAGTGGTTAAGAACCCGCCTGCCAATGCAGGGGACGTGGGTTCGAGCCCTGGTCTGGGAAGATCCCACATGCTGCGGAGCAACTAAGCCCGTGCACCACAACTAGTGAGCCTGTGCTCTAGAGCCCGCGTGCCACAACTACTGAGCCTGCGTGCCACAACTACTGAAGCCCGTGTGCCACAACTACCGAAGGCTGCACACCTAGAGCCTGTGCTCCCAACAAGAGAAGCCACCGCAATGAGAAGGCCACGCACCGCAACGAAGAGCAGCCCCCGCTCGCCACAAGTAGAGAAAACCCGCACACAGCAACGAAGACCCAGCACAGCCAAAAATAAATAAATAAATAAATTGATTAAAACACACAAAAAAAGGCACAGAGCAATAGATACTTAATTTTCAGTTTGCTTGTGGACGTGCTTGAGATTCACCTCTACTCAGACTTTGCTTGTCTGATAGTCCAGTACATTCTATAAATCAGAATGGTGTTCCCTCACCATGCATCCCTTAAAGTGACATTAAAAGTTGGTTTACATTTCTTTATTGGACACAGATAAGGGCAAAGGAACTATCTGTAGGCTAGATGGTGAGAAGCTTCCCTGGGATGAGGCCACTAGACCTCTAGACCACTAGACCTGAGGTCAGAAGACCAAGGCCCTGGCTGTGCCAGTTACTAGCTAGGTGGGATGGACAAGTCCCAATCTCTTAGGGCTGTGCTGTGCTGTCCAACAGGACATTCTGCAGTGATGGAGATGCCCCACATCTGTTCTATCCAATATGGTAGCCACTACCCACACATGGCTGTTGAGCACTTGAAATGGGGCAAGACCAAGAAACAGAGTTTACATTTTTATTTTATTTTAATTTGTTTAAATTTAAATAACCACATGTGGCTAAGAGCTAACTTTTTGGAGGGTGCAGTCTCAGAGCATCAATCACCATGCTCATAAAATAATGGTAAAAACAACCTCTCTAAGTATTTCAGTGTACAGCTGTGGGCTTAAATAAGATCATATATGTAATGTGATTCGTAAACTCTAAGGCATCCCTCAAATATAAGTCATTGATAATAACTATAACAACAATAACAGTAATAATAATACCAGTGATGGTCACTGTTTAGACATAATGCACAAAGTAGAAAATCTAAAGTTACCAAGCGTGGACTTTATCTTTGCCTCCTACTCTTCTCTTTTTCCATACTTGTGTTGGTCTGTGATCCCACCCTTCCTAGGGGCAGATGGCAGTCATCTCAAGCTTAATTATGTATACTGTGGGGGACCAAAGTAGAAAAAAAGGCAGGGAGTCCAGAGAATTAGATTCTAATTGTAACACTGCCATTGACTGACTTGTGTAATCCTGGCTTCCGCTAAAACTCCAGGAGCCAGTTTCCTGTAAGCTTTGACCAAGGAAGTTCTTGTTATAGTTTACAGGCTCATAAAATGTTAGTGAGAAAAGGGACCTCAGAGATCATCTTGACCAGTCCCTTTCTTCTTCTAGGTGAGGACACTGAAGCATAGAGCTGATGAATGAGTGAGCCCAAGCTCACTTGACTAGTTGGGAGCAGAACCAGGTCTAGGGGACAGGTCCCCTTCCTGCTGTACTCCATGCCACTGTGTGATAACTGAAGGGTGGGGAAGTTAATGCCACTGAAGACAGATAGCAACTTGGTGATCACGTATCCCCACAGGACTTCATCACAATTCTATAAGAGCTACATAAACCCTACTGTAATTAGCTTAGCACCATGCAGCATATTCATTCCCAGAGAACACATTCCATTAACTCGCTGTGCAACCCAGCCTGCACGTTTGTAAAAGAATGGGGATGGATGAGTGGATCTCCAAGGTCCCATCCTGCTCTCCAAATCTATAATTCTAAGATTCATGTATTTGTACAATTTTTAAAAATTGTAAATAAATTCCTATTTTCTTTATGATAGTAGTTCCTACAAATATTTGAAGTGCAGTGATATATATATTTGTGAGTCATATTATTCTGTCTACAGATATGATTAGGTGTGTGTATGGATCTGCAGGATCCTTGTGGTTACTCCATAGTTCTAGAAGGGCATGAAATCCTCAGGTTAGCATTACTGGCCTAGGGTGGCCTTTTCTCTTGGGACAAAGATGCACTCAATCCGTTTTTTATGTTTTTGGATGACCTGGCACATTTTTGTCTTTTTTTTCCCAAGTAGGCTGTTAGGGCTCCCTGTCATCATTTTATATTTTTAATTAAAATGTTTTGAATAAGCACTACACGTACAATACAATATTCAGAGTTACAAAAGGGTATGCGATGAAAAGATACTGTCCCCAGACACTACCATTAACAATAAGATCAACCATCACATTTGTCCAGGACTGAGGGGTTTTCTGAAGCATGGGACTTTCGGTGCTAAACTGGGAAAATCCCAAGCAAACCAGAACAAGTCTCCACCCTCGTAGGTTTCTCGATACGTCAAATTTCTCATGCCCTGGCACCAACCTTTGCAGTTGCCACTGACGTGGAATTCCAGTGGGCATGAGGAAAGACATTTTTAACATTTTTCTCCAGGTGACATCTTGAAGTAAATAAAATTCACCACTCGAAAGGTGAACCTCTGAAGGTCTTTGACTATTTTTTAAAATTTATATATATATATATATTTAATTTTATTTTATCTAATTTATGTATTTATTTTTTATTTTTTAATCTATTTTTGGCTGTGTTGTATCTTCGTTGCGCTGCGTGGGCTTCTCATTGAAGTGGCTTCTCTTGTTGCGGAGCACAGGCTGTAAGTGCTCTGGCTTCAGTAGTTCTGGCTCTCAGGCTCTAGAGCACAGGCTCAGTAGTTGTGGCGCAGAGGCTTAGTTGCTCTGCGGCATGTGGGATCTTCCCGGACCAGGGCTCGAACCCGTGTCCCCTGCATTGGCAGGTGGATTCTTAACCACTGTGCCACCAGGGAAGTCCCGACTATTTCTTATTATGTACGTTTTAGAGGAAAAAGGATGGCATGGAACACCAGGCCAGCTTATTCGAGGGAAACGCAATGAAAGTGGCAACCTTCACTGTGTAGCCAGTGACCTTTAAAACATTGGGAAACTTTGGTTCACAAGCAGATTAAATTATTACTCGTTGATGACACCAGCCTCCTAAAGAAAAATCATTTGATTCATTTTGATATTCACATGTGAAAAGCCTTGAGAATAGACCAAAACTGACCTCTGCTTCCAGTCATGGTGAGGAATGGAATAAAGTCAAGCTCTTGAGTTGACAGGGTGAAAACCAAGGTGACCTGATAGTTCCCTTCCACTTTTCATTTTTATGGTTTTATGTTTGGGAATAATGGTAATGCTTTGCACTTCTGAAGGGTGAACGATGTACATTCATTAAGATTGTCCCCTAAAATGAGTTTTTCTACCTACTTTTTTGAATGCATATTTTATGAATATCTAAGCTGTTGTGAAACATAATGGTTTTCAAAATCTACCTCTTTTTTATGGAGACTCCATAAAATTTTATTTTTCCTTCTTATAGGATTTTATATTTCCATCTTGTTCAAATCGGTATACATTTTATGGAGTAGTTACTACTTCTAAGGCACTATTCAGAATGCTACAGGGAATACCAAAAATGAGTTAGAGATTCCCTGCCCTCGGGGAGTTTAAACTTGGTTAAATGAGATAAGTACCCAAGTAGCAATAGGAGAAAGCAACATAAAATAATTGCCACGAAGAAAATTTAATAGAGAAGGGATATTGCATCTACCTGATGAATAGAAGCAATTTTATCAGATGGAAATGATGTGTGAAATGGGTCTTAATAATGAGTAAAATTCAACAATTGTAAGCATTGGGGGGAGGGATAAATTTGGAGTTTGGGATTAACAGATACACACTACTATATATATAAAATAGATAACCAACAGGGACCCACTGTAGAGCACAGGGAACTATACTCAATATTTCGTAGTAACCTATAAAGGAAAAGAATTTGAAAAAGAATTTATATACACACACACATATATGTGTATATATATATGTGTATATATATATATATATATATATATATAAATCTGAATCACTTTGCTGTATACCTGAAACTAACACAATATTGTAAGTCAACTATACTTCAATAAAACAAAACAAAACAAAAATTGTAGGCATTAAACTTTAAGTGTAGGCACTCTGATGATTAGTGTTGGGCTGGAGTGACTAGTGTACAGGCAGGCTCCCAAGTAAGTTGGAGCTGCAGTGTACAGACCCATGAAAGCAGTGATGGAGAGTCAGCAATCCAATTCCTTAGGCAACGGGGAGTAGCTGCTGATTTCAGAACAGGGGCATAATATACTCAGATGTGCATTTTAAGAAGGTCACTCTAGCACTGGTTTATGGCATAAATTGACATGAAAATAGAAGAAAGATGGGAGACAGGAGACAGGATGAGAAGTGATGACAAGAGCCTCAACAAAGGTAATAAGACCAAGAAAGGAGGAAACACAATTAAGAGGATCGTGGTTAAAAATCTTCATGACTTGGAGGGGATGAGTAGCAAGAAGTCAAAGGTGACTGGGAGGTTGAGCCTTGATAAGGGGGAGTCCGTGGGTGTCAGCATGCAGAGGTGGGTGGAGAAAAGGGGTGAGGAGTTGAATCCCCTTGAAAATTTTTTCCATTTGTATTGCTTGATGTTGGTATTTTCCTTCACACTTTTTCTATCTAATGTTATTCTGTCTCTAATTTTTAAGAAGTTTGTTTTCTTTTAATTTAGCATTTTATCGTGACTACTCTTAGTACTTTGCTGTACTGACACAAGGTTAAAAGAAAGGTAAGCAAGAGGCAACACTTGCATTGTACTACTAGGCTGTACTCATTTGTGGACTTGCACTCATTCAGTCTTTCTTTCACTCTATGCAAAATATCGAATAGCTTCTCAGAATGTCAATGGGGGAACCAGGGGAGGAACAGCAATCATACATTTTAATATGATAGAAGTGTCATTGTACTCCCTACTTTGTTTCAACAGAAAGAACAGATATCTAATAGTGCTTTGGATGGGGTTGGCGGCAGCCTCACTGGTACTGGGCTATCTACTGAGCTCCTGGGGCTGCGGCCCCTACCAAATCCAACCTTCTAGTTCAAGCCAAAATGTGGAGGGCTTCCAAGAGTCTTGGGAGCACAGATGCTTGTATTTCCCTCCCTCTCTTAGACTGATAAAATATTCCATCACTTTGACAGTGAAAGTGTTGTCCCAAATAAAGGCAGGGGCTATTCCCTGACTGCAGCTGTTAAGCTGGAATCTTATCAGTCACAATGGGGCAGGAGACCCACCAGCTCTCGTCCTGAGTTAATCAAATTAGAAGGTATTTGTCATTCTCTCCCTCCCTATCTAGCAGGAAAGTAAGTTTCACTGAGGCATTTGGGTCACACCCTTGGTATCTAAGAATGATCTCCCTGTAAGGTAAATTTACAGTATTCAATTGCTTGGGAGCATTACCTTTTGAATACGTTTTTTCATAGAGTGAACCTGTTTAAGGCAGCTTTAATATTTCGTAAACGGCTGTTCCACTTGCAGGGTCAGCTGTTCCACTTTCAGGGTCAGCATCCGCGTGGTCACGTGGTAACCCTGGCAAAGTCGCCCCTCATGTCAGAGGAGAACCTGGAAAACAACTATATGAATGTTTTCTCAAAGGCAATCACTTTGATTTTTTTCAAGTGGGTCTTGTTTTCACTGTAAAATAGTGTCCAGTTCTGACAGGCGTTAAGCAGTAGTGGCAGCCTTATCTTGAATGGAAACAACAAGATTAATCGGCCTCCAAAATGATTGGTTTCTACAAAGGTGTTTTTCTCATTCATTTTTTTTTTTTTTT
>NC_041232.1:69532625-69606213 GCF_002837175.3 Physeter macrocephalus
AGATTGCTTTTGCTATTTGGGGTCTTTTGTGTTTCCATACAAATTGTGAAATTTTTTTTTCTAGTTCTGTAAAAAATGCTAGTGGTAGTTTGATAGGGATTGCATTGAATCTGTAGATTGCTTTGGGTAGTAGAGTCATTTTCACAATGTTGATTCTTCCAATCCAAGAACATGGTATATTTCTCCACCTATTTGTATCATCTTTAATTTCTTTCATCAGTGTCTTATAGTTTTCTGCATACAAGTTTTTTGTCTCCTTAGGTAGGTTTATTCCTAGATATTTTATTCTTTTTGTTGCAATGGTAAATGGGAGTGTTTTCTTAATTTCACTCTCAGATTTTTCATCATTAGTGTATAAGAATGCCAGAGATTTCTGTGCATTAATTTTGTATCCTGCTACTTTACCAAATTCATTGATTAGCTCTAGTAGTTTTCTGGTAGCCTCCTTAGGATTCACTTTTTTTCTGTCCTTTTTACCAATGACTTTGCAGCTGTTTCTCAGGTCCGGCCAAGTTCTTGCTTGCTTTTCTTTTTATGCAGTTGACTATCTGGGACTCACATCTTCCTGTAGCATACTCCTGAAACAAGCTCAACGCTCTTGGTATGCTCTCTGACATTCAACACATGAAGAAAAGCCTCCTACAATTTCCATGTGGTACAGACTTGGAGCATTTCATTCTTAAGTTCTGCTGTCTGTACTTAGGTACAGGATTTCAGAAGGATTTGAATGTGGGAGACATTCACAGGTTAATTGAAGAACCAGCAAATCGTATGACGGGCTCTTTCCTAGTTGATATTCTCCATCTCACACCTGGACTCCACATGATTTTCATGGCCATTTGATAACGTTTGGAAAATTGCTCCCCTCCAAAGAAAAAAACAAAAAACAAAAACAAAACAAACAAACCTACCAGAAGAGAAATTCAGTGGCCCTCCCCACCGTTGATCCCTTTATTTCCTCTTTTGTTGATTCTTTAAGAAAGAAGCTACATGAGTGCTTCGTTTTCATTTTAGAATTAAAATTCAGAATATGATGAAATTATCTCTGTGTTATATTAGTGCACATGTCTGAGGCTTTTCAGGTTACAGATGGCCCAAATTTGACAATTCTGATCAATTCTAAAAATATTCATACTGACCATTTCCCTGTTTTTCCCATATTTCTGACTTCCTGAAAAAGAAGCAATCATTATAATGGCGGACCCAGATGAACATGAGAAGTTCCTGAGCTTATGGAACTCTACTACCCTGAGGGTTGTTGGGAAGTCTGTACTTTCGTTTTTATTTATTTTATTTTTTTACATTTTTCCGCCCTTCTGTCCAAAGTTGCCTAGTCAAATATAATCTCTGTGCTTACAAATAAATTCAAATGGCTTGCTACTGTTTGTCCCAATTTTCATCTGGGCCCTTCGAATCTAGCTTTCTTTTTGTAAAAGCCACATTTTACATTCATAACCATTGCATGTTGCTCATTTAACCCTGTTCCCACGCTCCACTCCAAATGCATTATGGACTGACCCCACATGTCAGCACTATAGCATTGTACAGTAAATAGAGTGTTTTGCTTCATAAATCAAGCATAGAACTTATAGCCAACTTCAGCATAAAAAAAGTCACTGAAATAATATGGCCCAGCTGCTGGAGATAGACATTGTATTCATAAAGCTAGCCTTAAATTACTGACATTGAAATCCATATTTGACAAAGCTCAGACTATTTTGGAGGATTCTGAGTAATCCTCATGAAATTCCAAATTTCTCTTTTGTTGTTTTGAAGGAGATTCATTTTTAAAAGGAAAGAGGGTTAGATTTTGTTCTCTCTACAGTATCTTTGATGGTATCACAAAGGTGTACTGAAGTGGCTGGTTCACCTCATTATGGAAGTCACTTTGCAAATCATCTATTTTTTCTTTGGGAACCTGCTCTCTAGGGCTTTAGTGCTCTTATTTTTATTGTGTCCATCAGCAGTAAAATGCAAAGGTGATTTGGAAGACTCAGGTTTGGATTTCTCTCCCATCTAAATCAGATCCAACACTAACATCTCATCGAGGGCATCCAAAGATAGGAACTAATTTTATTTCAAGCAGCAATTTGTATTTCTCTGTTGGAAAAAAAAAAGAAAAAGAAAGTCTAAAAGCCCCACAATTGGTCGGACTTCCTGCTTTCCCTGTTCTCTGTTCATCTCTTCTTATAGATAGAAATTTTAGCATTCAAAAGTTAAAAATATGCCACCCCCCAAAAAACACCCCGCAAAAAACAGACATTTACAGTGCTCTCTCCAAAAACATGCTTTGAAAATCACCTATAATGGGAACACCTTGTCCATGGTGAATTGTCAGCGTATCAGCTAGTGTAGGCCATAATCTCTCTAGCCAACATGATTTACTGAAATAAATTAAAATCATTTTATTTTCCCATTAAATTTTACTATCCCCACCTCACACCCACACACACACAATCTGTTTTTTTTTTAAAGCACAAAACCAAATGCTAATAACAAATGTAATTACAATAGTATAAGGATTAACGAGAGATGGGAAAAGCTAATGTCTATATTATCTTTCATGCAAGTGGATTAAAACCCATTACCGCTTGTTAAAAGCATTTATCTGCTACCTGTAAAATGAGTTAGACTAGTTTCTTTTTTTTTTGTTGTTTGTTTGTTTTTAATTTTAATGCCCTTACTACAGGTACTTTCTTTGTTCACCCAAGGTAGAAAGTCCAACTTGAATTATGTTCTGGCGTAAATTGCCTTCTGGAATTCAACTGCTTCTTTTTGGAAAGTAGCAGTATCTTCAGATTAACCTCAGTTAACACGAATGGACTAAAAAAAATTGTTCAAAAAATTATGTAGTTCAAAAATTGTCAGATTTGTTGAAATGAATAATGTGTTTGGATTTTTGGAAGACCTTTATAAATTTTGAACCTCCTGCAGTTCCATTTGGTGTAAAGAATTATACTATAAACAAGGGACTCCATCTGTACTTTTGAAATAACTATTCCGTTTTCCATTTCAGACAAATTGACATGACAAACTGAAAAGCAGAAGTTAGTGTTCAAAGAAGTTCAAGAGTAAACATTTAGTCAATTCATCTGCTCGGACTGAGAGAGCCTCAGTGCACAGGGTTCCAGGATTCTGAAGGTAGGTTCTCGATTGGTGGTGAAGATTCTCTGTGTTCTCTTCCCAGCTGCCTCAGGTCACATGCAGAATGTGAGTCTATTCATAGGGTCCTCACTATCTCTGGGTATTGTCTTGCTACATTTATGAATGAGGAAAAAAATTATATTAAAATTTCATATACTACCTTTAGTTTTTTGGGGTTTTTTTTCTGGTCCTTTTCACTGATGATCTAGACCACTATTTGGTCTCCGTATTTGACAGAGGGGCTAAGAAATTGCATTTCTAAGAAAAGGAATAAGATACTAGTGGCTGTTGGAAGCTTCTTTGATAGGGCTCAGCAAGACAAGTTTTAGAAGGCTGTTTTAGTTATATTACTTTCCAGTTCAGCTTGACGGGAAGTTACAGAGCTCCAATACACAGATTTTGTCGTAGGTGCTCTGTGATCTGCTCACAGCAGGATCAGCACTTTTTTTCATGTGGGGTGCTGTTCCATTGCTACAGATTTGGGGGGGTGGAGGGATTCTGCTTTGAGCAAATATGGTTTGATTCATCTAATAGGATGAGCCATTAAAGCAAGAGCTCTTATAGTCTTCTCCAGTTATGTTTTTCAGTTACGTGGTTGCTTACATTTAAATTAATTACAATTAAATAAAAGTAAAAATATAGCCTGCTGCTCTTGTTTGAAGAAGCTGAGAGGTTTCCAGAGGTTTTCTGTTTGAGGGACCCTGAGGTCTGGAGGAGTGAAACATTGAGGCAAGCATCCTGGAGGAGGTTGGAATGATCACTAATAAGGGGCTTGCATGAGGAACTTCATCAGGCAAAGCTGGACCAGAGATACAATTTTGTGGATATTTTATTATGTACCTATCAATGAATGTCCATAGCTATGTACCTTCGGTTTGGCTGGAGGTCATCCTCATGGTTTCTGGTTGGTCTGATAATGTTTTGCTTTCATAGGTCTCCTGACACTTGACTCTCTTCTCCACTCCCCTCTCTTTTCTCCTTTTTATGATCCTTACAAAGCCATTTTTGTTTGTGTTCTAGGTTGCTTTTCATTTTTTTATTTGTCAACTCCCTTTGTGGCCAGTCAACTCTACTAGACTTGTTGTGGCAGTCTCTAAAGATGGCTGCCACAAATCCTCCTCTCTCTATATGCACATGACACACCTCTCATTGCAAGCTAAGGTCTAGTTCCCTTCTTCTTGAATCTGGGCTGGCCTTGTGACTTACTTGGCTGATAGAATGTGGAAGAAATGATATTGTGCTAGCTCTAAGCCCAGCCTTTAAGAGGTCTAAAAGCTTCCTCTTTCCTTCTTGGATGCCAGTCCCATGTAAAAAGTCACTACCCTGAGACTACCATGTTTTAAGAAAGCCTAGAGCTTGAGGGAAGAGAGGAAGATACTCAGCCAGCCCCTAGCTGTTTCAGCCGCCATAGCTGACGCATGAGATGGGAGAGTGAAGGAGCCATCTTGGATCTTCCGGTCCCAGCAAACACCATGTGGAGGAGAACAGCTACACAGCTTACCCAGCCTAGACTACGAAATTGTGAGAAAATTTGTCATTGTAGTTTTAAGCTGCTAAGTGTTGGGGTGTTTTGTTAGGCAGCAATAAATAATTAAAACACCTGCTTAAAACTTGTATCCATAATCCACTGTGATATTTTAGAGCTGTGTGATCCAATATGGTATCAGCCAAATATGGTTGCCTAAATTTAAATTAATTAAAATGAAAGAAAGGAAAAATGCAGTGTCTTGGCTTCACTAGCCACATATGAGCTCAGCAGCTCATATGTGTATCTAATCTGTTCATGGCACGGCTATAGGGCTATGAATGAAAAGATGACCCAGGAGTGTCCCTTCTCAAAGAGTCTTGGCTGAAGAGAGGAGATGACCTTGCCCTGGAAAGAAAGGGACCCCAGAACTGCCCTTAGAGGCTGTCTCTCAGCTCAGTGGAGTAATGTCAAGAGGCAGATTAGTTCTCTGCTTGACGGCGCTTGACTCATTGTACTTTGTCCTTATTTCCGTGGGTGTTAGCATCATGTTTTTTTCTGTTTTTGCCACTTTTCCCTTTATCCTGCCTCATCTGTGGCTATCAGAGAAACAGCCATCCTTCACTGTTCTCAGGTGAAGGTGTATATTCAGCAGTATGCACAGTGCACGATGTAAGAAATATCTTCGTTGAAAATAGTATGCACATAGATTTACAGAAGTGAGTAAATATGCTATATTAGAATATTTTTGCAGTATTTTGTAATCTCGTGATCTCAAATAACCAGTGAAGATATCAATTAATCTGATAGAGCAGTTTGAATGTAGGAATCTCTTTTCTAGGAAATCAAATTAAACATTATACTTATTAACAGATAAAGTTTACTGAGCATTTACTACATGCCGGCTATTGTGCTAAAAGCCTCATAGGCACTATCTTACTTAATCCTCTCTAGGAAGTAGGTGTCAATTATCATTTACAAGTTTCAAATGGGAAGATTGCTACTTAATAACATACCTAAATTCATCCAGCTAAAGGGAGGCTGGGCTAGGACTGAAATGCAGACAGTGTGGCCCCAGAGTTTCTCTCTTAGCCATCCTGTTTCCTTGGTCTATGATTGAAAATAAAAACCATAAAACAAATCTAAAAAACAAAAAAAATTCTCTTCTTCTCTCTCCACCCACAAGAGGCAATGTTAAGACTCATATTCTCCAAGGGATAAGCCCAGTAACCATATCTATGACCAAAACAATGGTCATGCAGCACAGGATCCTTCCATTCTGACTAAATGCTGAGGCGACACGTCTTCTGTGGGCGGAGACCCTGTTTCCCTTAGAGGCTCCACCACCTACAAGCTCTGTGACTCTCTGAGCTAATGGACCAGAGGCTGCTTTTGTTTCTCCTCTCTCCATCAGTCTGTGCAGCTCTTTATTCCTTATGTTTTCAGCTCCCTCTTTTAAAAAGCTGTGACTTGATATCTGCAGCCTCTTCATTCTCCCAGACTCTCCCTGTCTACCGCGACCCTTAAGCTCCTTTTGGCAGGAACGACCTCTCATGAGATCTGCCTTAGCACCTAGTGTTGGATAATTGGATTGAACTAAATTATCTCAAGATTGCTGTTATCTCTCATTTTATCCCTAAACAAACTCTTGGAAGCACATCTCCCTCTCCATGAAGAAAGCATTTCAGTGCTAAATAATAATAATTAATAGATCTTCATCAAGAGGTAGAGAGCAAATCCAGAAAGTAAGAGAAAGAGAGAGTGGTCAGGAAAGTGCCAGGAAGGGAGCCAGGGCCAAGCAACCAGGTAGCGCTTTGAGGCTGGACAGAAGCTGGGGGTGTGATGGGTGGTTGGGAGCGAGACAAGTATTACCCTAGAAATGGACACATGGGGACAGATGTTCATGCTTTTATTTAAAAACATTTATTTACCACACCTTATATGTCAATTACTGAGCTACGAGGATAAACAAGACACAACCCTCTTCGCTGAGGACTTATATCTGGTAGGGGAGAGAATGATCTAACAAATAAGTTCAATAATGCTAAAGAGTGTACAGATTACCCTGAGGATACAAAAAGAGGGGTCGGTTTGATGGAGCAGGTTAAGAAAGACTTCAGCGAGGAAGTGTCACCTAGGTATGGGGCAGGAGGACATTCCAGGTAGAACATGAAAACAGGAAGCAGGCAAGGCACAGATACTCCAAAGCAGGGATGGCAGGGTTGGTTTCGGCTGCAGAACAGAGCACCATTGGGGCGTGAGTCACAAAGATTGGGCTGGAGGGATTGGAGGGCAGAGCTGTTTGTGGAGGGCCAAGAGCCAAGGGAGAGCCCTGGAGTCCCACACGGCAGTCCAGAGGCCAGGAAGCGGGGGAAGAAAAGGAGAACTCTGTCCAGATGACCCAGACGCTCTCTAACATCAAAGCATCAAGCATCCCATCAAAGCTTGTTGCTTTTCTTCCCCAGTAATTTCAATTGCAATAAATGTTTATGGAGCATTTACTGTGTGTCTGACACTATGCTTAGCTCTTCACATGCAAGAAGGGTTGTGTTTAAACCAGCTGTATGGTTGGAAGCTGAAGAGTATCCAAAGGAAACATTACTTTTAAAACTCAAGTACCTGAAAAATCTATGACTTATTTCACTTAGCATAATGCCTTCCAAGTCCATCCATGTTGCTGCAAAAGGCAAAATTTCATTCTTTTTTATGGCTGAGTAGTACTCCATTATATATATATATATATACATATATACACACACCATGTACAAAAAAGAAGCAGACTCACAGATATAGAGAACAAACTAGTTGTTACCCATGTTGGGCAGGGGAGGGTGGGGTGGGAAATAGAGGGATGGGGGAGTGAGAGGTGCAAACTATTGGGTGTAAGATAGGCTACAAGGACGTATTGTACGACACGGGAAATAGAGCCAGTATTTTGTAATAACTGTAAATGGAGTGTAACCTTTAAAATTGTATAAAAAATAAATTTTTAAAAAAGGACCTGGGGCTTCCCTGGTGGCGCAGTGGTTGTGCGTCCGCCTGCCGATGCAGGAGAACCGGGTTCGCGCCCCGGTCTGGGAGGATCCCACGTGCCGCGGAGCGGCTGGGCCCGTGAGCCATGGCCGCTGAGCCTGCGCGTCCGGAGCCTGTGCTCCGCAACGGGAGAGGCCGCAACAGAGGAAGGCCCGCATAACACCAAAAAAAAAAAAAAAAAAAAAAAGGGACCTGAAAATCTATACGGGAAGATAAGAAAATGTGTAAGAAATAACTACATGATGATATAAAAAATATAGGGTTAATTGCTGGTATATATCCCAAAAGTCACGAGGAGGATGGGGGTTCTTTTCCCCTGCAAGAAGCCTTTGCAACTTAACATCCTGTTACTCTTTAAAACACGGGGCAGGGCTTCCCTGATGGCACAGTGGTTAAGAATCCGCCTGCCAATGCAGGGGATACGGGTTTGAGCCCTGGCCCGGGAAGATCCCACACGCCACGGAGCAACTAAGCCTGTGCGCCGCAACTACTGAGCCTGTGCTCTAGAGCCCGTGAGCCACAACTATTGAGCCCATGTGCTGCAACTACTGAAGCCCACGTGCCTAGAACACATGCTCCACAACAAGAGAAGCCACCGCAATGAGAAGCCCACACATAGCAATGAAGAGTAGCCCCCGCTCGCCACAATTAGGGAAAGCCTGCGTGCAACAACGAAGATTCAATGCAGCCAAAAAAATCAGTCAATCAATCAATCAATTTATTTATAAAAAAACAAAACAAAACACCGGGCAGCTTGATGCTCTACGGGGCCCAAAGTGACATGGAGATTTGCTTAATGAACACATTGCAGAGACAGGAGCTAAATACTATTTGACTTCATGCTATTGTGTTTACTCATCTCTCCTCTATAAGCCAGAGGGTTCAAGGATGATTGAAGTCTAGAAACTGACAGGATGTAAATAGTTAATAGTCAAACCTAGGGCGCACTCTGAATCTTTCGAGGCAGCCAGTAAATTGAACGCAGCAGAAAGAAAACAGCCACTTCTGCTCACCCATGGAAACAGTCAAGCTGCCATAATTTGCAGAAGGTGCAAGTAACAGATCAGCCTTTCAGAGGACCCTGCACACACTGCACATTGCCGCAGTCTCACCTCGGTCACAGAGCCTCTGCCTCACAGCTGGGCTGAAGGAATTAGCTTGCACCCCAGAATATTAATGTCAGCATCTTTTATCACATGGGCTGGGGATTTGCAACCATTTGAAAAAACCACCAACTCTGCTCAGGATTATCTGTGATTTAGAGAAAGGGGCAAAGTTATTTAAAAAAAAAAAAACAAAACCACAACTGTCTGTCATCAAACGCATGGATGAGAGTCTCTGTGTAAGAAAATGTAAGTCGAAATATTTGGGATGCTTTCTTATTTCTAAGCAGTCGTGACAACGGAAAAGCAAAACAGAAGAGCAAAAAACTCCAGAAGGTGCTTTGGAAAAAGAATGAAAGGAATGCTTACCCACTTCTACCCCCCAAACGCACCTTGCTATGAATTGCATCACCTAGGCAGAGAAATATCATAAAATGCTTTTGGATTGTGTGCTGCTGTTTCGTATATCTTGCCAAGCTTGGTAGGACCGGATAATAGTTTAAACAGGAAGATTCAGGGAAAGGTGGAGGACTCGGGGATAGGAATAAACTGGAGGTGTTAGAACCCCCTACTTAATCAAGGAGGTGGAGCCATGCCAGGAAAGGACTCAGGGCAGCAGAAGCCAACAAAATACAACAGAGAGAAGCCGACTTTGGCATTGAGACAAGGCCATCAGGCACAAAACATCTCAGACTTTTTAGACTAGGAAACAGCAAGAACCCAGCCTCAGGTCTGGCAGGTTCTTACTTGTCACCAAATTCCAGAGTTAAAGCCATTTCTCTCCAAGCTTGGCAGATGCCATCAGGGGCTACCTTAAGATCAACTGGATTGCTTTATCAAGCTATCAATGCTCTATCAAAAGTCAATCAAGTGTGCTCTCTGCCCTCCAGCAGGGACCATTCTAAGACAACAGGATATTCACATTAGGTACTCAACAGCCGTAATAATCCATCCCAATGAAACTCATGACAACACAAATTTTATACACTTATATTTTTTAAAATGGGCTTCAAAATGAAATTCCAGTACAACTTGTCTCATATGAATAATTTTCTTACCAAGATCTTAATCTAGATAAATTATTTTCTTAAATGTTTCACAGATGCAATATTTGGTGCTTATCATGATATGTCTTAATTGCATCCTGTCGTAACACCTGCTAATCCTGCCCTTTGACTTTTTAGGAATCTTTATAGGCTCCTTCCTTATCCTTGTTTTTTAATCTCTTGAATACTCCCAGCTTTGTGCTCATAGTTACATAATTTTTTTAAAGAAGAGGTGAATTAATGAATTCTGTAAGCTACCAGCAGTTCCGTAATGGTTATCTAGCAGTGATGTAGTAAATAGCATACAATTTGAGGTTCAATACTGGACTTTCCACTTATCAGCTGAATTACCATAGGAAGTTTACTTAAATTTGCTCTGCCTCGGTTTCCTCATCTGTACAATAGGGATAATGATAATTATCTCAAAAGTAGGTCATGAGGATCAATGGAGATAATAGACATAAATGACTTGATATCATCTCTTTCACAGAGTGAGTTCTCAATAAATGTCAGTTCCTGCCTTTGGATTTCAGGAAATAATGGTTGATAAAGATGAAATTAAGGGCCTATTCTGGCCAAAGTTTCACATTTATGATATTTTCTGGATTAAGACAAGATTGGTAGAAAGGTAAGTGCCCAGCTTACACATAGATGTATCATTCTAGTATATATTTAATCAATTAATATATTTTATAGTATTTTTTTCTTGTCTGAGGAGGAAGCTTTTGTAGAAGACGGCAGAGTGAATGATTGGAGCATATTATTGTTTGGTTGAAAACACCTTACTCAAACCTGCAGGTACAAGCTACGTATGGCACCTTAAATCACTAGCTTCAAACTGTTAATTCCAGGCCAGTGGAGTCATTCTGGGATAATGGATGCTCTGAACGTCTGGATGATGAGGAGATGTCTACTCCTACTTCCAGGGACAATGACAATATTTCTAAAAGACTGCATGAGCTCTCATTTGCAAAGTCTCATCAATTTGGGACTTTATCCTTGACCTGAAAGTAAACCTTTGTCCTTTCTGCTAACATACCAAGCAGAGGAACAGCAGGCCCACATGAAAAGGTAGCATATTTACCATCGTAACAAAACACACGACTTTTAAGGAAGGGGAGGTTGCATATATTTTTCATAAAACAACATACTTGCCATGCCAGCATGGGCAGGTATTCTTCAGGCTGAACTTCAATTTCCTTAATCCTCTTTCATTATTGCCTTAATCCCCTCTGGGCAGTACACGGTTAAGCCCATTCCAGTTACTGTAGGATTTTGAAATTTAAGAGCAAGAAAGCAAACAAGTAGACAAGTGTATAAAGAAACAGTCTATAAATCCATCTTTCTTCTTTTATCTTTATACAGCATCTCTCCCACCCAAGCATCAAAATTATTTGGAAGTCAGTCAGGGATGGACAACAAAGTTTAATGAGTCCTCTTGTGAATTTGAGACGTGCACAGTACTTTACTGTATTGAATCTCAGGGCTTTTGTTATCCTGACTTGGTCCATAATCAGCCAAAGAGAAATTATTGACACTAGCACCAAGGTAGTTCCTGTAAAATAGAACTTCTTAAAAACATATTGAATCTTAACAATATAATTGACAAGCCACCACTAAAGATGTAAAACGAATGAGCCATGATGTTTGTAAGAATGTGCTTTAAAAATTGAAGAGTGCCTTATCATTTGGTCTATATTTCGTGATCAAATGCCTACAACCAGAGAGACAAATGACCTCTCCACTCTCATGTCTTGCTATTCCCAGTAAAGCCTCTGTGATGTTTTCCTTGTGCAAAGATCTTAGACTGTACACTTCAACTGGCAAATGTTACACCAACCAAGGGCTCTATTATATTATGTTTCTTGTCTCTTTTGCTCCTTTTCATTTTTTTAATAGAAACCCTCTCTTCCTTTATGCATGTGTGCTTATCTTCCCAACTAGATTATTAACTCTTCAGAAGATCACAATGTCTAAACTCCTATTGACCTTCATCTATGGCAATGGCATAGTCTGCAAAAAGCACGCAGTTTATAAAATTGATTTTGTTTCCTGTCTGCTCCACCTACATTGCAAACACCTGTTTCACTCCCCATTTCTGGAGCCAGATGGAATATCGTCTTGATGTGGGTCTCTACAAGAATGGGACGAAGGTATTTCTGATAATGGTGGAAGAAGCTGTCCTCTCCTGTCCCCTCCTGTCCCCACCTGGCCTCCAGTACTACCTACCCGATATGATACCATGTGACACCCCATTACCGTTGAGGAAAAGTCAAAAGATGTAAAGACCAGATACGTGATAGAGCACAAAACATCGTGATACACAAAATGAGCTACGCAAACTGAAATTTAAATCACCGTCTGTTGTCCCATGAAAGTGCAAAAATTGCTAATTCTTTTTCAAGATGGAAACTTCAAATAAAGAAAAACTATTTATACCATTTTGTGGCAAATCTACCACTACTCCATCAGACTATGTTTCCTGGCCGACTCCCAGCCGTTTTAACCATGCTACGTCTCTATCTGGGTAGATATTATTATAGTTAACAGCAAGATTCTTTGAAAGTTTGCTAATAAAAAGGGCCTCTTCTTTCCATTTCTTGATTGGCCAGGCAGTGAATAATCTGTGGAAATATTATTTCACTGATAGGTGACCATACTGTAGCAAGAAAAAATTTTTAAGTTTTTTCTCTTAGTGAGTGATTGGGTCTCACTGAATTCATCCACTGGAACCGAGTGTCAGGTGTGCTTGCTCCTTACTTTATTCTTTATTATTTAATACAGTTCATAGAATTATAGAGTCGGAATAGAATTCAAGAAGTCTAGTAGAGCCTTCTGGTCTCAGGGAAGACACTCTGAAACAATGTCAAACAGAATTGTTTATTGAGTCCATATGGCCTAAAATGGCAAGAGCAGAATATACTTTAGCCCAGGGTATATCATAGATATCTCTTCTTCCCTCCCTTATCTATGTATATTTCAACCTAGTTTAGAAGGAAATTCATTTCATTCAGCATGCATTCCTCTTTACCAAGCTTTTTTGGATGTTTCAATACATTGTTGTCTTCCAGATAAAACAGTTTTATCTCTTTATAAACTATAGGACCTATTTAAATGCCTTTCTGATATCTTTCCCTTAAATATAAATGCTATGTATGTCTTGTCAGTTTATAGTTTTGTGGGTTTTTTTTTTCCTGATCTTTCAATGAGTTATTTAAAGAGATACTGATTTTAAAATATTAACTCTATTCCTTAAAAATTCTATTAATAAAGGTGATGCAACCACATTGAGGACGGCATGGCAAATGCAGAAAAAAATATATAATCAGCGCGAGTCCCACCATACTAGTACAATCCCTGCTATTATTTTAGTATATTTCTTTTCAGCCTTTTTTTCTGATACAAAATTTTGTTTGTCCATAGTTATTATCATATAATTTTTTTTCTTGCTCTTTCTCAGTCAATATGATAACAAAAGCATTTCCCAAGTATTTAGTCTTCATAATAATCACTTCTGCAATCATTTCATTGAATGGATCTGCCTTTCATTTCAGGACATTTTGGGGTTTGTTTCTGTATTTTGATTATAAATAATGCTTCAATGAATATCTTTGTATGTATACGTAAGATTATTTCCCTAGAGTCAATTTCTAAAGAGGCTAAAATATATAAATATTTGAGGATTTTGCTATGCATTGCCAAATTTCTTTGCAAAAGATTTACGCTAATTCAGAGTACCATCAGCAATGTTCAAAAGTGTTTATTTCCTTTGATCTTCACCTTCAGTGGGAATTATGCACTTTAAAAAATGTGAATTTAACAGACCAGAAAAATGCATCATTTTAATAAACAGATTTATTTCTAGAGAAAAGGGATATTTTTCTTTATATTTCTTCCCCTTTGTAAATTAGCTCTTCTCCGTATTTGTCCATTTATCTATTGACTACTCATATTAGGCTTTTGAAAATATTTGCTTCCAGTTTTTTAAAGCCACCTAAAATGTATGTATTCAGTATTTCATAGCTGAATGTGTCTGTTTTTTCCATCTCTTCTACCATTTCCCCCAATCATTTTTTAACTTAATTCAAATTACTCACTCTGGTTGTCAAGCCAGCAAATTTTTCTCGTCTCTTTTTGAAGGAGCTGTACCTCTTTCGTGATTTCACTTTGCTGATTTGTTCTCATGTAGCGATTTTGGGCTTTGGCATCATTCTTCACGATCTTGGCCTGCTGCAGACTGTCTGTGGTTCTCATTCACAGGACAGCACCTGCTCGAGTCTAGGATAGCCTCCTAATCATTTTACCATGCGCCGCCAATCTCATGTAACCCATCAGCCTAGTTAGTGACCCCGGGCATTAATGGAAAGGCCCTCTAAGGCTGCAGTGAATAAAGAAAAACTTGTTTAGCAGGTTTTCTCTTTATTCCAGGACACATCGCACTGACCGAGGAGACAAGATTGTAATAGGAAGAGCACGATGATGGTGAGTGTGATTTTGTTTTTCTGGCCACAGACTTTTCATTCCCAAGGTAGAGAACTCATGTCTGTTCACTAAGCTCAAGAAAGAAATAATGAGAAACAGGTGACGGACTTGAAAGCATCATGGAATCAGTTCCCTGAGCAATTGACTGCTCTCCAAAATGATGCCCTGAGCATGTGCAAAGGAAATTTAAAAGAGTATAAATGCAGCAAACCGATCCAAGTCATGTCTGGAGTGAAAGATGTATCACGTTGGGACATAGAATAGCCATTAGGGTGGGCAACAGAACAGGATCTGTGATTTCAAGAACTACAAACCATATCGATGTGAGAGGCTGCTAACCCCTTAAGACAGGATTATATTACTCTTGTCCCTCCTGTGGTCCCTCTCTTCAGTCTCCTAAGACACCGTCACTGTTTTCTTTTATTTGCCTTAAATATATAAGAGGCAACAGAGTTGAGGGGAGGGTATGGGCTTTGTGACCAAACAGGTCTGTCTACCTATTCATGGGCAAGTGACTTAATCTTTCTGAGAGGCAACATCCTCAATGCTAAAATAGAAGCAATGGAAATCTCCCTGTCCAGGTTGTTGTGAGCTTTAAAGCTAATGTCTTAAAATGTCTGACTCTAATCTTAGCAAATGATGGGCTCCAATAAATGGTATTCTGGTTGCTATTGCTGTTTTTATTAATGCATAGGGTTAGCTCTTGAGATGTGACCTTGCTATGCATCATAAATTACCATGTGGAGAACAGAACTTGGATTCAAGTGTGTAGAAACTGTTAATTCATATTGCAGTGTTTGAGAGTAGAAAAATATGTACATCGTTCCCATATCAGTACTGCTTTCGTTTGGAAAAAATACTTTCTCTTTATTTATATTTTCATTGCATTATATTTTTGCAGGATATTCTATGTTGTCTATATTGGAAAGGAGAAAGGAATTTGCAAAATTGCTGATTAGCTATTTGGGGGGAGGGTCAAGAAAGCACAGCCATGGCTTCATTAACTTTTGTACCCTCTTGGAAATCATGACAGTGCTCTCAATAATTATTTTTATCACCCAAAATGTAATGCATAGTATTGCTTAGCCAAAGGAAACATCTGTTTATTTATATATCTATAAACTAGATACTCCCAAAAGATGAAGATCTTACGTATTAAATTAGAAAGTAGATTTGGAAAAGTACGTAAATCCATGATCAAATTGACCTCCCCACTAGTTGGGCTAATTTTTAAAATAAATAGAATTCACTAGGAAAATGATAAGAAAGAAAAGATATGGATGCATTATTTCAGCCCCCGTAAAAAGGGAACCTTCAGGAGTCCCTTGCCATCACCTCTAAAGATGTAAAGCACTGACAAGAAATTCTAGTCAACAATGACAGAAAATAGGTTGGCAATCATAAATTAAAATTAAGAAGTTTAAATATGATATAAAATCATTTAATCTTGATGATTTATGCTGGTTCTCAGAGGCAGTTATTTACTAATGCTTATGTTTATTGCTCTTTTGACTTTTTTAATTACAGTAACCCCCAAATTCAATTATCCACTCTAGTATATATTTCAAGCAATAGTATTATAAATAAAAGGAGAACCAATTAATAATGTGCTTAGTCTAGCAAAGCTAAATCAAAGATAATACAAAACATGGGGCAAGTTGATTAAGGTTTGAAAGCTGTGGAAAAGATCCCATCTGGTTAAGTTGGAAAATCTGAAGGTTGGAAATGATGATTCCTTTTTTCTTTTTTTTTTTTTAAAAATAGAAGAGCTCTTTACTAAGTGACTTCTAGCAGTGTATATAAGTTGTAATTTTCTAAATTTAGAGGCAGTTAAAATATATATATTTGAAAGCCACAACTTTCTTATCAATAATCCAGAATGTGGTTTTTAGGCCCAAACTACAGTTTTGTGGGTTTATCTTCCTTATCATCTCCCACTGGTGTATGCTTTTGGAATGATATAGGCTGATCCAGCTGTGTTTTGTGTTCCTTAAACATCTCACACTATTCCTCAAATGTTTGGGGTTTGACAAAACCCCAAATGCATTTGGCCAAGCACATTTTCCCTTGATTTTTAAACACATGTGGGTTTTATGGGAAATTTAATCCATGTGTTTTTGATTCCTTTACACTTAACTCATCAAAATGTTGTTGTGTAAGGTCCCTTTGATGTCCAAGAAGCTTTTGGAGCATTCTTTTTTTCTTTTTCTTTTTTTTTTTTTTTTTATGGGACACTCTAATCCTCTTTTCTTAGAAACAGGAAGTTACATGATGCCAAGAGAAAACAAACTCACACACTAGGATGGTGGTATTTGATTGAACATTTTAAAACCCTAGGGTTCAACTTGGTTCAGAATTTGATTGAAATAGTTCTCCTGGTCATTAATTTCTCATTAAATTTGTTGCTTCTTGGTGGTTTTGAAGCAGTAAAACATTATCTTTTTCTTCAGGAGAAAAATACAAAGGTAGCAGAAAATCGCAGTTTTTAAATTGATGGTGACGTCTTATAAATGAGGTTGGCATTTTTAACACATACGTATATAGACCAAAAGAAGCTCTGTAAATTGAGGATCAATTCTGTCCTTCTCCATATGCCACAAAGGGTTCTGGAGAAAGCGTATTTGATGGGAAGTTCCAGTGAAAGGGAAAAAGCGTATTTGATGGGAAGTTACAGTGAAAGGGAAAACCCACTCAAAACATTTTGAGAAACATGTGCATGGATTTTATTAGCATTTTGTGTTTAAATGTGTCACAGAGACATTAGGAAAATGTCATACATGCACATATAAATGAGGGGGTTACATGATGAGAAACGTATCTACAGGATTGATTTTATAGTCTGGGAAGTAAGGATCATGGTCGTACTTACCTCCTACAATTTCTGCGAAGTTTAAATCAGTTAATACATAGAGGGTGCTGTACTGGCTTCTTTCAGGAGCTCAGCAGGTGTAGCTAATTTTATTGTTTAGGGTCAGACAAGATCTGGGTTTGACCTCCAGCTCTAGCAATTTCTGCGACCTTGAGCAAGCCCCTGTCTCCTCAACCTTGGTGTCTTCATCTCTCAGGAGTCCTCTGAGAATTGCTGGGAGTCGTACGTAAACATCATGTCATGTAATCACAGCACCTAGGGGTCTTCTATGCATTGACATGTGAAATGTCAACTGTTTGATAGCTGAAACAGTAACTTGGCCAAAGTCACAAAAGTGTGAGTAAAAGACCAAGGATTTGAACTCACTTCCTCTAACTAAATAGCTCATGTTCTTTCTACTGCTTTTAAAAAAGACAGTTAATGAATGTTAAAAAATAAAAAAAAAGAACAAGAAAGCAATGTGGATGGTTTTGTCAAAATTGTCAGGGGCCAATACCTTATAAAAACTGGTCCTATACTTGATCCCTGAACAAAGTGGGGTTAGGGGCACCGACCTTCTATGCCATCAAAAATCCAAGTATAACTTACTGTCAGCCCTCGGTGTCCACAGGTCCTGCATATCCACGGTTCCTCTGCATCCTCGGATTCAACCAGCCGAGGAGAGGATCATGCAGCACTGTAGTATTTACTATTGAAAACAATCCATGTGTAAGTGGACCCATGCAGTTCAAACCTAGATTGTTCAAGGGTCAGCTTTATTTCTTTCTTTGAGAATTTTCCCTCTACAATGTGGAAGTCTTTCCATGAAATTAGTCATGTTAAGCAAAGAAAAAGGTTGTGTTTACAAGACAATGTTCTGGGGACATGATCTCTGCTTTCCCAGTTCTGAGGCCAGGCAAGCCTGTATGGAAAGCCCTTTAAACTTCCCTCTCTGTTCTCTTCCTTTGTTCTCTCCTTAAAGCCCGCCTTTGAGTTTAGGTGGCAGAATGTAATGCTGGGGGTAGGACAGACAGACCTTGCTACTGGGGAGATCTCGTTCTCCCTGTCTAATAGCACAGTGACCAAATGCCTTATAAAATTATATATATCATTAGCTACCTGATAGGAAAACTAAACCAAGCAGGAAATACCAAAATTTCACATCTCAAGAATGATGACCGATTTAAGATCGAACGGATCTGAAACCAATAATGTAAGTTAATGAGAATTTTTTCTCAAACTACAAAATTATTATTTTGCACTCTATTTTGAGAAGCATCTTTTGGGCAAAATGAGGGGCCTGTATTGTATTCTATTGGAAAGGAATATATGTGTATATTACTTTTTTGCTTATATTTGTGCAAATCAGCAAATAAAATGATATTCTTATTTTAATTGTAGGTTCCATGACTATAATGTGGAAAAGTGGCTTAAAATAAATTATTGATGAGCAGTAATAGATGGTAGTTTTTCAGCCTAATTCTTACCCTGTTAGCATTTTTTGCTATCTACATATTTATTTAAATAACAGTAATAATAACGTACATTTATTGAGTTCTTTCCATGTACCAGACACTATTCTCAGTACTTTATAGAAATTAACTCATTAAATTCACACATGTAGGTCTCATTATTATTCCCATTTTACAGATTAACAAACCAGAGTACACAGGTTAAGGAACTTGCCCAATGTTATTAAGCTAGTAAGTGGCAGAGTCTGGGTTGCAAAGTTTTACTTGAAATATAGATTATCTGAAAGCGCCGCTCATTCTATGACTTTCGTGTCATAAACATAACTTTTCTCTTTCAAAAGAGCTGGCCCTCTGAAGACATATTCTGTTCTCTAATTGGTTCTTTGGGGTATTGTCTGTGTCTAATTCATCTTTGTGTCCCCAAAGGGCTAAGCAAACGCTTTGCCCATTGTTGCTACTTGCTGTAACCAAATCTTACTTTCTTTTTTTTTTTTGCGGTACGTGGGCCTCTCACTGTTGTGGCCTCTCCCGTTGCGGAGTGCAGGCTCCGGACGCGCAGGCTTAGCGGCCATGGCTCAGGGGCCCAGCCGCTCCGCGGCATGTGGGATCCTCCCGGACCAGGGCACGAACCCGTGTCCCCTGCATCGGCAGGCGGACTCTCAACCACTGCGCCGCCAGGGAAGCCCTACTTTCTTTTAATATATCAAATGAAAATATGTCTCTATTTTCAGAACATCTGGCCATACAGAACATTTTGTAACTCGCCACCAAGAATGTGATGCCCACAGTTTTTAATAAATCTCTGAGTGTGTCAAAACACCTGGCCAATATAGGCCATCTAAGGGAGGGAGAGAGGAAATCTTTTGATGTCTCTGCCCAGGGAATCGTGGAGAGTGCACCCTGGAAATGCAGGAAGGAACTGAGCCCAGTGCCCGGGATTATGTGGAGCTGTACCTTCTCATAACGCTTCCCATCCATCATACCTCCGCCTAAAAGAACCAAGGATGCAGGCTCTCTCTCGAAAGTCTTACTGTGGAAAACCAGGCTTTGGACATGCTAAGTGCAAGGAAAGAGAAAGAAAACTAAGGCAACAGGGAGACTACCTGACTGTCATGCTTCATGACACAGAAAGTTATTACAACTTATAGACATTATATAGAAGTTAATATTTTCACTATACTTTTTATTTTGGAATAATTTTAGATTGACAGGAAAGTTGCAAAGATAGTATAGAGAGTTCCTATATGTTTTCCACCCAGCTTCCCTTAGTGCTAAAATCTTAACACAACTGGGGTGCCTTTGTCAAAACTATGATGTGGGCCTTCCCTGGTGGCACAGTGGTTGAGAGTCCAAGTCCACCTGCTGATGCAGGGGACACGGGTTCGTGCCCCGGTCCAGGAGGATCCCACATGCCGCGGAGTGGTTGGGCCCGTGAGCCATGGCCACTGAGCCTGCGCGTCCGGAGCCTGTGCTGCACGACGGGAGAGGCCACGACAGTGAGAGGCCCGCGTACCGCAAAAAAAAAACAACAAAAACCAAAACTATGATGTGAACATTAGTATGATACTGTCACCTAAACTAGAAACTTTATTTGGATTTCACCAGGCTTTTCACTAATATGCTTTTCTTTTCCCTGGTCTGATGTGGGAGACTACACTGCATTTAGTCATCTTTTCTTCTAGTGTTCTCTAATCTGTGACAGCTTCTCCATCTTTCCTTGTTTTTCATTAGCAGTTAACTTTTAAGAGGAAAGAAAGTTCTCTGTAAGTATCAAACCATTGTGTGTGTGTGTGTGTGTGTGTGTGTGTGTGTGTGTGCACAGAACAGTCAGGGAAGTCTCTCTGGAGGTGACACTTGAATAGAGACCTAAATTTAAAAGATGAGAAGTGTCAAAGGATGAAAAGAGCTTAGAAAGGATTCTAGGTAGAAGGAGTAGCACATTCAAAGGCCCTGAGGCAGGAAGGCAGGAAGAAGTTTGATGTGTTCAAGAAGCAATGGAAAGCTAGGATAGTTGAGTGGAGGGCCAGATCATACTTGGCTTGGAGGCTGTGGTTGTAAATGTGATCTCTTTCCTGGAAGACTTCCTTTGTGTCCTTCACAATGTAAAACATAATTCTCCAAAACTCAGCCCTAGGTGGAATTAAGCTATGACTACTCATATCCAGACAACCTTTCTCTGACCATAAGAATCAATCCAGGCTCATTCTTAACAGGGCAGGCAGATACCTGACTATCATCGGAGACAGTTCAACAATATCTGCTTTTTCATGTGAGGTTCTGGCAGAACAAGCTAAAAGGAGTTGCCAATATTTCTAACTACCTAGGTGCTTAATGATCTATTAGTTGTTGGCTCTTTCCTTCCCTCTGGAAACTATTACCGTAGCTTAATCTACCCTCACCACCACTGCTCCGCCAATCAAATCTATGCAAGTTGCCAAATGTGTCAACATTGAAATGAATGCTACAATTATTTTAATGTCTGAAGGAAAGATTGTATCTCTTATGAGAGGATGGCAAAAACGTTTTGACTGTTTATTTTCTCTCCAAATTCCCTTCCTTGAAGTGGTTTTTGCAATCTCTTGATTTTCTGTTATCGATGGAGCTGTATAGTTCATGATCCGAACACCTCTCCAGTCACCGGACCCTTGCCTTATGGGTGCTATCCAAGAAAAAAAGAGTGGTTTATGAACCATGCGAGTTGTTTCTTCTGCAAAAGCTGTCATATATATAAAATTGGAGCGTTTCAAAAGCAATAAGTAAAAACTTCAGCCACCTCTCTCAGTAGAGCTCTTCAAATCTCTGTCATCCACAAAAATAAAGCATATAAATTGAAATTGATTTTTATAAAACCTTCATAAAAATAAATCCAAACATTTGGAAACATCTGTTGGGTGGCTCAGGAATTTTATTTTTATTATTTCTGAATGTCCAGCTTTTGAAGAGTTGGGACCAATTAAATCTGAAAATGTACAAAATCAATCAGATGTATGGATACACACAATAGAAAGAGACCATCATAACCTTGGTTCTCCTATTGAGCACATTTAACCTCAAGCTTCAACTGTGGAGCATAGGTACGACCACGGGCTTTGGTTACATGTAATTGTGGTTTTTAATTCTGGGTCTTCCCCTCATTAGCTCTGCAACCTTGGACAAGTTACCAAAACATTTCTAAACTTCAGTTTATAGATTTAAAAAATGGAGATAATAATATTTCTGCTATCCAGAATGATTGTGAAGATTAAATGAGATCATTTACATTAAGGGCTTAACAATGCCTTACTCATTTAAAATGATCAATAAAAGTTAACTCTTAATATAATTATTATTGTTAATAAGCTGAAATATGTATTACCCTTCTTATGTGCAATGCAGTATTCCAAGCACTGTAGGTACTCAAAAAATAATTCCACATGGTTTCTTTTGGGAGAACTTGGACCTATTCACATGGAAGTTTCACTCTCAAATCGAAAATCTAGGAACAAAAATAAAAGGAATTTAGAAAATAAAGGAAATGATTAATTGTCAAAGACCCACGCAGGCAAAAAGGAAACCTCTGAAAGTGAAGATGGACAAGATTCAAAAAGGCTAGGCAGAGTATTCTATATTGTGTGTAGAGATTATACAATAGCAAATCATATATCAAAGATCGCATCAATAGAAGACAGTTATTGTGAAATGAATAGTTCTATAGTTAGTAAAAGTAAGATACCGATATGAAAATAATATGGTGATGGTTAACAATAGTTAATTCGATTAATTAATGTCAATTAAACATAATGAATTCATTAAAGCCCTTCCATAAATCAGAACTTTTCTTTTCATGAGAAATTCTTGTAATGGGTTGGAATGTTTTTGTTCGACTCTGATTGCAGCTTTCACTCAGCAACTCTGATCTTGTTGAACAGTTGTGATAAGGCCAGCTGCATCCGAAATGAGCATGTATCAGTATTCTAACACCTTTAGGTCTATCACCCCTACAAAACCCTTGTCACTTTAGTTTAATTGCAAATTCCCCAGAGAGCCTCCTCTAATGACCCATTTACATTAAAGCTTTTAAATTAGATTTCAATCTTAATTTCAGTTGAAATGTTACCCTGGAGTAATCATTCCATTATAAATCATTTTATTTGATTTTATGGAATTGCTCAATTACAAGAGAAGTATTGAAATAAAGTGCAACTATACTGAGAAGAGCAGAGAGACAAAAGCAGAGTCTGTCTGACTTTGGGAAAATGTTATCAGTCAGGGCAAAACTTAGTCATTTATAAGCCACACAATGTCTTACAGTACTGAACTGGGGTATATTTTAAACCAGAGATAATTGGAGTACTGTGACTGTTTGAATGGATATTAAGGCTTTAAACTTGGGAAGGAAGCAGGAGAGAATGTCAAGCCCCTTCCAGACCAAGATGGGATGCATCTTTCCTTTCTGGAGAAATCATGGACCCCAAGAGGCCACCTTTAATACTGAGTGGCATTTCAGAGATTATCTTCTTTAAATCTGGATTCCATTTATACATGTATGTGCAATCGAGTCTCCTTCAGTTGATAGCTTCTCACCCTGTGGTATGTTTTATTTAGGCTTCACTCTCTAGCTGGTAGTGTTACTGTATGCTCAAGGTGAGAACTTTCTGAGGATGTTTCTTTAATCTACTATAGGGTGGGTCAAGATGCTTTTTATTATTTAAAAATTAGATACATTACATTATTTGGTTAACAAATTCAGGGAGGAAAAGAAGGAAAGATGGATAGGACGTTTATATTGGATAAGTAGCAGATAAGTCTTAGAAGGGGCTGAAGATACAAACAGTCCAAAGGGAGCCCTGAAGCTTCCTTGGAGTTAAGTGACCTGCTTCCTTTGGGCCCAGTTACAAGTCTAGTTACTTTGGCAGAGCAGAAACTACTAACTAAGAACTTCCACACATTTCCTCTCTATAATGTCGATATTTTACTCTCTGGAAATACAAACTTCTTTTAAAAATTCAGAAAGGATTGATTTACAGTCTTCTAAAAAAATGAGGCAATGATTATGAACACCAACTTGTCATAGAACACAGATTCCATCATTTGTAGTTTTTTTGATTTTCTTTGTAGCCTCATACCTGGTCAATTATTATAAATGTGTTGCAAGTACTTAAAAATGTATATTTTCTATTTGTTGGGTGCAGTTTTCTCTATATTCATTCATTCATTTATTAATTCAGGAAATATTTAGTATCTATTATGGGCGAAGCACTCCTCTAGGCAATGGGCATGGAACAGTGAGCAAGAAAACAAAACAACCATGACGTCTATTAGCTTGTTACTTCTTATCAAAATTCCTGCAGTCTTAGTAACTTTTGGTCTGGTTGAGAACTCAGTTTCCGAGAGACAGGTGTTGAAATATCTACTGTTGTGGCTATATCATGTTCTGCTTAGAATTCTGTCAGTTTTTGCTGTAATTCTTTAGGCTAACGTTTTAAGTGAAGACAAATGTGATATAGCTCATCAGCGGACTGTCACTCTTGTTTTTAGGAGTGCCCCGCTTTTGGTGCTTTTTTTGCCATGCATATTTTGTCTAATATCGGTATTTTTAGAGCAGTTTTCTTTTGACTTTTGTTAAATACCTTGTGTAAAAAATATCTTTTTGTGTTATTTATTGCAAAAACATTTCTTTCAAACAACGTACAACTATTGTTTAGTTTTGTATTCTATTCTTATAAACACAGCAATTCATTGACCTCATTTTTTTTCCTGGCAACTCCCCTACTTTACACACCCATTTTCCTTCTCTAATCTATGTTTAGTTTTCCTTAGGCCTGGCACAAATCTTGAGATTTCCCTTTTCTGCTATTTATTGTTGGATGTCATATTTATTACTTCTATATTTATTCCCTTGTTTCGTAGAACTATCTCTTCCAGTAGCTTCTTATAAACAGTCATACAAGGAGTAGGCTATTGGATACTTTATATATTTGAAAATATCTTTATTTTGGCTTCATGTTAGATTGATTGGTTAGGTATAGAAATCACCTTCCCTTTGAGGTTTGATCGCGCCTTTGTCTTCTAGCTTCTAGTGTTATTCCTGAAAATCGAATGCCATCTGATTCATTCTTTGTATTCAACTATTTTTTTTTTAATCTTTTGAAGAAGACATTAGTATTGTAAAATGTCTTGGGGCATGTCATTGTCTTTTTATTCTATCTCTGGGACTTTACATTTTATTCATTTTATTGATAGCTTATGTTTTTACTAGCCCATTTTTAATTTTCAAAGTTTTCATGTTCTTTTTTGAAATGTATTATTCATATTTCTTGTGTGCATTGTCTTCCTTTATTTCCTGTGTGCTTTGTCTTCCTTTTTCATATCAAATAATAATAGTTTTTGCTGTTTCCTTCTGCTTCCTCCATTGCCTTTCTCTAAGTTCCTCTTTCCTATTTGTTTTGAGTTCTCTCTCTCATGTTGCAGGTTGTCTTCAAATTTCTGGTGATCTTTGTCTCTCATCTCATATTTAAGGGGTGGGCTTCATTGTAGTGTGTGGTTGTAGGGTAGAAGAGGTTTTTGTTGGGAGATAACCAAATGGTAGTATATATGCATTTTTTCCCCTTTGAGGACGTTCAGCTTCTCAGAAGAAGAATCTTCCAGCCTCCCACCTGGTAAGCAGTGCTCTGGGAGAAGTGTAGGAGGTATGGGGTAGGTGTCTTACCATTCAGTTTAGTCAATGACTCACTCCCCTCTACTGGGCCTTGGGTTCTGTGTCTGAAGCCTTCCAATTTAGTTACTTTTTTTTCACCCCCAGAGAAATGAATACATCTCTAATGTGGCAATGGCCATTGTCCAGCTGAGGGAGAAGGTGGGGGAACTTGTTGGGTGTACACATTTTTAACCAATCCCCCCATTTTTAGCCCTTGCCTCATTCCCCTTCTACCACGTTCCACCAAATCAGGTAATTCTATTACGTGACAGCTTCTAGGTTTCTACCTGACAAATGACCTTGCTTTATATGATATCACACTCCTTCATTTATGTTGTAATTTTCTCCTCTGTGTTGAGTCAATTATGACTGTCCTATCTTCTTACATTTGTTGACACATTTCGTTCTCTGTTGAATCTTATGTTCAATTTGTCTTTAAGGGTTTACGGCATTTTATTCCTTTATTTTGATGGGATTTGGGGAAGGAATGACACTGAATACACATGTTCATGATGCCACGTTTAACCAGAAGTCACTTGGCTTATGTTTTATCAACTTATTTTTATTGTTGCTCAGGTCTTAGCCAGAATTTCTATATATTTTTTTAATTGAAGTGTAGTTGATTTACAGTGCTGTATTAGTTTCAGGTGTACAGCACAGTGATTCAGTTATATGTGTGTGTGTGTATGTGTGTATATATATGTATATATATACATTATTCTTTTCAGTTTTTTTTTTTCTTATAGATTATTACAGAATATTGAGTATCGTTCCCTGTGCTATACAGTAGGTCCTTAGAAATTCTATATCTCTATGAGTTGAGGAGGATGGGTGTGTGTGTGTGTGTGTGTGTGTGTGTGTGTTGGGGCAGGGGGCAGAGGAGTTTAGGGTGTGTCCTTCCATAATCAATCCAGTTTGGTATATTTACTCCTTTATCTTTATTTCTTATTAAACCCTTCACAGTAGATATTATAATCTCTGTTTACAGATGGGGAAACTGAGACTCAGGGTTAATAAGTCACTGACCCAAGACAACAAAATCATGTTAAGTTGCAGAGCCAATATCTAATTCCAAAGCAAATGCATAATATAAGCTCTATATATGGTTAATGATTAATGAGTTAAGACAATAAGTGTGTCTATTAATAATAAACCAGTTTCACCCACCAACGGTCTGATTTGTGAAGTGTCACTGTTTATAGTTTACTTATATTCACCTTTCAACCATTCATTATTTGGATTCCCACCCTTGGTCCTAAGATTTTCATAACAGTAGATTTTGCCTTTTTGAATATTGACACCACCATACATTCGAGAGGGCGATTTTTAATGAGGAGACAGTTAAATATGATCTTATTGGTTCACTGTGGCTGAGTTCTATAATCAATCTACATAATTAACAATTAGATGTAGCTGATGGAGTAATGTGGCAGTTTGATAGAGAAGCATGGGTCACACTAGTTCAGGGAACCACTTCTATCACATCCTTCCTCATAAAGACAATCAGTAACCTTCAGATACTCACATTTACAAACAAACATATACTCTCCACTCCACTTATCTCACCAGCCCTCCCCCTCGTCCTCTCTCCTTACCTTTTCTTTATTTTCCCCTTTTTTTCTTCTTTCTTTTCCTTTTTTTTTTTTTGACTATTCCTCAAAAATTGTGCTCAGGATAGGCAAGTAGAGGCAAATAATTCAGAAACATTTGGGTCATTATAAGAACCTTACCAGGACCTCCCTGGCAGTCTAGTGGTTAAGGCTCTGCGCTTCCACTGCAGAGGGCACGGGTTCGATCCCTGGTCAGGGAACCAAGATCCTGTATGCTGTGTGGCACGGCAAAAAAAAAAAAAGAACTTTACCGTGAGTACTGTGCCTAAATAGCAAATACATTTTCTGAGTGAATGAATCAGTGAATGAGTAATTATATGTTCACTTGTGGCTTCTGTGAAACACAAAGGAAGCTGTACAGTTTCTGGGGAAACTTGAACAATCTGCATGGCAACTTCTTCAGTTTCTTCACTATCTTTTCTTGAACAAGTCACAATTCTTAAAGATGATGTATTGACCCAGGCTATAAATATATACATTAATTAAAAACAAATGAATAAAAATACTATATTTTGAACTGGTCAAGGTATCAGGTGCTATAAATATGTGATCTGAGAAGGTGTTATGTCTAGAGAGGATGGTGGGGCCTACGGGAAACTAACACAGGAATTAAACATTGAAATACTAAGAGTAAATGTGTATAAAGTACATGGCATGTGCCTATAAGGCGTCTGCTCCCAGTTCTAGGGTGTGTGTGTGTGTGTGGTGGAGGTGTGGGTTGGGGGGCACTTCACTCCACCAAGCGATTCTCCAAGGCTAGGCAGGTGGCCTCCAATTCCACTCAATTCTGACACCATCTACCCAGAGACAGCATCACATCCCACAGGTTAAGGGCTCAGTCCCACAAGACTGCCCTTGACTTCAGATGCCGATCGCAAGTCCAGGCTGTTACCTGTGCTTTTACTAGACTGGCTATAAATCAGAGATTCCCATGACGTCCTCCTTGTGTTTAATTAATTTGCTAGAGCAGTTTACAGGACTCAGGAAACCAGTTTACTCTCTAGTTTACCAGTTAATTACAAAGGATACTAAAAGGTACGAATCAATAGTCAGATGAAGAGATACACGGGACGAGGTCCTGAACAAAGGAGCTTCTGTCCCTGTGGTTTGGGGCCTGGCACCACGGAAGCATTCTCGTTCCCCAACCTGGAAGCTCTCTGAACCCCCTCCTTTTGGGTTTTTATGGAGGCTTCATTACATAGATGTGATTGACTAACTCATTGGCCATTGGTGATCGATTCAACCTCCAGCCCCTTTCCCCTCCCTGGAAGCTAGGGGAGGGACTGAAAGTTTCAACCCTCTATTCACGGTTGGTCCCCTGGCAACCAGTCCCCATCCTCAGGTGCTTTCCAAAAGTCAGCTCATTAACATAAACCCAGTTGTGGTGGAAAGGAGCTTGTTTGAATAAAAAATCAGCGTTTCACTTTTATGTCCTTATAGCTTCAGGAACTGAGGACCAAATATTATAACAAAAGATGTTCCCATTGTTCTTATCTCTCAGGAAATTCCAAGGGTTTTAAAAGCTCTGTGCCAGAAATGGGAGGAAGACCAAATATATATTTCTTATGATAAATCATAATATCACAGCCTAGTATGAGCAGTCCTGCTGAATGTTGGCCTATAGGAATATAAAGTTAGGGTTGCCAGATCTGCTCTTCCAAAATAAACCAGAAATTCAGATATTTTGGTGAATTCTCTCAATTTTTTAAGGTTGGAAAATGTATTAGTTGGACCATTCGGTTGCAAATAACAGACATTCCTCTAGCTAGTTTAAGAAACAAAAGAATTTATTAAATAATATACATGCACACAGGCTACAGGAGACCAGAGAATCACTGCTATGGTCTGAATGTCTGTGTCCCTTCAAAATTCAAATGTTGAAATCTTAACCCTTAACGTGATGTTATTAGGAGGCGGGGCCTTTGAGAGGTGATTAGGTTATGAGGGCAGAGTCCTCGTGATGAGAATACTGCCTTTAGAAAAGAGGTCATGGAGAGCTCCCTTGCCCCTTCTACCATGTGAGGACACAGGGAGAAGTTGGTGTTCTATAGCCCAGAAGGGGGTTTTTACCAGAACCTGACCATGCTGGTACCCTGATCTTGAACTTCCAGTCTCCAGAGCTGTGAGAAATAAATTTCTGTTGTTCATAAGCCACCCAGTCTGTGATATTTTGTTATAGCAGCTAAAACAGACTAAGACAATCAGTCTTAGAGATTATGCAGCCAACAACAGCACCCAAAATATGCTGCAGGGCTAGCCTAGTGAAGGCACTACTACAGCTACCAATGGGCATTTACACTGAAACTCACACCATCGATGCTAACTACCATACAGGAACATCTGCCACTACTGTTGTCACCCTAATCAGACAGGATTGCTTGCAGTGCTTATTTCTGAAGTGATGTCTCACTCTAGTGTATCTGATTGGGAGAACCCATACTCTTGCTTCAAGACAGCCTGGGGGAAGGATTATATGTCTTCTATCCTGGAGAA
The DNA here is from genome assembly GCF_002837175.3 of Physeter macrocephalus. Taxonomy (NCBI): domain Eukaryota; kingdom Metazoa; phylum Chordata; class Mammalia; order Artiodactyla; family Physeteridae; genus Physeter; species Physeter macrocephalus. The sequence continues at coordinate 69,561,998 of NC_041232.1, forward strand.
ATAAGGACTTACAAGGCAGAAAACAAAACAAAACAAGAGGAGTATTCAAAGGAATGGGTGGTCAAAAAGCATGACAAATATCCACTGAAATAACCAATTCAAATTTAAAAAGATAAACACCATGCTGGCCATCAAAACATGACTTTGTGTGAATCTGCCTGTCCATCACTAGTTTATAGCCTCTGGTCTAGAAGGATGTTTCACTCCGTATATAAAAATAGAGCAATACTACTAATACATGGAAAAATAATTGAGACAACTAGCCTGTCCTTCAGAACCATGATAGAAAATAGGATCCCACAGCTCTGTGGTTACTCTGCCAGTACTTAAGAGTCATTTCTAATCTACTCAGATCTGCCAGCAGTATCACAGACAATGTCATGGCTTGTCACATATATGTTATATAGTGGTATAAAAAAACTGTCCTGGAAGATGAATGAAATAATAACCTTCTGCCTAACTAAAATTTCTAAAAGATGTTTTTGCTTATGTCTTAGAAAAGTTTTACTTGAGCAGAAAGCAAAGATGGAATTAAACTCTGAGAATAGATTCAAAACATCCCTCTAATACTCAATGGCATATCCCGTCCCTTTCTTCCATCTCTCCTAGACTCTCAACATTTGAGTTTTGAGCCATACCCTGGCTCCAAAGGAATCCTGAATGCACTTCTAGAAACCAAGTCCTCTTTAGAGATCCTCTTTTGAAGTTATTGCCCAATAAATATGTCATCTCCATAATTATAACTTCCACACTGTAAAATTAGTACGAGGAAATTAGTATGTGGCCATCTTGTCCTTATTTATATTGTATTACTGAAATACCTTTGAGACTATGATTTAACTATTTTGGTATGGTAAGTTGGGCCTTCCGTCTTGCGATTTAATTAGTCTTATGTCTACCCAGGAGGAAATTTAGGGTTTTCTGTCTTTCAGAATTGAGGGCTTCCTCTGTGTTTCAGACATTACCCTGATGTTTAGGAAGGGTTTTGAAAGGAGAGCATCATATCATCATTCAGGTGAAGTTCCTTGGCCTTAAGACAAGAAAGCTGTTACAACCTCTGAATAACTCTAATGGTGGATTGCTCTTGAGGGTAGCTCTGAATGTATTTTGATCTCTCTCTAGCCTTGGTCTTTTATTCTATCAAAAATTCAAAGTTCAAATGGGGGAAAAGGATAATCAATAAATAATTTCGAATTATTGTGGCCACAGCAGTTGAGATTAGCTGAGAGCAAGACATTTTTTTAACTTTCATGGCACACCTCTCCTGGTCTGATTTCTTTTACCCATTAATAAATTATTAGTTAAAAGTTTTGAAGTCTGACTCTTAATTTGGGTGTCTCCCTCTTGATGGGAGGCCAAGATCATCCTATTACACTCACTGCCTTCCCCAGATTGGATGGCTGGTATGTACAACGCAGGCTGTATACAAATAATTGTAGCTATTACTTGAGAGTTCCAAGCTCACAATGTCGCTATTTTCTGGCTCTGGGCTACGAGAGAAACAAATCACAAGTAAGAGTATAGGAGCTCTGGAGCTACCACTTGGGTTGGCCAGTTTTCACAAGGTCATTGAGTTGACAGCCACAAATTTCCCAATGTCGTGCCGTAGTAGAAATCATATCTATTGTGTCAGGAACACACGACTAGAGAAAGAACAGTCAGCTGATATTTAATTGCTCCCCAACATCGACCTTTGCTTCATTTTAGAAGTAGAATTCTTTGGGAACCTAGCTGGTGAAGACCTGTCTCAGCCTCTTTGCAGCTAGGTGCTGCAAAAGAGTGAAATCATTGGATGTGAGTGCAAGAGAGTTGTATAACTTGTGGGTCAAATTGCTAAAAAGAATCAACTTGTTCTCGCTTTCCTCTTGCCATGAGCAAGAAGGGGTAATAATTAGCTAGCTTTACTTATATGGTTAGGGAGATCAATCGAGAGAGTAAAGCAGCAAGATAGAAGTAGTTTAGGTTCGTGGATGACTTCATGGGGCAGAGTGCTGTACTGGTCCTGAGCCACCTGTTTCTTTACTGCTTAATGACAGAGAAATGAACGTCTATCTTATTTATACTTTTATACTTTTAAAGTTTTCTATCATGTTTGAATTAGTTATAGGAGCTTAGTCTATAGCCTAATTAATACAATATGGAATTTAAAAAAATTCTTTGTTTACTTTCCACAATTTCTTCAATTACTAAAAGACTGAATACTACAGTGGAGATACTGTGATATTAAAGCTAGACAGATCTGAGTTTAATCCAAGTCCTGCAGTTTCCTGAGCTGCACGATCTTGAACATGTTATTCAGTGTCTTTAAGCCTCAGTTCCCTTATCGTTGAAGCAGGCATTTTAGTATCTATCTTATAGGACTGCTGTGAGTTCAACAATGCCTTTAAAATTTCTGCCACATAGTGGATATATAACATACTGCAACTATTATGCTTGGATTGTCACATGGAATTGCTCCTAAACTGTGGTAATGGTATAGTGGTTATATTTTATTAAAAGAGTTCTTATTATTTAAAGACATATACTGGAATATTTACAGATGAAATTAAAAAACCCCTTAAGATTCATCGTAATTGATTTCTTAGCCTCCATTCTATATCGCAGCCAGGTTTACCTCTTCTGGCTTTTAAATTTAGCTTCCTAAAATGTTGGCTTTTAACTTTTTAATTGGTTTGTTTATTTTCTTATTGCTGAACATTGAGGGTTCTTTATAGCTTCTAGAAAAATGTTTATTATCAGATATGAGATTTGCAAGTATTTTCTCTTGGTATGGTATGTGGCTTGTCTTTTCATTCTCTTAACAGTATCATTCAAAGAGCAGGTGTTCTTAATTTTGATGAAGTTCAATTTATCACTTTTTGCTTTTACTTTTATATTTTGGGCATGTGTGTCTAAGAAAGTTATACTTAACTCACAAGGATATCTCCTATATTTTCTTCTAGCAGGTTTATATTTTCAAGTTTTATATTTATTTCTATGATCCATTTTGAGTTCAATTTTATATATCATGCACATACATATTCAGTTATTATAGCACCATTTGTTGAAAACCTATTCTTTCGCCATTAAAATGTATTTGCACCTTTGCAAAAATTAATTGACTGCAAATACATGGGTTTATTTCTGGACTCTCTATTCTGTTCCATTGATCTACTTGTGTATAATTATGCCAATTTCACCCTTCTTGGAAACAGTAGCTTTAAAAATAAGCTTTGAGAGGCTTCCCTGGTGGCACAGTGGTTAAGAATCTGCCTGCCAATGCAGGGGACATGGGTTCGAACCCTGGTCTGGGAAGATCCCACATGACGTGGAGCAGCTAAGCCCATGAGCCACAACTACTGAGCCTGTGCTCTAGAGCCCATGAGCCACAACTACTGAGCCCATGTGCCACAACTACTGAAGCCCACGCGTCCAGAGCCTGTGCTCCACAACAAGAGAAGCCACCGCAATGAGAAGCCTGCGCACCGCGACGAAGAGTAGCCCCCACAACTAGAGAAAGGCCCGCGTGCAGCACGAAGACCCAATGCAGCCAAAAATAAATAAATAAATATATATATATTTAAAAAGCTTTGAGCTGAGGTAGTGTAAGTCCTTCTACTTTGTTCTTCTTTTTTAAAGTTGTTTTGGCTCTTCTAGGTCTTTTGCATTGCCGTTTGGATTATAGAATCAGTTTTTCAATTTCTACAAAAATGCTTGCTGTCAATTTGATTTGGATTGCATTAAATTTATACATCAACTTGGGGAGAATTGAAATCATAACAATACTGAGTTTTCAGATCCATAGCAATAATATCTCTCTCCATTTATTTAGGTTTTCTTTTTTTTCTCTCAAATTGTTTGTTAGTTTTCGTGTGTAAGTCTTACCCATTATTCGTCAGATTTACCCCTAAGTATTTCAGGTTTTTTGATGCCATTGTAAATGCTATTTTTTAATTTTCAATTTCTGTTTTTTCATTGCTTGTATATAGAAACTCAATTGATTTTATACATGTATCTTGTAGTCTGTAACCTTGTTACACTCATGTATTACTTCTCGTAGCTTCCTTATAGATTCCATAGGAATTTCTGCAGGAATGATCACATCATCTGTGGATAGTTTTACTTCTTCCTTTGAAATTTGGCTTCCTCTTATTTCTTTTTCTTATCTCATTTTGCTGACTAGGCCTCCACTATAATGAGGAGTAGATCTGGTAAGAGAGGATACCTTTGTCATGCTCCTGATCTTTGGGGAAATCATTCAGTCTTTCAACATTAACTGTGTTGTTTGCCGTGGCTTTTTTGTAGATACCACTTAGGCTGAGAATGTTTACTGCTATTGCTAATTTGCTGAGAGTTTTAATGAGGGATGGCTACTGGATTTTGTTAAATGCTACCAAGAAACATAAAAGAGGAATTGAAAAAAAGAAAAAGCATTTTTTTTTGTAGGAAAACTCAATTTAAAAAATATGCTGATTTTTATAAATTAATCTATTCAGCTCAATCTCAATCATTATATAGGCAGGAGTTATTTTAGAACAAAACATGATAAAGTTTATGTGAAAAAATGAATTGGCAAGAATAGGGAAGAAAATTTTGAGGAAAAAAAGAGTAATTAAGGAAGACTGAGTTTACCGGTTATCAATACCATGATACAATGATCAAGTACAATGATTAAAACAGTATGGTACTGGCACAGGAATAACAGCTAAGCTCCCTTGTGGGGAAAGAAGCATATAAACTGCTAGCGGGAGCATAAATCTCTACAACTTTCATGGAGGGCAATATAGCAACATCAATCAAGATTTTAGAAGTATATACCCTGTGATCCAGAAACTCTCCTCCTAGATATTTATTCTGCAGACATACCTCCACAGGTATAAAATAATTTATGATCAAGAACATTCACTATAGTATTTTCTAATAGGAATTGACTAGAAACCATGTGAATTTCAACGATGGGAGACAAGTTAAAAGATAAACTGAGGCATGCATATTAAAAATTCTAAGAGTTTATTTGAGCACAAATCAATTTTCACGGGGCAGGAAGTCGTTAGGAGTGCTCTACCCACAGCAGCTCTGGGAGAGATGTTTAGAGAGAAAAGGGGCAAGTGAAGTAAGGAAATTATTGATCAGCTATACTTTAAAGCCTAGTTGGCTATTTGTGATTGGTCAGCCTTAGGTTGCAATTTCATAACCTCGAGGCATGTACAGGCTTAGAGTTTTGTTTACTTCTGTAGGCCACCACTGTCATTACAGCCACCTCATTCTAATGGCCTCCTTGTTTAATTGAACACAGGTTAAGTAAATTTTGGTAAATCCATGCAATGGAATTCTCAGCAGCCCTTAAAAACAATGAGTCTATTCCATAGGTAATACTGTAGCTAAGAAATGTTGTCAGGGGAAAAACATAAGGCATGAGACACTGTGTATAGTATGCTACCATTTGTAAAAAAAACAAAAGAATATTCCTGCCTATATTGTATATGTTGACGATTATCCCCAGGAGAGTCCAGAAGAAAAGAGGGAATAGCTGTTAGCTCTGCTTAGGGGATGTGGGTGGCTGAAGGATTTCAGCCAGAGATTAATTTATCACAGAACATTTGTCTGCTTCTCTTGAATTTTGTGTCATATGTGTGCATTATCTAAGGAGAAAAAAAAAAAGAAAAGAATTTAAATTAATAGGCTAAAGAGTAATATTCACATTAGGCTAAATTATATTGCTCCTCCTGTATTGTGTATTCCAGAATATTGAAAATCATGCTTATGAACTGCCTTGATATTTTATTGATTGGTTTTTAGTGTAAATGATCATCTCGTGTTCTATCCAGGACGTGTAATTTTAACCTTCACACTCCAAAGGGCATTCAAGCCCCTTATTCCTTCCCATGTCTCCATTAAACTCATCGAAGCTTCTTGGCAGTGGGTTATGGAAACCAGCGCTTTGCCTAACTTTCCTTAGGACAGACCTCCTCTACCTGAACCCTTACATGTAATTCAACCATAATTCAATGAAAGATTTTTAAAATATTAAACGTATATACTGCAATGTAAAGCAAATTAACATAGAGTATTTCCATAGTCTTTCAATCTTCATCCCCGGTGTATTCCCGTGGGACACTGTACTGTCCCCATTGAGAGATGGGATGAGGGTGGCTCTCAGAGGAAGGTGTCCCCTGAGCAGAAACACAAAACCCAGCGGAGCCCCTGCTCGCTCGTGGGGGACAACGTGAAGCCGCCTCCCTCAGAATGAGAGGGAGATTGATTTCCACGGGGGCAGTGTAAACAGAATTCTTTGCTCCCCTGAGAGGAGCCCCCAAAAGGAAGTAATTCATGGAAAAGGTAATTACCAATTAAATAGTAAACGTGCTACTTGGCCTGTAAGAAGAATTAAAACATATTTACACTTCAAAAAGAAGCAATTAGTGATAGTTGATTCACTAAGGAAAGTGCCAGACCAGGACAGAGGAAAGTGTGTAAATAGATAAAGACAGAGAGATTTATTATTAAATTAAAGTCCCGTAATTACTGCAGATGTTAAATATGCAGTTTTCTGACATTTAAATGATGCTTTTCACCCAAATGAAAATGAATTGTCCACCTTGGATTCCCACTTCCTAGGCAGGATGTAAATGTCAGTCCTAAATTAAAGTTAACTAGTTTCTGCTATATATTTAAAAAAAATTAATTAGAATCAGTAAATGATTTAAAAAAATTTGAAGTCAAAGTGTTTTAGTCCAAACATTCAGCCAGTTCATTAGACCGAAGGGAATGGTCAAAGAGTCCCCTGGGTCTGGGTATAAGGGAGATCTCTGCCTCCAAGGCGCTGTCTGGGAACCAAGGTGACAAGTTGGTTCACAGTGACAAGTGCCTTGGAGTGACAAGTGCCGATTCCCAGGGAAAGCTCAGACCTTTTTAACCTGCCCCCTCTTCCTTGGCCCTTCAGTGCCCCCAAGTGATTAAAGGCTTGTATTCTGAATTAGAAGCACGTTCCTGTTTAGAATGTAATATAGCTACATTTATGAGTCACCTACTGTGTACCAAGAGCTTAATATATTTCCTTATTTCAACCTCATAAGAGCCCTCCAAAGTTTTCTGATCATTATTGTGTCCAACCTAGATAAGATGGCTGACTTTCCCGAGTCAAGAGGCTTAGAAAGAACTGGGATTCAAGACCAGGTTCACAGGGCTTGTGCCCAGGTTCTGCCACAACACCGTACTGCCACCATTAAAGCAAAACAAAACAAAAAACCAAAACAAACAAAAAAGCTAAAAGATAGCAATAACAATAAACCTTAAATTTTTAAAATCTACTCAATCACAGCTTTAGAGAGCATCTTCGTCATTCTAGAGTGTTCCTGGCCGTATCGTCTCTAAATCTTTATCCTAGAATTACTGGAAGCTAGTAACTGTTCTTAAAAAAATTTCTCTTCTGCTCAAATTTGAAAAGGTTGGTTTCTATTATTTGCCACTTAGCATACCGAAAGCATAATTCAGACTTCCTGCTTCAATTGTACCATGTCATCACTGAACAGAAATACTTATAACTCCATATGTGTTTATTGAGTGCCAGGCACTGTCCTGTGCATGAGGGGATCGTAAGGTTATTAACATGAGTCTTTCCAACCGTTCTCCTCCTGAAAGTATACAGGGATCAAATCCTTTGAAAACACTAGACTAATCCTTGTTCACCAGATTTCTTTTTCTACAAGACTTCTCAGAGCCACTATATGCCAGTGTGCTCTGGGAATCTTAAAAAAGGAAGACATAATGTGTATCCATTTCAAAACTTATATGATGTGAAACCTTTTTTTTTTTTTTCTTTCGTTGAGGATTCTCCTGTGTGAATGTCTACTTAAACATGATAAGGAATGCTGGAATAACAATAGAAGCTATGAAGGGAGGAATAATTTGAGAAAGTTTGGGAAAGTCAGTAGAATTTTAAATAGGCATGAGGAAAGGGCAAAAGGCAGAAGGCAGGGGGGAAGGAGCTGGCTTCTGGGAAGGCAGATCAGTAAAAGCAAAGTTTTTAAAAAATGTTTGCTTCAGATTACTGTCACATGTCATTGTGCTATTTTTGAAGCTTTCCCTCTGTATAACTTCTGCTTATGCATTTGTATAACTTTAATTTACTTAATATTTTTGTCCATAAAAAAGGATCACTTTAGGTTGCTGTATTGAACAATGTGTCACTAAAATATTGGCTTTGATTTAAAAAAAAAATTACTGTCACATGCAGTATGTAGCAAAAATTCCCCAAAAAGAAATGTTGCAGAGTATTCTTAAATCATAGCATATTGGCCTTACTTTTAACACAGTATTTCAATAAAACAGAAGTACGAGGTGACTATAAGTTACAGACTCGAGTCCAGTGTGGAAATCCTCTTGCCTCCTGAGTTTACACCAAGAAGGTCTACAAGGTGCTGGTCATCCTCAGAAGCAAAACAGCAAATCTTATCTTATATGTAATCTATCCACAATTGAAATATTTCAAGAGCTATTCGGATCTGTCTACCTTAAGAAAGATATAAAAAGCTGGAAAAGACTGAAAAGAAGGAAATTCGAGTTGTCAAGAGCACAGAGCAACTTTATATGAGGCATGAATGGAAAAAAAGTATTTAGAAGAGAAAGTTAGAAGAAGACCAAAGTTTATGTATCAATATTTATAGAGTACATGTTATATGCAGGCCTTGTGCTAAAATAAAATCTTAAAGATAGAGATGGTGGAATATCAGTTTGCAAATTAAATCCTGGAATAGGAAATTTCTCTTCTTGGATCATTTCTTGGAGCTTGAAGAAATTGTCTTAAGGAAAATAAAAAGAAACTCTTATTTACCAAACCAATCTATACATTAAAAAAAATTTTTTTTTCCTAAAGGATTTTTCAAAGTGTTTCCATGGTATTAATAGGTCTCAAATTTTACAAAGATTCCATGATCCACCCATTTGGCATTCTTTTTCGGTGACTTTGATATGCTTACAGAGCATCCTGACTCTTTACAAGAATATACAGTACTTTGCAAACTTCTCTGATCATGCAGTGTTGTTCTGAGGCCACATCATCTTGTATAAATGTTGATTTAAGGAACACATTTTGGAAAATGTTCTTAGAGATGAAAAATACAGAATAAGTTTTAACAGATCATTAACCTGTGAGTCCAATGACCTAAAGGAAAACTATCTTTGATTTTCACTTAGTTTCTAAATATTCCCAATGGATTAGAAATTAGGTAGATTTTTAGATCCTTCTATATATTACTGAAATCTAAGGGAAAAAAATACCTTTTAAAAATGTTAACAGCTCACCTGATGTCTTTACATACCCTCTATTGTGTAAATATCTTCACAACAGTATTTACAGGTAGATATTATTAAACTATGATTCAGAGATGGCCATTTATTTTCCCAAGATCACACAGCTTGTTAGTGGAGAAGCCAGAACCTAATTCCAGGACTTTTGATTGCACATTATGTTTTCTTTCCATTACAATCATTCTTCATAGGACTAAAGAAGATAATTATAACCTTTAGGCTAGTTCAGAACGTGTCCTAAAATTGTATTTATTGCAATCCCTTGATAGATATAAGAGTAACTCAAACCTTCCTGTGGTCAGTTTAGTTACCCCTTAAGTCTTGCCTTATACACAATACAGAATTTCATTTTCCTCTCTATCCCAAGGAAAATCATAGAATTTAAACAATAATTGATTATTACTGGGATGTTTAGTACATTGACACATTCATGGGAGGAAACAAATACCTGCCTCCTTTTATTGGGTTAAAAAAACACCAAAATGAGTTTCATAAAGCAAATTTTTTCCTATTAACTTTTAAAAACCCATGTGCACTTTAAAGGAAATTTAATCCACATGTTTTTAAATCATCTGCACTTAATTCATCAAAACTTTGGTAAGAGCTATTTGACTTCCTAGAAGCCTAGGGACACTTGTTTATAGAATTTTAAAGCCCTTTTTTCCTTGAACTAAAAAGTCTCATCTTATAAGGTTTTTCCACTGAACTAAGCCACAAATGACTCAAACTCAGGATCCCTAATCTTGGGTTTCCCAGGTAACATCCCGCAGATGGACCTTTAAATATCAGTCTTTCCTTGGCTTCTACACCATCATGCACTGTCACAAAAGTTGAATTCTCTCTCTACTGTTAGACTTGTTGTCTTCTTTTCTGTGGACCCAGACAATCTCTGTGAAAGCTAGGCTTCCTTGCCTTTGTGGAATTAATCACTAAACATCTTGTCCTTGAAATAAATCACCCGTTTCTTCAACATTCTTTCTGATTTTATTTCCAAAGTTTCCTGAAAAAAGCTACCCCTGTCCTTAGCCAACGTGATTGGCCCCTGATGCATCAGTTCCTTCTAAAACTCTCATTCTTGCTTTTGAGACTATAATAAAATAACATAAAAGGAGGAAAGAAAAAGAAAACCATGAGATCTCGCTGCTTAACAGAAAAATGACAAGTGGATTTCTTTTTAGAGAATTTTAAGTTCGAGTCTTTCATGATAAGGATGTTCAGAAGGTCTAGGTCAAGATGCCTCAGGATATAGGAGTATTAATAATTGTATTAAAATGGCTCTGAGTTTAGGTTGAGTTGTTGGCATTGTATGCTAATGATTAGTAAGGATCCTTTCTATACCATTTTTATAAGGCCTTTTACCAAAATTCTTTAGACAGCTCTTCAAAATTACAATAATCATTAGTCAATGTTAGCATTATTGATGTTATCGTTAATAAAAACTAATATTTATGCGCTGTGTGCTAGAAAATGTAGGATCTCATTTTGTCCTCGTAGTTACCCTATAATGTAGATGGTATTATCATATCTGTGCATTTACTGTGGCCAGAAATTCCACCAGCATGCCCAGAGTTGGTCTCTTGCATAACAATATTTTATCATCTTCATTAAGGAACAAAAGACTTTTGGTCAGAGACTGGCCCCTGAGCTTAGAAGTGATTTCTCCAAGACAATACATTTAAATAATTTTAAGGAAGCTATTTCTTTAAAATTGTTAGAAGGGTCCAACTCGAGGTAGTATTGACAGATTTCTCAAGGTATTTGCTGAGGATCAAGAAAATTTACAATAAGAAGGCAGAGAACAGTCTGGAATTAGAACTTTTGTTCTAAGAAAAAAAATGATGAAGTAGCTTGAATAGATAAACAATGTGTTCTCCAATTAGCTTTTGGTGCACTATTGGTCATTCATTAATCCACTATTTGTGGTCAGTTCAACCCCTCTGAATTCCTCCTCTTTTCCCCCAACACATTCTAGTATGTTGAGGAAAATGAGATCACCCTTGTTCAGCTGATTTGACAACTTGTTTTGAATGGGGTATACAAGCAGAGAGGAGGAGCTGAATCGTAGAGACAATAGAGGGGGCTCTTTTAGAGGCTGTGGGGAAAGCAAGGTGGTAAGAGATGAGAAGTTTGTTGAGAAAACCAAATTTGGTGGGAAGACCAGAGATGTCTAACCAGGAATAAGAATTTGATGTTCAGATGCAAATCAAAACTACGAGATATCATCTCACACCGGTCAGAATGGCCATCATCAAAAACTCTACAAACAATAAATGCTGGCGAGGGTGTGGAGAAAAGGGAACCCTCTTGCACTGTTGGTAGGAATGTAAATTGATACAGCCACCATGGAGAACAGTATGGACATTCCTTAAAAAACTAAAAATAGAACTACCATACGACCCAGCAGTCCCACCACTGGGCATATACCCTGAGAAAACCATAATTCAAAAAGAGTCATGTACCACAATGTTCATTGAAGCTCTGTTTACAATAGCCAGGACATGGAAGCAACCGAAGTGTCCATCAACAGATGAATGGATAAAGAAGATGTGGCACATACATATAATGGAATATTACTCAGCCATAAAAAGGAACGAAACTGAGTAATTTGTAATGAGGTGGATGGGCCTAGAGACTGTCATACAGAGTGAAGTAAGTCAGAAAAAGACGACCAATAACTCAATTTCGTTTCTTTTTATGGCCGAGTAATATTCCACTGTATATATGTGTCACATATTCTTTATCCATTCATCTGTCGATGGACACTTAGTTGCTTCCATGTCCTGGCTATTGTAAGTAGAGCTGCAATGAACATTGTTGTACATGACTCACAGATGCAGACGTAGAGGATGGACTTGAGGACACGGGGAGGGGGAAGGGTAAGCTGGGACAAAGTGAGAGAGTGGCATGGACATATATACACTACCAAATGTAAAATAGATAGCTAGTGGGAAGCAGCCGCATAGCACAGGGAGATCAGCTCGGTGCTTTGTGACCACCTAGAGGGGTGGGAGGGAGGGAGATGCAAGAGGAAAGAGATGTGGGGACATATGTATATGTATAACTGATTCACTTTGTTATAAAGCAGAAACTAACACACCATTGTAAAGCAATTACCCTCCAGTAAAGATATTTAAAAAAAAAAAGAATTTGATGTTCAGGTAGTGTTTGGTGTGAATCTTCTTCCCATCTCTACATGAGATGTTAACTAAAAACTTTCTGTCCAATACATTATGATATTAGAGCCCCAAAGTGCACTTGTGAACTGAATTCTGATTCAAGTCAAGTGCAGGGTAAGACAGAGGTTGCTCAGACTGGGCCCTACACACAGGAATTACAAATTTACTTAACGTATTTATCAAGTGCTTTCTCTGTACCATGGTCTGAGCTAGATACTAGGGATATTATGTGAATAAGGTATTGTTTCTGTCCCCAAGAAATTTACAGTCATAAATCGACAAATTTAAAACAGCACGTGAAGAATTAAAACGGAGGTAAATGTGGGATGCTTGGGAATATCAGTGGAGGATGCTATTCCCACAATAACAGATAGAGGCAGGAAATGTGAATTTTGACAGCAGGACAGTGAGGGGGACTCTAAATTCCTTTATTGGAAGACTCTGAAAACTAAGAAGTTGCTGATGGATTTGGATGACTGTGGAGATTGATGCTTTAAAATTTTCATCTTGAAGAACAACTAGGGATAGAAATGAGAATTGCCATCAGCCTAAAAGAAGGCCAGAGGATATGTGGTACAAACCTGCACTCTTTTCTGTTGTTTTTAGCAGCCTTTAGCAACCACAGAGTAGATTTGCAAAATGTGTCCCTCCCTTTGTTGGTTAAAAAGTGCTTTTAATAGACAGGCATTTTTCATGTGCCAAGAAAGAATATGGTGATGGATTAGGCCATGGGTTTGGGGTAGGAAAGGTTGCTGTATTTTCCTTATGTTTTCTCTTGCAGGTGACTGCAGGAATTTTAGGTTAAGGTTTCCTCAGGGTTAAAGAAGAGTTCTGAAAGCCCACTCATCTCTTCCTTGGTCTATAACCCAACACAATAAAATCACATGATTCAACACTGACCAGAAACAAAATATCTGCTCTCAGGTTTCACAAGGATTGTCACTGCTCCCTGCCTTGGTCAGCTCAGGCTGCCATAACAGATGACCATAAGACTGGGTGGCTTAAACAACAAACATTTATTTCTCGCAGTTCTGGGGTCTGGGAAGTACAGATCAGGTGTCTGGTGAGGGCCCACTTCCTGGATTGTAGATGGCTGTCTTCTCATTGTATCCTCACATGGAGGAGGGCGGAGAGAAACAAACTGTTTTGGGACTCTTATCAGGTCACTAATCCCCCTTCAGGAGAGCTCCAGCCTCATGACCTCATCTACTCCTAATTACCTTCCAAAGGCCCCACCTCCTAATATCGTTACATGGGGCCCGGGGTAGGGTGTCAACAGATGAGCTTTGGGGGCAACAAACATTCAGTCTATAACACTTCCCCTGACTCTATGTTAGTAATGAACCAGGCCACCACACAAACCCGATGTGAAGAGTTCGGCAGATCCACACGTTTAAACTGGAAACACAATTGCAATATCTTTTTTTCTTAACTTAAACAATTTAAAAGTCTCCTTACTATTTTGTTAGACGCAATCTCAGAAGGCCACTAGGCAGCGCAACTCTGTGAAAATGAGTCTTTAAAAGCCATTTAAACTGTGCAGGCATGTGGCTTACCCTGTCATCAACACAACATTGCCCCTGACTCACCAAGCCTGAAAGAGAGACAAAACATTCTGTAATTGGAGATTGCTTTGAATGAGTTTTAATTTGATTAGTAACATCCCACAAGGCTAACCTAGTATATAGAAATTATGGACAATTAAAGCTGTGATCAATTAGGTCTAAATTGTTAGTCCATTAAGAGGCACTAACAAGAACTCTGATTTTCGAAATCTTTTTCCCTAATCCTTTTGCCCTAGCACTCTTCATGATGACAGACAAAAGCTCCTCTATTCCTCCTGTATTATGCCACAAATTTAGATAAATCCATTCATTTTTATTATTTAGGAGCATGCAACCAGATATCCTAGGTATAAATAATGTATAAAAAATCTTTGTAAATGCAACACACTTTCTTTTTATCACCATCATAAAACCAATAAAAATAATCATCCGAGTGGCTTTAGCAATCCAGAATATGCAGACCATGTGTGCAGTACAAGGACCTATCATCTCTGGATAAATTAGGTACAAATGTCCTCAGATTAGTTTATAAAAGCTTCAGAACAGTGTCTTCAAAGGGCACTTGAACTTTAAAGATATGAAGTGAGAAATAGCAATGTAGAAAAATCCTGACTTCAAAACTATACTTTATCCTTTTTCTTTTTCTTCTTTTAGCCATGAACCAAGAAAAGTTATCTGCCAGAGAAATTTTCAGAAACACATTTCAGTGGGTCTCTATTCGGGACCTTGTATATCCATCCAGGCCCAAATTTGTCTCCTTCATATTTCCCGGTGAAATCCTCCCAAGCCTTCAAGGCCCAGGTCCTATGCCGCCTTCTCCAAGAAGCTGTCTGTGTTCATCCCAGAAAATGAACCTCTAAACTCTCATAGGCATTTCTTCATGGGGCCCCTTACAGTTATGTTGTGATTTTCTTCTTTGTCTTTGTTTCTGTGTACTTCACATTGGGAACTGTTTTCTACATTCCATAGTATTTGTCATATGGTCTTGAACCCAGAAGGCACAGATAAGCTTTTGCTGAATTTATCAATGACATTAAATTCTTATTACAAATTTACTGTCATTGCCTTGAGGAGATTACATATATTCTCTTTATTATTTTCCCATTACTGAGAAAGATCTGCATTTGAGTTTCATTGAGATTTAACTTATGACCCTCATACGTCAGCCAAAATAAAAATCTCATTGCTCACTTAAGAGGGTTCCTATAGGTGAAGATCCATACGACAGACTGACAAAGATTCTCTCTAAGCTGTGATTAAGAGTAGATGTTTAATGCAGCCTTAGTAGGAGTTGATATTTAGAGGAATTTCCCTACAACCTTTTGATAATTTGCAAAATCTTATTTTCAGAAGGCAAAGCCTATAAATGTGAGAATTTTATATATATTTTGTGTGTAATAGAAAGTAAAAGATTCTGGGCAATAGTTTATATCTGATTATATATCCTACAGGAGAATGCCTGTTTCTTAAAGGTGACTGTATGTGGATAAAGCAGATAGCAGAGGGATTGAAGGTGACGGAAGAGAGGAAGGTTGTCCACCTGTGGCTGTGATCACAGCCGAAATGACTGCTTTCCAGGTTCAAGACTGTCTCTCCATTTAATAGTGAATGCTCAATAAATGTTCAAAATAAATAATCATTTGAATTGCTGCAAGGGGTCACCGACAAAAGAGACGAGGGTAATAGTTTCAGATGAGATTAGGGTTTTAATTCCACCACCATTCCTTTGACATTTTTGTTTATTACAACCATACCTTATTTTATTGTGCTTCGCAGATTTTGCATCTTTTACAAATTGAAGGTTTGTGGCAACCCTGCATTGAGCAAGTCTATCAGTGCCATTTTTCCAACAGCTCATCACTTCGTATCTCTATGTCACATTTTGGTAATTCTTGCAATATTTCAAACCTTTTCATTGTTATTATATTTATTGTGGCGATCTTTGATCAGTGATGTTTGATGTACTGCTATGACTTGCTGAAGCCTCAGATGATCATTAGCATTTTTAGCAATAAAGTATCTTTTCATTAAGGTGTGTACATTGTTTTTTTAGACATAATGCACACCTCGTAGACGACAGTATAGTGTAAACATAACATATATATATATATATTTTTAAATATTTTTTATTTTTGGCTGCATTGGGTCTTCGTGGCTGCGTGTGGGCTTTCTCTAGTTGCGGTGAGCAGGGGCTACTCTTCATTGCAGTGCACGGGCTTCTCATTGCAGTGGCTTCTCATTGCGAGCATGGGCTCTAGGCGCACCGGCTTCAGTAGTTGCAGCACACGGGCTCAGTAGTTGTGGCTCACAGGCTTAGTTGCTCCGTGGCATGTGGGATCTTCCCGGACCAGGGCTCGAACGTGTGTCCCCTGCTTTGGCAGGCAGATTCTTAACCACTGCACCACCAGGGAAGTCCCAACGTAACTTTTAAATGCACTGGGAAACCAAAAAATTAGTGTGATTCATTTTACTGCAATATTCACTTTATTGTGGTGGTCTGGAAACGAACCTGCAGTATCTCTGAGGTCTGCTCGTACCTTTGTAGAATAAAGTAATATTCCCTTCTCTTGTTTGACATGTTTTATAGAAATCTAAGGGTCGACTATCACTGCAGTACAGTAGGGGAGGCATACAGGAAGTGACCTTGGTGAGCCCAAGCAAGAATGGTCAACAGGGAGGAACAGAGGTTCAGATGGAAAGACGTCCCAGTAGAGATAAGAGCAGAAAGCTGAGGAGGGCACTAAATGAGGCCTGCATGCATCCCTGGCTTTGCCATATTACTTTGTTGGTATTTCTTCACTTACTTTAGATTCTGTTTCCATAATTCTTGACATCTAAAGATCAAGGAAAGAAAGAGAGTTAAGGTAAAGTTAGTGGGAAGAAATTATGAATGATTTTAGTTGGCAAGTGCCTTAGTAATTGTATAGAGGTCAGCAAACTTTTTTTGCAAAGGGGAAGATGGTAAATACTTCTGGCTTTTCAGGCCCTGTGAGGCCCATTATAATTACTCAACTCTGCCATTTTAGTGGGCAAGTAGCCGTAGACGATACATGAATGTGGCTGGGTTCCAATGAAAGTTTATGGCACAGAAATTTGAATTTCTTATAATTTTTGCATGTCACAACATATTCTGCTTTTGATCTTTTATCAATGACTTAGAAATGAAAGCCACTTTTTTTTTTTTTTAAGCTTGTATAGAAGCAAGCGGGAGGCTAGGTTTGCCCACAGACTGTAGTTTGTCAACACCTAGTCTTGTCCAACCTCCTTATTGACAAATACAGAATGGAGGCCCAGAGGGGGAGTGACTTGCCTGTGGTCACACAGCAAGTGTCATGGCCACTTTCTTCTCTTGACCAGACTTGCTCATTTCATTTCATTTTGAGAAAGAACAAAAGGAAAGTATCATTCATAGAGGATAGCTCTAGATGTTGGATTGTTGAAAATACAAAATGTTAGGCTGGAGAACATAATTATATATTCTGGGATCTGTTTCTGATTGTGGACATTCCAGAGACCAGTTGGGCATTTATCTGATGAGGTAAATATTCATGTTTGTGGAAATACTGTTACCTGCCCCTCACTAGAAACCTCACCAAGACAGCAGTTCTGAGACCATGCAAACTTTTTAGCAGAAAAAGACTTTTTTTAATGGTGCCAAGAAAATGCAAAATGTTTCTGTCCGTAAGCAAACTCCTAGATTTCCCCCCGAAAGTAAGATCTTATAAATTATCAAATGATTTTATGTAATTTCCTCTAATTTTATGTAAATCCCTTTAAATACTAACTTCTACCTGAGTGTGTATTGTTAAACGTCTTCTCTTGAACACGACTTTAGAGAACATTACTGTTATTTATCACTTTAAATGGGGTATTTCTCTAATTCCTAATCTTTTTAGAGAAATTAGAGGTAAAAGACTGCCCCAAAGAGTGTGGCTAGGTGGTACTTTGGCAACTGACATTGGATTAAAGATTCCTTTAAAGATTCCTTCTACATTCAGATATTTCTGGACAGAAGAGAGGCTGCTCTTCCAAGGCATCCTAAACTTACACACTTTACATGTGGTAGTGTCTTTGAATGTCACCCTCCTGGCCAAGGGCATACAGTGCTGTTACTACCATTCTACAGATGAGGCAATTCAAGTTCAAGCAGGTAAAGCGGATCCATAGTTAATTAGTACCAGGCTTGGGAAAGAACTCCAGCCAAGAGGACTTTGAATTCCCACACAGGGCATAAGAAGTTAATGTTGTAGCTCCCTGATGACACTGAACTTCATTAATTTGGTGTTAATATTGCTAGTGTGAAACATTCTAATGAAGTGTTTATTCAATGAGAGGAGGAGGAGGGCAGGGCCTCAATGTTTTATCCACAACACGAAAAGAATCCGAATTTTTCTACAACTTACTGACTTGCAGGGCATCCTGCACTGCTGGGCTATACAGATGTCTCTGTGTAAGAAAATCCATTTCAAGGAAATCAAAATGTTTCCTTCTGGAAGTAATTATTTACACCGCAAAGAGGATTCTTAACAAAAGATTTACATTCTGTTTCCTCTAAATAGTGAGTTCCTTAAGTGCATTTATAATATGATTTCATCTATGAAAAGATTTCATTGACACAATTTCCAAATAGATCCTTTCATTGATTGCTATGAGACAAACCACATATATATTCCAAAGGCTGAATGAAACCAAACTGACAGACCAAAGAGCGATAAGGAAGAAATTAGAGAGTTTGATAGTCCTTTGAAGGGAGTACCCCCTTCATCCCAGGGCAGGGATACACCCTTTATAGCAGCTGAAGTACAGAGACCAGCCTTTGCTGGCACAAGCATTAAAATGGGAAAACCAAATCACTGATCTTTAGAAACATCCATTTCATATTTTGGCAAAAGTTGCTTTTCTGATACCTCCGCCCCATTCTTTGCTCTGCTCTAGGGAACAGTCAAAAGCAGGTTGCCCTTCTTTCTCAAATTATTCTAATAATTCCATGAAGACAACTTAGATTCTTAAAAAAAAAATCATATCTCCTTCCTTTGTTTCTCATAAAACATACTTTCCAAACTCTCCTCTTTCTTACATTTGTCCTCTTCCGGACAGTTCAATTCTGTCACTGTCCCTCTTACATCTCGGGAACCAGCACTGAAAAAGTATATAATAAATGTGTTCCGCAGAGCACAGAGGATGATATGGACACTCTACTTGCATTAATGAAACCTAAGGAAAGGGTTTTTCAAGCCTGAAACCTCCACTCCTGCAAAGAGGTCGCTGACTTACACTTTTGATGGTATTGAACCAATGTTTTAATCCTCGGTTCACATCTACCAGTACTGTTTTCAAGGGCGACTGTTATGAAACATTTAATTTTAAAGCATTTTCTTTTACATTTGGTATTAATTCAAAAGAAAACAGGGTCACAATAAATCAACTCCGTGAATGTTTACATGTACATTACAACAGAGCTATTCATGTTTCCCGTACATGGACCCTTAATTCATTTAAGGGAACTAGCTTGGGGGCACTTACCCACGGAAAAACCTTGCACTAAAGCAGATACCAGTGGATTCTTTCATTGTTGTTAACTGAAGTGGAAATTCTGGTGATGGGAGACTTCTGTTTACGTGAAACGGGTCTGTGCAAAATGTGATTTCAAGATGGCTTTTTGGTGGAAACCTGCTGTTTCCATGCCACTGGCTTATTACTCACATTTAAAAATGTACTCCATGCTAGGCAAGACATCCATGTGTTCCAATCACTTCAAAATGATTATGGCTGTGTTTTCATTAAAATGTTTCAATAACCATGGGAAGCTTATGAAATTCAAAACATGAAAAATGTCTGGGTGATAAACATGTATCCCAAATTCTGATTAAGCAAGGTGACCTGGGCTTCCATGGAAAATGAATTTTTTTAAAAAATTGAAGTTAAATTATCTTTAGTTCAATCCAGTAAAATGAGGGTGTGTATTTGCAGGGGGTGAATGTGGCGATGGCGTGAATCAGTGGTCAATCCGTGATTGTTTAAATAGTCCCAGTCTCATTGTTCAACTGTATCAACCACAGAGAGGAGATGTGATACCAGCCGATGCCCATGGGTCACCTATAGTCATGAGCTTTCCATTAGAACTAGAATTCTATGGCCCTACTTTCCTTACTTCGTTTGTTACCACTGCCCCTGTACCCTGACCTGCCTCTGTAATCCAATGTGAGTCCCTACCTTTTGGATCAAGGATGACATAAACACGTGGCTGTTATACAGGGCCCATGACAGACTTCAATAATCATACTTCACTGGTCCTTGTTCCCATTGAGCCTGGATACAAGGTCACACCTACTCTCAACATGGGGCTCTAAGCAGCCAGTATACAGAACTAGTTCAATTCTCATTCAGTCTCATTCAGAGAACCCATCCCTCTTCACCTTTGTTCTCCTTGAGCAGAGACATCCAAGGAATCTTGACTCATGCTAGACACATCCTTTCCTGTCAGCTCCAATCCAAGGGCTGGAAGACTAGACACACTTAGAGTAATAGGTGAAATGTAAAGAAACAGTGGGCAACCAGGAAATGCAGGCAACATGAAGGAGTCTTAAATAATCCTCAGTATCCTCCATTATGTCATTTTATTTTTTCAATAGCTGGGTATTTTATTGGCAGCAAGTTTACTAAGAAAAGCAAATAGATGGAACAGAGAGCCCTAATCCTATTCAGGAAGTCTTTTCTATGCTTTAATGGAGTAAAAACATTAAAGCATGGCTCATTCTTGCAGAACTGTAGGCCATCAAATGCCAACATGATGGAGTCAGTGTACCTTATTTAGCAGGAGATGATGTTGGTTAATCTTTTTTTTTTCCCCAAAGAATTTAAAGTCAGTCATCTTTTGCAATTCTCTCTCTCTCTCTCTCTCTCTCTCTCTCTCTCTCTCTCTCTGTCTCTCTCCCTCTTCCTTCCCTCTCTCCTTCCTTTCTTCCTTTCTTTCTTTTACTATTTACTTGAGAATTTTCTTCCACTCATGAACATTTGGGAGAAGTTAAGCCAATTCAGGGATGACATTTCATGAAAGTGACATCTCGTTAAGACAAAAACATATTTTGTCCCTCGTTTGGATGCCTGAATTAGAACTAAGCAAATAAACACAGGTGGGAGGTGTCACTCATGCAGCAGAAATAACTGTACTCCGACATCTATCTCAATCCACTGTAGCTATTATTTTCTACATGGGAAAAGGCCTTGGTCACTCATCTCTGTTCTTGTGGGCAGCATCGTCATCCTTATGACAATAGCTAATGGGTATCAAGTGCTTACATTATTATACCAGGCACATTATAGGCATTATCTGATTTAATCTCCAGCATCCCTATGAGGTAAAAACTTTTCAAATGTCCATTTTAGTGATGGGGATATTGAGGCTTAGAATGGTTAAAAATCTTGTCCTAGAGTCACAGTTGCCAAGTAGTAGATAAGGATTTTAAACCAGGTCTGATGGCCCCAGATTCAGAATTTGTAATCACAGTGCTTTAGTGCCTCCACGGAAATAGTAGGAGGAAGGATTTCTCTTCCACCTCTGTTATAAATAAGCTTTTGTCTACAAGTTCATTACTGCTACCTGTAAGAAATGAGATACATGATGACATGAATAAATTAGCTCAAGCATATTTGACTCCAAATTAGAAGGTGCAAAACATTGTTGATAAACCACCAGCTAACCACCCTACCTCCACATTTCCTATGCTAGTGGCAGACAATGAATTCATCCTAACACATTTACAAAATTATAAAGCATTACCTTTTACCAAATTAATGCCACGCAGAGTTGGCAAGTTATGTAAGTGCCCAACTCTACTGACCAAAATCCTCTATCAACCATCCAAACATAGTGTATGGTCTAGCTCAATTCCAAACTTTCCATGAAGAATTCTCTGGCTACTTCAGTTTATACTAGTTCCTCTCTTAGAAGTAATTATTGACCGAGGCATTCATTTCAGTTTAACTGTTAAGCATCAATTACTAAGGTCTTTTATTAAAATGTCAAATCTTTGTGAGTAGAAATTAGGTCTTCATTATCCTCCAGATCCTGCAGGGTGCTTCAATGATATCTTTTTCTTTAACCAAAATCAAAATTATCATATTTGCCTTCCCAAGCCACTCCTCTGCCTTCCTTACTTCTATTGCCACTGCTACCATTGTTCCTAGTACCCAGGCACAAATATTACAAGGTAAGACTTGATTTCCCTCTCTCCATCACACCTCATAGTTAATTAATTGCAAAGTTCTGTGGATTGGCAATTTTTAACTTGTCTTTTATTTGATTTATTTGCTGGCCTCTAGAATCCCCCCTTTTTTATTGGTGTATAGTTGCTTTACAATGTTGTGTTAAGTTTCTGCTGTACCACAATGTGAATTAGCCACACATATACATATATCTCCTCTTCCTCGGATTTCCCTCCCATTTAGGTCACCACAGAGCATTGAGTAGAGTTCCCTGAGCTATACAGTCTGTTCTCATTATTTATGTATTTTATACATAGGAGTGTATATATGTCAATCCCAACCTCCCAATCCATCCTCCCCCGCAGAACTCCTTTATCAAAGGAAATCTTATACAAAAGTCCGTTATGTAAGAAAAGCAGCTATGGTAAGAAGCGGCTGAACTGCCTTGAGCCTGCAACTGCAGCCCTTGAAAGAACTCCCAAGAATCTCCAAGGCTGAGCACTATTTAAAGGCCCGCAGTTGTAGAGTTGATCTCCAAATTGTCCAAAAGCATCATGGTATAGTGAAAAATACACTGGCATAAATCAGAGGATCTGAACTGAGCCTTGATTTTATCTCTAAAATAGAATACCTTTCCTACTTACATCATAGAGTTATTGTAAGGATCAAATAAGACTCTGTATGTGAAAGTACATGGCAAACCGTTAAAGGCCATGAAGATTTAGGGAACCATCACCTCTTTTCTGATCTTTAGGGCCCCGTTCTCCTTCTCGTTCTACCCACCACTTGGTCAACCACTGCTTCCAGATTAATCCTAAAGCACATCCCTTTCATATCATTCCTTTCTTTTCTTTTCTTTTTGTAATTATAGCATTATTTATCATAGTGAAAACATTGAAACCTTTTAGAGTGGAAAATTTTAACATACACAAAACTGAAATCAATGAATGAACCCACATGCTCATCATCCAGCTTCAACAATGATCAATATTTTGCCTACCTTGTTTTTGTGAAAAAATGTAAACCTATGAGATGTCTGAAAATAGGAAAACAGTTGAATAACCTGGGGTACATTGATTTAGAGTGCTATGAAGCTTTTAAAATAGTACAGAGTTGTATTATAAAATAATTCAGAATATATGGTATTATCACAACCATGAAAGTTCAAAAACGAATATCCAGTCGGTGTAGGAAAAAAGACAGGAAGGAAGTACAGTAAAATATGAACTAGCTTCCCTTTGGTGTTTCTTATCATTTCTTGACTCAGAAATGTCTAACAATCACGACTGGTGGCTAAATTAAGATCAACTGTCTCAGCTTAGTATTGAAGCCCTTTTACAGTGAAGTCAAATTTCCCTTTCTAGTATTAGTAGCTGTCATTCTTCCATGTAAACCTGATGCTTTAGCCGAATCACTACTCACTCTTTTCTAAATCCTTTCTCTTCTTTCTTGTCTCTCAACTTGTGTTCTGACTGTCCCCTTTGGCACCACCCCTGAAATGAAATGCAATATATGATTCAAGTCCCATTTTTGGTACTTCATACCTGTTGAAGCCCTTTCTTATTCCAGTCTCTGCTTCTCTCTCCTCCAGACTCCCAACAGGAAACAGGGTAAATCCTCTTGGATTCCTGAAAGGCAGAGAAAAGCAGTATTTAGGTCACTGTACAGAGGTAATAAAAATATATGAAATTTCCTCATAAGAGTTTAATAAATTAAAGCAAACTGAAATATGTTTGTGAAAGCCATCTCTCTCACTCTCTTTTTAAAGATAGGTAGACTTTTGTTTGAGGGTAAGTTTTCTCAATTTATAATCTTCTCCTTCTTTCTGCTGAAAGACTAAAACGTGAGGCAGAGGGTGCTGTCTTGGAAAACAAGGATGGCCACGTTGGCCTCAGGGAAGGTTTTCTTTTCTGAAAACTTACATTTTATATATATAAGAGTATTGGTATCTTCATACCAAAAGATTTCATTTATTTAAAAACTCTGCTCATTTATCAATATATAATTTAGACCTAAAAAAGAAAAGCAGGCTAAATTGGAGAATATATTTAATGGAAAAGAAAATTTGTCACTTTAAGGTATAAAAGAGAAAGGTATCATCTGCCATGTAGGGGTTCTTATCTGTGTTTGATGTGGTAACTAAACGAATTTGTGGAAAACTAGTGATGAGACAATAACTCAAGGAGGCTTTTAAAAAAACTCATTCATTTAACTACTTGATAGAGATCTTAAGTAACTTCTTTAAATAAATAGACAATGCTCATTTTAAATGATCAAAGCTTTTGTTCATAATTATCTGCTTCAGTTAAAAGTAGTTTTCCTTCTAAATACTGTAAGTCTTTTCTTGTTGCCATCCTTTACACTGTCTACTTGTCTTTTTTTAATGAATACAGAATCAACTGAGTAAATATAAACTTATTCTATTATCATTTGCGTGATTTCTCTTATCAATTAGAGGGCTTTGAATCAATAATCTTTTACTCCAGTACACCTGGAAACATGATATTCCATGGAAGCTCATCCGTGACTTTATATTTTCCTCTGTTAGTTAAACAAAGAAAATGCTCATATGGATACAGCACTGCCATTCGCTTGGGTAACCTTGGAGACTCAGTGGTGAACTGGAATGTCCAAGCCATTATTTTGGAGATGTGTTAAGGACCAGAACTCTCAGTTACCTCATAGGAAATCAATTATAGGTGTTGCGGGGGAAGAGGAAAATTGAAAAATAACAAGACTTCTGCTTCTGGCCAAGGTGGAACCAGGCAGGGACCAGGTTTACCTTCCTGCCTGAAACAACCAAAACAAACAAACAAGCAAAAAACACGAAAAAACTAGCAAGATGTGTGGAACAATGGTTTTCAAGACACTGGCCAACAAGTTATGAAAGAAAGTTCAAAACAAATTAATTAAACCAGCTATAGAATTGCCCCCAGATTTACCACCCTGAGAGAATTTCTAGGTTGCAGTGCAGGCAGGGGAACCCAAGCAGAGCCTAGCAGAATCCCTGAGTTAAGGAGGCAGAGCTGAGAGACTGAGAAGATCAGGAGAGCTGGATTATACAGGGAGGAGCATGGCAGAGTGGAGAGCTGCACAGAGAAGGAACTCCATAGATTTACTGAGGGGCCCTTCAAATATTTAGCCGAGTGCTGATCAGATATGTACGTGAGGAAACTGTTCAAGGCCGGGGTAACACTCACCTGAAATTATTAGAGATACAAATGCCTCACAGTCACACAGAGTTGAAAATACTACCTGTTTCCATCAGTCAAACAGAGAATCCCATGATTCACAGGGTATTAGGAGGAGAAGGATCTTGCCTCACTAGGGAGGAATAATTAGCCCCAGCATGAGTATTGCTATAATCTTGCCTAGCAAACCTTAAAAGTAAGACTGTAAAGGGTGAAACTGTTTGCAAGTAACTTAACTATGTCACAGAACAAAACTCAAGAATATGTATAGAAATACAAAAACATTCAGTACCTCCAAAAGTAAAATTAATCTGGCATCTAATCAAAAATTACTAGGCATGAAAAAAAGGAGGAAAACACAATCACTGATGAGAAAAAGTTAATTAATTTAAAAAGGACATAAGAATTAGATGACAAGGACAATAAAATAGTTATTACAACTGTACTCTATATGTTTACAAAGTTAAGTAGCAAAAAATTAGATGGTCATTCAGACATACACACTAAAATGTCTGAGGTGAAAAATACACAGGATTAGACATTGCAGAAAAAAGATTTGTGAATTTGAAGACACAGTCACAGAAATTATTTAAATAAAACACAAAAAGAAAATTTTAAAAAATGAACAAAGCATCAGTGAACTACAGAACAATTTTTGTTTTGAAAGCAATTACTTGCTCTACCCCTCCCCATCCCTAATTCTCATTCCCAAGAGGCAACCACATCCAACCCTTTTATTATATATATAAATTTATTTATTTATTTATTTTTGGCTGCGTTGTGTCTTCGTTGCTTCTTGTGGGCTTTCTCTAGTTGGCAGTGAGCAGTGGCTGCTCTTCATTGTGGTGCGTGGGCTTCCCATCGTGGTGGCTTCTCTTGTTGTGGGCTCTAGGCACATGGGCTTCAGTAGTTGTGGCATGTGGGCTCGGTAGTTGTGGCTCGCGGGCTCTAGAGTGCAGGCTCAGTAGCTGCAGTGCATGGGCTTAGTTGCTCTGTAGCATGTGGGATCTTCCCAGACCAGGGCTCAAACCCATGTCCCCTGCATTGGCTGGCAGATTCTTAACCACCGTGCCACCAGGGAAGTCCCAAACTATGGAACAATTTTAAGTGGCCTAATATATGTATAAATAGAGTCCCCCAAATGAAGGGAGGGGCAAAAATATTTGAAGAAATAACAGCTGATATTTTTACAAATTTGATGAAGACTGTAATCCTAAAGATCTAAGAGGCTCAGTGAACCTCAAGCACAAGAAATGTAGAGAAAATGACGTCAAGGCACATCATAATAAGTTTGTTCAAAAACAGTGATAATGAGAAAATCTTAAATGCAGACAAAGGGGGAGAAAAAAAATCACATACTTAGGAACAAAGATAAGAATGACAGCAAATTTCTCACCTAAAACAGTGCAAGTTAAAAGATAATGAAGTGAAAATTTTAAAGAACTGAAAGAAAAAAATTGTCAACATAGATTTTTATACCCAATAAGAGTGTCTTTCAAAATCCAAGGCAAACTAAAGACACTTTAAACATATAAAAGGTGAAAGAATTGTTGCACCAAAAGAAATGTTAAAGAAAGTCCTTCAGACAGAAGGAAAATGATAACAAAGGAAATATGGATTTAAACAAAAGAATGGAGAGGACTGGAAATGGAATCTATGGTGAATATATGTTTTAATTAACATTTAAATTACTTTAAAGCATAACTGTTTAAAGAAAAATAATAACAATTAAGTGTGGGTAGTATTAAACTAAAATATATGACAATAGTGGCACAAAATTTGAGAGGGGAAGAAGAGCAGGATACCACTGTAAACTCTAGTTCTATATATGAAGTGGTATAATATCATTTGAATACATGAAGTTGTGTAACATCACTTGGTAAGTTAAAAATGTATCCTATAAACCCTAAAGCAACCACTAAAATAACAAAACAAAGAGTTATAGCTAATAAGCCAAAAAAGGAGATAACAATGAACTCATAAAAATACTGTTAAACCATAAGAAGTCAAAAAAAAAAAAAAAAGAAAAAAAGGAAAGGGGAACAAAAAACAAATGGGATAAACTGAAAACAAATGACAAGGTGATCGATTTAAACTCAACCATATAAATGACTATATTAAATTTAAATGGTCAAAATACCTCAGTTAAAATGTAGAGATTGTAAAATTGGATTAAAAAAATGACCCAACTATATGCTATCTAAAAAGAAGGCACTTTAAATGTAAGATAAGATAATAGTGAAAGGTTGGAAAATGATACACCATGCTAAGACTTGTCAAAAGAAAGCTAGACTTTACTTATAAAAAGAAAATAGGTTTTAGAGTAAAGAATATTACAAGGGATAAAGATAGTTATTTCATTATAATAAAAGGGTCAATTCCTCAAGAAGACATAACAGGAGCATATTACTTTATATGGTCCCTAGTTCTCTGTTCATGCAGGTTGCTTTTATGGAGAGGATCCTTTTTCTTATTTGCCTACACCCTTAACAAAAGATTTCTTGGCACTGTTTCTGTGCCAGACTCAGAGACACAGGAATGACACCACTCTGAAGCAAGAAGATAGACAAGAATGGGTTAGTCTATGGCCCTAGGGTCCCACTAGTCAAAACCCGCCATGTAACCATTTCCTTCTTATGACTTGCTGCCTCCTTGGAGGTCTACTCTGGAAGCAGAGGGCTGGTCCCTGGGCTCTCAGAGATCACATACCTTAGTCTTCACCTCTGCAGGCTTCTTCATGGGAAGCCACCCAAACAGTGGTCACCATACTTATTATTAATATACTCTTCTATCTTCTAGAAGGCTTTTCCTACCTGGGGATTTTTTTTTTTTCTTTTTGAGAGAGAGAGAAGTGTGTGTGTGTGCGTGCATGTCTCTGTGTGTGTGTGTTGTGTATGCCATGCAGGTATTGAGAGATAGTATAACTGTTCTCAAAGTTTTCTCTGTGCCTCGCCATCCCTCATAGCTTTCAAAACATGAAGCAAGAATGTGTATCCTTTTTTTTTTGCTTTCTGATTTACCCTTTCTTTTTTTTCTTTCTGATGTATCACCTCCTACCTTGAGATAAGGAGGAAAAAAAGGCTTAATTTCTTGAATAGGGAGAAGATGATGGAGGGAAAATGTGAGACCATGAGAAGAAAAACAAAATTATATTAAAAATATGATTCAGGTGAATAGACCTTTTCTATTTCTTTATCTGTGGCCCATCACACAATTAACATTTTATAATTGTGGTTTCACTAAATATATATTTTAAAAACTAACCATTACAAGCACATATCTTGAGAACAAAAATATGATTTCATGGAAAATCAGGCCTATATGACATCAAAAGGTAACTGGGTACAGAGATGCTGTCTTGGAAACCACCTAGCATCGTGATTAAGTAATTAGCTGCCCCCCTCTTCACCAGTGTATTCTGAAAAATGCATTAACACAAGAGCTTCAAAAGTTGGCATGATTTTAAGCCAAGTTATTCTAAAAATAATTATAGATATATTTTTAAAAGGTCTCAAATGCCCTCTTGTATTTTTCAAAAGATGTGTAGATTAATTCCATGTAAAATAAGAGGTGGAAATATACATAAAAGGTTAAATAATAGCATCAGGCAGAATATGTTAGCATGCCAAGTGAATGGTGTATACTATGTTTCTCAAACTAAAGTCTAAGAAACCTTGACATCCACAATTTCTTTGAGAAATTTTGAATTTTATTTAGTTATTCCAGTACTTGAATTTACATTTATGTTTACAAATGCATTTCTTCTGGGTGAAGGTCAACTGACAGCACAGCTCACCATATAAATCCAGGTTTCGTATAAGTCCCAATGGAGAAAACTAGTGCAAGAATTGAGTCTTGAAATACACCATAATATTGTCATGAGAACTCAAAAAGACTGAACAAACTCTAGCAGGATTTCATCTTCACTGAGCCATAAGCATATGAGGGTGAATTTTTCCATTTCTGACTCCAGTCCATCATTGGATTAGGTACCCATTTAATGCAGATTTTCATAACATCATCATCTTAACCTTATTTCAAAGTGAACAAGTCAGCTTTGCAGAGATATCAAGTGACACTCCATTAAAGTTGATGTTTGAGGATTGCTCATTATCAGAGTTTTGGTTAAGTATGAGACTCGATTATCCTCAATTATCGAATAAAGCCTTGATGTTACAAAGGCCAGTTTAGTTGTATGTAAAAAGACATTCTCTGTATTAATATTACTAAAGTTAAAACACAAAAGCCGGTTTAAATTAAAACTAAGGCTTCATTTTTCCCCCATGATTAAACCCCACGTCAAAGGTTTAGTTTCAGGGAAACAACATAATCCATCACATTTATATTCATATTGTCAAATTGAATTTTATTGACCATGTGGTTTCGGTGATATAGTTTCATTAATGCTAAAAACACAAGGATAAATGTGCTAATGCACAGAGAGGGCTTGGTACAGTGCTGGCACATGAAAAGCATTCAATAAAGATTATCTGTTATTATTTTGTGGTAATTTATAGCAAGTTTTATTTTAGTACATGTTTATGGAACATTATTATTATATCTCATTTAGGGTAGCACTGAGGTCCACAATTTTTTCTTTAAAAGGTCTGTAGACAGTACTCAAAAGTAATAGACACTAAGTTGGAAAGTAACTGCCAGAAGTTCATTAGTGACCAGGGTGCTTCCTGGAAGACATCAAAAAGCTGCCTCATTATTATGACCAAAACTTAAAATTGAGGCACAGAAAAATAAAGTGCCTTATTTAAATCCATTCATCAAGGCAATAGAAGAGCCTCTTAGATTTTTAGTTCCCAGCTTTAGGACTATGTGTTCTTTCTTTCTCTCTTGTCACTGAACCCCAAGAATAAATAGTACTTATTCTTTTGTCTTTACATGTTTCTGGAAGCAAATAACAGTTGATTATATTTAGCAAACAGTACCTCTTACTGTATTTTGATATAATAATTTTTTTCAATTTTCTTTGGAAATTGACAATTATGATGACATTGAATAGAGGTTAGAGGACACATTGATTATCAGGGTAACCTACATATTTATATGAATGCCAGTTTTGATGAAGCATCAAACTCTTATTTGACATATACATTATGTCAATTGTGAACTTGAAGACCATGTTTCTGTGGAAATGATGACAGAAGAGCTTGCAATCTGCTTACCAAAAAAAAAATTGCATTTTTTAAAAAACAAGAAGTGTATCATACCTGTTTATTTTTTATTTTTTAAAATTAATTAATTAATTTATTTATCTTTGGCTGCATTGGGTCTTTGTTGCTGCGTGCGGGCTTTCTCTAGTTGTGGTGAGCGGGGGCTACTCTTCGTTGTGGTGCTTGGCCTTCTCATCGCCGTGGCTTCTCGTGTTGCGGAGCATGGGCTCTAGGTGCACAGGCTCAGTAGTTGTGGCTCGCGGGCTCTGGAGTGCAGGCTCAATAGTTGTGGCACACGGGTTTAGTTGCTCTGCGGCATGTGGGATCTTCCTGGACCAGGGCTTGAGACCATGTCACCTGCATTGGCAGGCGGATTCTTAACCACTGCACCACCAGGGAAGTCCCTATCATACCTGTTTAAAAGCTACATAGACACCACATTTTAAAGGAAATCTATATATATGCTTAAAAAGAAATTACACATAAAATAAAAACTGTGAAGTACAATCATAGTGACTGGAGATTTCCATTTAAAAATCATAACACAGCAAAGATTGGCTACAAAAACTGGGAAGATTTGCCCTCCAGCAATAAAGAAGTAATTTGAAACAAAATAGGCACAAAAGCAGTGGTTGCTGAATCTTTCTTTTCTGAGCTATGGGAGATGGCCTTTCATGTACAAGGTGAATTAATCAGGATTGGGACCTTTAAAAGATATAGATATGAGTGTGTGTGTGTGTGTGTGTGTGTGTGTGTGTGTTTACATACATATGTGTATATGTACATATACACAAGTATGTGTGTGTGTATAAATAACATGCACACACATAACTATGTGTATATCTATCTCTCTGTGTAGATAGATAGATAGATTAGATAGAAATGGCAAAATCTGGTCTTCTTTTAGGAGCTAAAAATCTACTTGGAGAAATGAGATTGATACATAAAGCAAAAGTAAAAAATTCAAAATGAGATATAACTACAAATTGTAGCTCCGTTCCGTCTAAGCCCTCCAACTTCTGGGTCATACTTCCCTTTCCATATCCCAACACCACTGAGAGTTGTTTAGAGAAGTGGAGGGAAAGAAACTTCTTTCAGGTACTCCACATTCCTGAATTCCTTATCCCTGGTCTTTATCCTTCCTTTGTCTGCTGTCTTCTCTGTACCCACCACCACCCAACCTCAAAGCCCATGAGTCATTCCCAGGGTATCAAATGACACTGGTCTTCAGGTCTCTCCTACTCTCTTACTCTATCTGTCTCTCCCACTCTCCCCTTCTTTCTCTGTGCTAATGTCATTCTCTGCACATCCTCTCTGCAGCCAGGGAAACCCACATCTACTCCCTCTACTGGGTTGGAACTCATTTCCCTGTTATCTGTGTCTCCATCCCAGCGGAGGTTGCCATTTAGATCCTGACCCGGGGCCATGATTTCGTAGATCATCCTCCCTCTGTATTCAGCTCCTCTCCCACCTCTTCTTTTGAAGGTCTCTCTTTCAGTATTCCCCAAATTTTCATCTCTCAGAACATGACTGGGGAGTGGGGGGAGGCAGAAAAATTATTATTATTTCATCAGACAGAACAATTGTCTGCATAATAAAGGCTGCCTCAACTGCTTTCACGCCAGACAAAAACCCTGTGTCCCAGCTTTGTCTAACAGTTCTTTAAAGTGTTTTCCCAGAGGCGTGTATCCCAAAGTGGAATTCTGCTATTCTCCTGAAGCACAGAGATAGCATTTATTTTCTAATAAATATTAGTATTGTATTTTTCTAATAAAGGTTAGTATAGTAGTAGACTATAGGAGCAGTACAGTATTCTGTATATTTTGTTGCTAGTGAATAAAGAATTCTGAACATAGAGTTGGAGTGAGGTGGGAATAGAATTGGATGCGTAGGGAGGATTCAGATGGTGGGGAACCTTTGAAGGCCAGACAGAAATGTTTTGTTTGGGTATAAATTCTTCTTTGACTCATGGAATATTCATCATTGTATTGATTAATTTCTAGAATTTTGGAAATTTTCTAGTGTTTTTAAATTTTTGATTTCTAGCATAATTCCACTGTGGTCAGACAACATACTTTGTTGTCAGTATTATGAAATTTGTTGATATTTGTTTTTATCACCCAGCATTTGGTAAATTTTAGTGAGTACTACATGGATACTCAAAAAGAACATATATTCTGCAGTCATTTGTTTTATTGTTCTATATATGCCTAATAGATCGAACGCATTAATCTTATGGTTTACATCTTCGATGTACTTCCTCATTATCTTGTCTGCTTGTTTTGTGTTACTGAGAAAGATATGCTAAAATCTCTTGATTCATTTATTTCTATTTTAAGATTCATTCCAATTGCAGGGATATGAAAAAGGTGAAAAATGTATGGGTCTTGGAATCAATGAAATATGGGAAAATACTACCCATCTGGACATCTGAATAGTGTGTAGACTTTAAACCCAATAGAATAATAAAAGAATTTGAGTACATTCTGTGCAGTGGCTGGAATGGGAAGATGCCAAGATGTCTAGGGTTGAGTGTAAGTTTTTTGGTGGGGAGGGGGTAGATAGGGACACCACAGAAAGGAACCTTGGGTTTCCTTTAACTACCCTTTGAGCCAAGAGCAAACCCCAACCAGCTCATTCACTGCTTCCTCCACTGAAGGTCTCACCTGCAAGCCCTTTCTAGGGGAAGGAGTCTCACCCTGGGGTTCCATGGACACCCTAATTTCTGAGTTTCAGGGGGCCCCCCAATGACCTCAAAAGCAGGTACAAGAGTGTGTGTTCATACGAATGTGGGCATTTATGTGGGGAGAAGCTCCATCCTCTCCCCAGATTATCCTAATTCTCTGTCACGCAAAAGCAAGTAAGGACCGCTGCTCTGGAGCCAATGGAACTTTTCACACAGAACCCACTCAACCCAGACAAGAGGACAAGGGAGGGCACAGAAAGGCACAAAGCTCAAGGGCCAGTCCCTCTTCCCTGAACCCCACCACCCCTCAGTAGCCAGCCTAACTCTTCTAGATGTCTTTACATAACTGTTTACATAACTGTTGAAAGAATATCAACAACCCCATCTGTCCTACACTGAAGCATTAACTTCCCACCATTTTTAAGAATGAATATTATGAGTAAAATGTCTTTGCAATTTTGCTGTCTCATTGGCCGTTTACCAAATCTATCTCCCCTCTACTCCCCGGTTCTTTCCTGAAGACAAGGTGAGTGACAGAGGATGAAGGAGCATAACTCAAAAAAGAAGCTTCCCCTCTTTTCAGGGGCTTCTGACTGAGCCTGATCCCCATGCTCTGTGATGTGTATGTTCCACACGCCAGGTGCTCTGCAGCTTCTGGACCATATAAGAGTCCTTTGACTCAAGAGTGCTTTTCAATCCTGCATACATTTCTGCTATGGCAACTGTCCTAAAGACATGGCGTGAGGTTTATCGTGGGCTGTGACCTCATGCTTTTTTTCACGTTGTATTTATAAACATTTCAGGATGACAGTTGACCTCAGGGTCATGCACAGGAGGAAGACTGTTGTGCAAGGAGACTCAGAAACAGGAAAGACTAATTCAAGTTCAGTGGCCTTCTCCAGGTGTACATCTTCTGGATCTCAGGCATAAAAAGCTGGATTAGCTGACTCTTTTCCACAAAGAAATCGAAGAAAACAAATGTGCTGAAGACATCTACAAGGCTTAGTACAAGTCAGGAAAAAACCCCAAAAAACAAAAAACACTTTCTTTGGTAGGGTCATGTAGAAATCCAATCTAAAATATCCCCAGTATAAGGGTACTTTTTCACCCAACAAATGTGGAAATATTATACAGCTTTTTCAATATAGGTGAGGGGAAGTCTGCAGGGGTGATTTCAGGGAACAATTTCTTATACTTTAAAAATAGCTTCAAGGGAGAGATAGTCTCCCCCATCCCGCCAGCATTTCTAGTTATTGGTGGGTAAAGATGTGATGCATGGAGCTATAGCAGTCATCATGTGATGATGAGGAGAACTAACAAACACAGAGATGGCAGAGCAGAAAGACAGAAAGAACCTCGATCTTTATTACACTTTGAATGACTGAATAAACCAACCCTTAAACTTTTCTCCTTCTGCAATTCTTGTCATGTGAAATTACAGTGTTTTTAAAAATATGTTTATTTGTTTGGCATAAGATCAAATTTATGCAGACTTGAAAAAAGCATTTTCCAACTTTTTTTTATTGAAGTATAGTTGACTTACAATATTATATTAGTTTCAGGTATACAACATAGTTTATAGATTATACTCCATACAAAGTTATTATAAGATATTGACTATATTCTTTGTGTTGTATATTATATCCTTATAACTTACTTATTTTATACCTAGTAGTTTCTACCTCTTAATCCCCTTCACCTATTTTGCCTCTCCCCCACCACCTCCCCTCAGAAAACTACTAGTTCTCTGTATCTGTGAGTCTGTTTCTGTTTCATTATATTTGTTGGTTTGTTTTATTTTTTAAATTCTACATATAAGTGAAAACACACAGTGTTTGTCTTTCTCTGTCTGACTTATTTCACTAAGCATAATACCCTCCAGGTCCATTCACCTTATCTCAAAATACAAAATTTCATTCTTTTTATTATAACTGAGTAATACCACATCTTCTTTATTCATTCATCTGTTGATGGACACTTAGGTTGCTTCCATATCTAGACTACTGACAATAATGCTGCTTTGAATATTGGGGTGCATATATCTTTTTGAATTAGAGTTTTTGTTTTCTTCAGGTATATACCCAGGAGTGGTATTACTGGATAGTATGGTAGTTCTATTTTTAGTTTTTTGAGAAGCCTCCATATTGTTTTCCACAGTGGCTGCACCAATTGATATTCCCACCAACAGTGCACAAGGGTTCTCTTTTGTCCACATCCTCACCAACACTTGTTATTTCTTGTCTTTTTGATTATAGCTGTTCTGACAGGTGTGAGGTGGTACCTCATTATAGTTGTGATTTGATCAGGGCATTTCCCTGATGACTATTGACGTTGATCATCTTTTCATGTGCCTGTTGGCCGTCTCTATGTCTTCCTTGGAAAATTATCTATTCAGGTACTCTGCCCATTTTTAAAAGGGTTGTCTGATGTTTTATGATATTGAGTTGTATAAGTTCTTTATATATTTTAGAGTATTAAACCTTTATCAGACATACCATTTGAAAATACCTTCTCCTGTTCAGTAGGTTGCCTTTTTGTTCTGTTGATGGTTTCCTTTGTTGTGCAAAGTTTTTTTATATTTGTTTGTCTTTGTTTAAGTCAGTTGAGTTGGGCTTTCTTCTAAGAGTAACTAAAACCTTCCAAAATGGTTCAGTAATATGGTGCAATTAATTTCCAAATGGTTGTACCAGTTCTTACCCTATCAGCAATATGTTGATATCTCAGTTTCACTGTACTCTTAATTGAGGTTGTGTGCAACCTCAGCAGTATCCCTATGTGTGTGTGTTTGTGTGTGTGTGCACACATGCATACTGATGGAGTATATATATTTAACTTTTACTAAATTAAATCCCCTCCCCACTCCAGATCTTCTTATCCCACCTCCGTGAATGCACCTCTACCCACTTAGGTGCCTGAACCTGAAACTTGGGCATCTTCCCTAACTATTCCTTTCCCTTTACCCCCTTGATTTAATCAGTTTCCAAATCATCACACTTTCATTTGATATTTTGATATATTTTTTACCCCATCCCTAACACCTCATCTTATTCACTCATCCTTTCTTCTGAATTCCCAAAACAGTCTCCTAACAGGTCTCCCCTGCTGGTCATCTCAACCCCCCTTCCAACCCACCTTCGACACTTCTTTCAAGCCATCTTGGATGGATGCAGGTCTTATCATGTCACTCCCTTCTTGAAATCCGTAACTGAGAATGTGATCTGGATTCTCACTTGGCATTTAAGGCACCATGTACCCACCCCTTCAGTTCATTTCCCTCCTATTCTGTTCTCCCACCATCTTTAATTATGAACAGCTGCCAAAGCACCATGTCATGTCAGATCTCCTTCTTTTGAGCAGTTTTCTCTTTCTAGAATGCCCTCACCTTTACTCCTTTTGCTAATTGCTTAAAAAGTCAACTTGGATATTACTTTTCCAGAATGCATTTTGCCCCTCACCTTCATCTGTGCCACCACTGCACTTATCTCCATAACTGTCTTTTCATTTACTAGATTGTGAGCAGGGATTATGCTTTATTGCCTAGCACATACTAATAATCACACTAATTATAACAATGTCAGCACTTACAACATGAAAGTAATGATTGCATAGCTGCTTCTTATATATTTAATTTAACTGATTAAGTTATTTGATTTAACTCTCATATCTACCTTATCAGGTAAGCTACTACTGTGATAAATATACTTGTTTTATATATGGGAAATGGAAATACAGCAGGATGAAGGAATTTTCCCAAGTTACACAGTCACTAGGAGACAGGGCAAGGATCTGAGCTCAGGCAGTCTGACTCCAGAGACCATGTTTTTGTCCATGTTGATGGATAGCTTCTCGGGTTGCTTCATAAATGTCTGGTTCATGGAATTTGGGGTGGGATAGGGAGTTTGGGAAGATGCTCCTGACACTTCCAGCCCATGTGTACCTCTTAAAAGAGGCAGGATGCTTAGGCTGGTGTAGGGTCTCCTTCCCACTTACAGCTTTCTTCTCATGAGCCCTTTGACTCCACAAGGTGGTGTGTTATCTTCCTCTACTCGATAATCCTTTGAATGCTCAGTGCTTCCTTTCTCAGGAAATAATCTATTATCGTTAAAAGCATAATAATTATAATGGTGATGATGATGATTCTTAACATTTATTAAATGTTTTAAAAAAACTTTACCATTGGTAGTAGAATAAAGACTCCATCCTTTTGTCAAGAAGTTTTAAACAAGAAATCTTAGTGCATGCATTCATGTCATATAGGTGGCTACTCCCCACTGCTTGCTTGCAAGCTGCCCTGTTTAGGATTTTAAGATTTCTCCTGTTATAACCAGGACATAAAGACTGATTTGGTCTTTCTCTGACTAGCCCCAGCCCACCACCGCTGAAAACCTCTACTTAACTCTCCTTCCCACCACCACCCTCATTCCACACGCAGGGCAGCTGTGATGCAATGGAAAGGGAAACAGTCTAGGAGCTGGAAGACCTTGGTCATCCTTTAATAGCTGTTTTACCTTCGGGAAATCATTTAATCTTACTGAGCCACAGGTTCCACATCTTTTAAGTGAGAGTGACAATTACTTCTGCCTCACAAAGTCACCTCCTCTGGGGTGTCTTCTCTGACCCCATCATCTTGGGAGAGAATTAACCTCCCCTTCATTTTAGTGCTTAGTTATGTTGTTCAGACTGTGTGTGCCACACTCCATTGTAATTGTTAATTTATCTACACCATCTACTAGATAGTAAATGTCTCAAGAACAGGGACTGGGTCATAGTTGTCTTTGGGTCCCCCCTCCCTAGAGCACCTGTTGTACTGAATTTCCACAACTACCCCCACCTTTCTCTTGAGTTTCCCATGTGTAGTTTCCTTTCATCCTGAAAGCCATCCGTGACATCTGCTTGAATCTACAATCACTTGAGTAAAACCGATGGGGTAACACACTAGGGACCCATTGATCTTAGACGGGAGACCAACGAAACATTTCTGGTCATGATGCTCAATCTTCGTCCCATCCATTAATAATAAAAAGGCCGTTCTTCATCTAATGCTAATGAATATAGAAGGACTTCTGCTGATGATCCGGCCAAAATCTCTGTGGCATCATACACGAGGTTTTAAGTTCTAAAGCAGAACTTGGACAGGGAGGTGAACTGTGGCTTGATTTTCAGTGGAATGTCTTTGAATGGAGAATTCAGTGGAGATATATTATTGAGAGATGTCCAAGCTTATAGAATTTGTGGTGATCAGTGATTCCTTGGGTATTACTCTTTCCCATCCCCTTCCTCATCTCATGGTCTATTATGGCCCAGGTGTCCAGAGACTAGCTTGGGGTGAATATTGTTTGGAATGTCAAAACAAGCATGCATATTTTAATGATTAAGTTTATCCCTTTCTACGGGGATACTACTCATCTGGATATTTTCACCTCAGAGTGTGAGGAAATGGAGCTTGGAGTGTGCACTTCCTATCATCAAAGAGAAGAGGAGAGAAAGAAGACGGTCTAAGTGTCAGCGAGAAGAATTACTCCTACAGATGTGCCCTTTGACTCTCATTTCCTGCTCCCAGCCAACGCTTGGGGATTATGTTCAGGGAGATCTCTCTCTTCCTGTGAGGCCAGAGACTTTTCTAGTTATGAGGCTGTTGTGTGTGACATGTCTAGGCAAGCACGCAGCAAAACCACAGAGAAACAAGGGATGAAAGAAATAAAGTTGGGCAAACTCAAAAGCGCCTTCTGCAGAACTTCTCTCAAGCTGGAGGTAAACATCTCCACCTACCCTCCTCCCTCTTCAATGGCACAGTTTACTTTCCCCTGTATTCTCCTTGTGGCAGGTCCTTCTACTACAGAGAAGGAGAAGCAAGTTGTCTTATAAGAGTGGCTTCTCCAAGTAGCAAAACTCTCTTGAGTTCAGGACTGAAAGAGAGAAAGTGCCCCTTCCTGAGGGAGATGATCTCAATGGCAAGAAAGCAATGGCCTCAGTCACTTGAGGGTGCGTGTACTTCCTCATTGGGTATGTTGAGAATAACCTTTCTTCAAAGCTGTAGCCTGTGATCTTTGGATCTGGGCACCAGTCCAACCTAAGTCAGAGAGTGGACAGCTTCTGTCCCTTTTTTCCAGACATATCAGACTTACAGGAAGATTTCTTCCAAAGATTATCATCTTCCTCTTACCTATAATGAACCACATCTGAATCAGACTTCCATCGGCCAAGTTCCAAGCGCCATTTTGACAAGGGGGAGGCCCGTAAGTCCTCACAAATGACTCTCAGGCTTAGCATGTGCAGCAGCCTCATCCAGATTCCAGCAAAGAGGAATTGGCAGGGCATGAGTAAGGGCAGAAGGTAATTGAGGAGCTGGGGCTGGTTTTAAGGCAGGACAGAGCCCAGCTCCAAGAGATGAGCTGAAAGGAATTTGCTGTCTGTGCCAGATGTCATAAAGAGCTGCAGAGCTGGTCGAGCTCTCTAGTGCTCGGGAGCAAATCAGTCAGATGAACTGCGACTGCAGCTCTGCTACAGACCGTGAGCTACTGCGGGCTCTACCCCCGCAAGCCAGCGCCATGGGCACCGGAGCCGGCAGTGGAATATGGGGAGAGCCGACACAGCGAATGCCTAGTGCCAGGAGGGAGACACAAAAGGGGCTCCAGAGTGAATGCACCCTTCAACAGCTGTGTTTCCAAGCTCATCACCGTTGGGCGAGTTGGGGGTGCTAATTGTGGAGCTGGAGAGCTGTTAAAATCAGACCAGATATGTTAAAGGAGATACTTAGACCAGTGTCTGCAGTTGAATAGACACAAAACCATTATATTGGGAGAAGAAATAAAAAGAAAGCCAAAAAAGCCATGAGAGAATGAAGGAAGCTGGTTGGTTGATCCCTCCTCGGTGCCTCAGCAACTTGTCCATACTATTTTGATAGCCTTTATCCCATAGTGGTAACATAATAAAAAGAATATCTGCTGTTTATTGAGCTGTTACTATGTGCAAGCACTGTTACGGGAATTTGATATGCATCATTTCACTTCATCCAGACTCAAAAAGGTTAAGTGTCTTTCCCAAAGATATATGTGTCTGTATGTGTGTACATACAGTAACTATTGAATGCCAATCAGGTTTCAAATCCCATTCTCCCTGACGTCAAAGCCATTATGCCACAAAATTATTTTATT
The DNA here is from genome assembly GCF_002837175.3 of Physeter macrocephalus. NCBI lineage: Eukaryota > Metazoa > Chordata > Mammalia > Artiodactyla > Physeteridae > Physeter > Physeter macrocephalus. The sequence continues at coordinate 69,602,428 of NC_041232.1, forward strand.
TTAAAAGCAGATACTGAGGAGCTTCAAGATGGCGCAAGAGTAGGTTGCGGAGATCACCTTCCTCCCCACAGATACATCAGAAATACATCTACACGTGGAACAGCTCCTACAGAACACCCACTGAATGCTGGCAGAAGACCTCAGACCTCCCAAAAGGCAAGAAACTCCCCACGTACCTGGGTAGGGCAAAAGAAAAAAGAATAAACAGAGACAAAAGAATAGGGGCGGGACCCGCACCAGTGGGAGGGAGCCGTGAAGGAGGAAAGGTTTCCACACACTAGAAGCCCCTTCGCAGGCGGAGACTGCGGGTGTTGGAGGGGGGAAGCTTCGGAGCCACGGAGGAGAGCGCAGCAATAGGGGTGCGGAGGGCAAAGCGGAGATTCCCGCACAGAGGATCGGTGCCGACCAGCACTCACCAGCCCGAGAGGCTTGTCTGCTCACCCGCCGGGGCGGGCGGGGGCTGGGAGCTGAGGCCCGGGCTTCGGAGGTCGGATCGCAGGGAGAGGACTGGGGTTGGCGGCCTGATCACAGCCTGAAGGGGTTAGTGCACCACGGCTAGCCGGGAGGGGGATCCAGGGACAACTTCCCCGGGAGAACGCACGGCGCCTCAGGCTGGTGCAACATCACACTGGCCTCTGCCACTGCAGGCTCACCCCGCATCCGTACCGCTCCCTCCCCCCGGCCTGAGTGAGCCAGAGCCCCCGAATCAGCGGCTCCTTTAACCCCGTCCTGTCTGAGCGAAGAGCAGACGCCCTCCGGCGACCTACACACAGAGGAGGGGCCAAATCCAAAGCTGAACCCCGGAAGCTATGCGAACAGAGAAGAGAAAGGGAAATCTCTCCCAGCAGCCTCAGAAGCAGCGGATTAAATCTCCACTGTCAACTTGATGGACCCTGCATCTGTGGAATACCTGAATAGACAACGAATCATCCCAAATTGAGGAGGTGGACTTTGGGAGCAACGATTTATATATATATATTTCCCTTTTTCTCTTTTTGTGAGTGTGTATGTGTATGCTTCTGTGTGTGATTTTGCCTGTATAGCTTTGCTTTTACCATTTGTCCTAGGGTTCTGTCTGTCCGTTATTTTTGTTTTATTTTTTTTTAGTATAGTTTTTAGCGCTGGTTATCATTGGTGGATTTGTTTCTGGTTTGGTTGCTCTTTTTTAAAAATTACTTTTAATGTTTTTTATTTTGAATAATTATTTTTTATTTTAATAACTTTATTTTATTTTATTTTTCTTTCTTTCATTTTTTCTCTCCTTTATTCTGAGCCGTGTGGATGATAGGGTCTTGGTGCTCCAGCCAGGCGCCAGGGCTGTGCCTCTGAGGTGGGAGAAACAAGTTTAGGACATTGGTCCACAAGAGACTTCCCAGCTCCATGTAATATCAAACGGCGAAAATCTCCCAGAGATCTCCATCTCAACGCCAAGACCCAGCTCCAATCAACGACCGGCAAGCTACAGTGCTGGAAACCCTATGACAAACAACTAGCAAGACAGGAACACAACCCCACCCATTAGCAGAGAGGTCGCCTAAAATCATAATAAGGCCACAGACACCTCAAAACACACCACCAGATGTGGCCTGCCCACCAGTAAGACAAGATCCAGCCTCATCCAACAGAACACAGGCACCACTTCCCTCCACCAGGAAACCTACACAACCCACTGAACCAACTTTAGCCACTGGGGGCAGACACCAAAAACAACAGGAACTACTAACCTGCAGCCTGTGAAAAAGAGACCCCAAACACAGTAAGTTAAGCAAAATGAGAAGACAGAGAAATACAGAGCAGATGAAGGAGCAAGGCAAAAACCCACCAGACCAAAGGGAACTACGAACCTGCAGCCTGTAAAAAGGAGACCCCAAACACAGTAAGATAAGCAAAATGAGAAGACAGAAAAACACACAGCAGATGAAGGAGCAAGATAAAATCACACCAGACCTAACAAATGAAGAGGAAATAGGCAGTCTACCTGAAAAAGAATTCAGAATAATGATAGTAAAGATGATTCAAAATCTTGGAAATAGAATAGACAAATTGCAAGAAACAGTTAACAAGGACCTAGAAGAAATAAAGAGGAAGCAAGCAATGATGAGCAACACAATAAATGAAATGAAAAATACTCTAGATGGGCTCAGTAGCAGAATAACTGAGGCAGAAGGACGGATAAGTGACCTGGAAGATAAAATAGTGTAAATAACTACTGCAGAGCAGAATAAAGAAAAAAGAATGAAAAGAATTGAGGACAGTCTCAGAGACCTCTGGGACAACATTAAACGCACCAACATTCGAATTATAGGGGATCCAGAAGAAGAAGAGAAAAAGAAAGGGGCTGAGAAAATATTAGAAGAGATTATAGTTGTAAACTTTCTTAATATGGGAAAGGAAATAGTTAATCAAGTCCAGGAAGCACAGAGAGTCCCATACAGGATAAATCTAAGGAGAAACACGCCAAGACACATATTAATCAAACTATCAAAAATTCAATGCAAAGAAAAAATATTAAAAGCAGCAAGGGTAAGACAACAAATAACACACAAGGGAATCCCCATAAGGTTAACAGATGATCTTTCAGCAGAAACTCTGCAAGCCAGAAGGGAGTGGCAGGACATATTTAAAGTGATGAAAGGGAAAAACCTACAACCAAGATTACTCTACCCAGCAAGGATCTCATTCAGATTTGACAGAGAAATTAAAACCTTTAACAAGAGACCCACTTCAGACCTAGGGACATATACAGACTGAAATGGAAGGGATGGAAAAAATATTCCATGAAAATGGAAATCAAAAGAAAGCTGGAGTAGCAATTCTCATATCAGACAAAATAGACTTAAAAACAAAGACTATTACAAGAGACAAAGAAGGACACTCCATAATGATCAAGGGATCCATCCAAGAAGAAGATATAACAATTGTAAATCTTTATGCACCCAACATTGGAGCACCTCAATACATAAGGCAAAAACTCACAGCCATAAAAGGGGAAATCAACAGTAGCACAATGGGGGGACTTTAATACCCCACTTTCACCAATGGACAGATCATACAAAATGAAAATAAATAAGGAAACACAAGCTTTAAATGATACATTAGACAAGATGGACTTAATTGATATTTATAGACATTCCATCCAAAAACAACAGAATACACTTTCTTCTCAAGTGCTAATGGAACATTCTCCAGGATAGATCATATATTGGGTCACAAATCTAGCCTTGGCAAATTTAAGAAAATTGAAATCATAACAAGTATCTTTTCTGACCACAACGCTATGAGACTAGAAATCAATTACAGGGAAAAAAACGTTAAAAACACAAACACATGGAGGCTAAACAATACACTACTTAATAACGAAGTGATCACTGAAGAAATCAAAGAGGAAATCAAAAAATACTTAGAAACAAATGACAATGGAGACACGACGACCCAAAACCTATGGGATACAGCAAAAGCAGTTCTAAGAGGGAAGTTTATAGCAATACAATCCTACCTTAAGAAACAGGAAACATCTCGTATAAACAACCTAACTTTGCACCTAAAGCAACTAGAGAAAGAAGAACAAAAAAACCCCAAATTTAGCAGAAGGAAAGAAATCATAAAGATCAGATCAGAAATAAATGAAAAAGAAATGAAGGAAACAATAGCAAAGATCAATAAAACTAAAAGCTGGTTCTTTGAGAAGATAAATAAAATTGATAAACCATTAGCCAGACTCATCAAGAATAAAAGGGAGAAGACTCAAATCAATAGAATTAGAAATGAAAAAGGAGACGTAACAAC
>NC_041232.1:69606824-69759767 GCF_002837175.3 Physeter macrocephalus
CTGTCACTGTTTGCAGATGACATGATACTGTACATAGAGAATCCTAAAGATGCTACCAGAAAACTACTAGAGCTAATCAATGAATTTGGTAAAGTAGCAGGATACAAAATTAATGCACAGAAATTCTTGCATTCCTATACACTTAAGATGAAAAATCTGAAAGTGAAATTAAGAAAACACTTCCACTTAGCATTGCAACAAAAAGAATAAAATATCTAGGAATAAACCTACCTAAGGAGACAAAATACCTGTATGCAGAAAATTATAAGACAGTGATGAAAGAAATTAAAGATGATAAAAACAGATGGAGAGTTATAGCATGTTCTTGGATTGGAAGAATCAACATTGTGAAAATGACTCTACTACCCAAAGCAATCTACAGATTCAATGCAATCCCTATCAAACTACCACTGGCATTTTTCACAGAACTAGAAGAAAAAATTTCACAATTTCTATGGAAACACAAAAGACCCCAAATAGCTAAAGCAATCTTGAGAAAAAAAAAAACAGAGCTGGAGGAATCAGGCTCCCTGACTTCAGACTATACTACAAAACTACAGTAATCAAGACAGTATGGCACTGGCACAGAAACAGAAATATAGATCAATGGCACAGGGTAGAAAGCCCAGAGATAAACCCACGCACTTATGGTCACATTTTCTTTGATAAAGGAGGCAAGAATATACAGTGGAGAAAAGACAGCCTCTTCAATAAGTCGTGCTCAGCAATCCCACTACTGGGCATATACCCTGAGAAAACCATAATTCAAAAAGAGTCATGTACCACAATGTTCATTGCAGCTCTGTTTACAATAGCCAGGATATGGAAGCAACCGAATTGTCCATCGACAGATGAATGGATAAAGAAGATGTGGCACATATGTACAGTGGAATATTACTCAGCCATAAAAAGAAACGAAATTGAGTTATTTGTAGTTAGGTGGATGGACCTAGAGTCTGTTATACAGAGTGAAATAAGTCAGAAAGAGAAAAACAAATACCATATGGTAACACATATATATGGAATCTGAAAATCAAACAAAAAAATGGTCATGAAGAACCTGGGGCAAGACAGGAATAAAGACGCAGACCTACTAGAGAATGGGCTTGAGGATACGGGGAGGGGGAAGGGTAAGCTGGGACAAAATGAGAGTGTGGCATGGACATATATACACTATCAAATATAAAATAGATAGCTAGTGGGAAGCAGCGCATAGCACAGGGAGATCAGCTCGGTGTTTTGTGACCACCTAGAGGGGTGGGATAGGGAGGGTGGGAGGGAGAGAGATGCAAGAGGGAAGAGATATGGTGATATATGTATATGTATAACTGATTCACTTTGTTATAAAGCAGAAACTAACACACCATTGTAAAGCAATTATACTCCAATAAAGATGTTAAAAAAATAAAATAAAATAAAAATAAAGGCAGATCCTTTATAAGAATCTGTGAATTAATTAACTGTGGCACTGATGGTCAAGAAAATAAAATTAACCAGTCACCCAGTTTGGAAATTTAAAAAAGAATTTTCCTGGGAACCAAAGAAAGGGACATACAATGCCCGTATGGTCACAGATTGAAGTTTTCCATTTTCTCTACCTATAATAGCTCTTGCAGACAGGTAATAAGAAAAACGTATTGCAGAAGGAATCTACTCTTCTCTCAGATCACATGGTAGCAGCAGAGTTTGCTGAAAACAAATAAGAATCTGGCAATAGGTAAATTCAGCCCCTCTCATCCTGGAGGGAGAAATACACCAAGGGATCCATGAGTTTATCCTTTAAGGACTGACCTTATTTAAAGGAAAATCGAGGACAGAGGCATGGAGACAGTGATCATCCTCTTAGACAACACATGAGTTCATCAGATGCCACATCCCTCCATGTCAGACTGTTCACTTGGTCGAATCATTTGAGATTGTTCTGGAAAGATAGATGAGCATTCATACCATCTATAGAGGAGGAGACAGGCCCCACTACTACCTTTTTTATTATAAAACTTCCAACAACAAATACTGAAGCTAGGCTAGGGAAAAGAAATCAACTTTGAACACAAGCAATGCGAAAAATCATTCCTGACAAGGGAAAAACTCCAGGCCCCTGCAGTCCTTTGCCCCTCTGTTTTCTTTTATTTAAATCAAGGTAAAAAAATGGAAAGCACAGCTCCTTATAGTGTTGTAGAATCCACAGTGCCTTCTAACAGAGCTGTCTAACAAGAAGTGAGTTCAGCTATCTCAGCCTCCTTGGTATTCCTCACCAAAGAAGAGCAGAACAGGCAGCTGGGTTTGCTCAATTCTGTTGGATCTACATGCTAACTCTTCTGCTGAGAAATTAGCAAGCATCATATAAATACCTCTCCTCTACTATTCTGTCTCCCATGGGTCTTCTATTCTTTGAAACAATGCACTGTAAGCACTTGTATAGTGTTTAGCAAGTCATTTTGAAAATAATTCTAAAGTATCAAAGTTTGTGCATAATTTACTTGCAAAAAGTAAATCTCAACATATTGAAGGTTACCTGTTAAACTATCACCCTCTCGGAAAAAGTTTAACTGAGTTACCATATGACCCAGCAATTCCACTCTGAGGTTCATACCCAAGAGAAGTGGAAACATATGTTCACCCAAAAATTTGTACACGAATAGTCGAATAGTCATAGCAGCATTATTCACCATAGCCCCAAAGTGGAAACAACCCAGATATCCATAACAGATGAACAGATAAACAAAGTAGATGTGTCCATACAATATACTTTTATTCAGTAATTAAAAAATTAAAGTACTGATACATACTACAACATGAATGAACCTTGGAAACATGCCAAGTGAAGCAAGCTGGACACAAAAGGACATATATTGTATGATTTCATTTATATGAAATATTCAGAATTGGCAAATCTATAGAGATAGAAAGTAGTTTAGTGGTTGCCTAGGGCTGGAGGAGATGGAGCGTGCCCGATGATGGGTCCAGGGTTTCTTTTCAAGGTGATAAATAGGTTCTGGAATTAGTGATGTGCACTAATTTGGAATTAGTGGTGTGCACTTTGGTAGTAGTGTGCACCACTACCAAAGACAACGGTGCTCTTCAGCTTTGTGACCCTAATCGGTCTGCACAACTTGTGAATATATTAAAAACCACTGAATTGTGGTTCAAAAGGGTAAGTTTTAAGGTATGTTAATAATATCTCAAAATAGTTTGGAAAAAAATATATCACTCACATCATAGCGATTTGGATATATCATCAACACCATCATCACCATCATCATCATCATCATCACCATCGTCATCATCATCACCATCGTCATCATCATCACCATCATCACCATCATCACCATCATCACCATCATCACCATCATCACCATCATCACCATCATCACCATCATCACCATCATCACCATCATCACCATCATCACCATCATCACCATCATCACCATCATCACCATCATCACCATCATCACCATCATCACCATCATCACCATCATCACCATCATCATCATCATCACCATCATCACCATCATCACCATCATCATCATCATCATCACCATCATCTCAAGTGTCACAGTGGAAGCAATGTGGTGGTGACCTATTTCCTGTACAACTATACGATTAACATTTATTTCTTAATCACACACCACTGGCGATATATACTCAATTTTGTTTATGAACCACATAATAAATACATCAAATAATTAAACAATAATTAAATAAATGATTGATTTAATGTTATTCATGAATGTGGTTACAAATTATTTGAAAGCAAGTGCCTACATCCATCCTTCATCCTTTCCACTTGTTCTATATTCCCCAGTATCCAGCCCAGCACCGCTTATCCTCAGCACCTTGTATGCACTGGCTTACTGTTTGCCCAGGGTCTGGGTTACTGGTTAGCTTATCCCAAGGCTACTATTATGGTATGATGTGTACTCCCACCACAGACCATGGAAAGACTGCCAGTCTGACTGTGGAATGAATTACAGGAATTTATACTATCCTTGGAGCCGCATCTTGTGAGTACACTTTAAATTCTGACCTCAGAGTGCTAAAGCTGAAGTTTAAATATTGTTCTGTGTTCAAAAAGCTACTTGATGGTGCCTAGGACTGTGGTTCACGAAGCTGGCTAGATTAGTTATTATTTGGGGGTTTAGGGTCCGTCAGTGTCACCAAGGCCCAGAGCTGGGTACAACCACGTGATCTGGAGAATCACAACCGCTCTATCCGAGAAAAATCTGTCAGAAGGTCCCATCGGGAGACCGAGAAACGCAAGTGCGCATGTACACACAGAAATGCCTGATTGGTTGTGATCCCAGAGGGTAAATGGCATAACAGGTCCCTCTGCTGTGTTTCCTGACCAAGACAGGCTTTAAAGCCCAAGAAAGACGTTAAAGGAATGGTGAGTGCTGCCCAATGACAAACTCATGGATTTAAATTGCATTTCGAGAAATTTCAGTGGTATCCTCAACTCCGTTTTCTTCTTTAGGGTATTGTACTTGTTGATCTTCCTTTCCTTGCGCTTTCTATCATCAAAGTCACTTCAGCCACTCTCTCCTGTTTGTTGTAATACATGGGGTCTGATGTGCTTGGGAAATACCATGACCGGGTATCTGGTGATAGCTCTTCAACGCCATGGTGAGTCCTTAATACTGATTGTTAGTGGGGTCTTCCCTTGACCCCTTCCTACTCCTAAAATGGCCCGACGTGTCCCCAGTCCAAGAGCAGAAAGCTGTTGAGAAAGGACTAAAACCCAAGACCACAGGATATACTCATTGAGTATTCTTTTCCTCAGATTAGTTTGGCATGCCTTGGAGATACTCTTACTTAGCTCTGTGTCCAAGACTCTTTGGATTCTCTGTGGGTGAAAATCACCCTGGTGCAGGGGGAATGGCTGAGGCGTGCATGATTGTGGGAAGTACTGAGTCTCACAAAGCTGTGGCAGCCAGGAGATAGTCCCCAGATGTGTTCTGTGACCCCCCTGTGGTAAGCTCAGTAAGAGATCGTGAAGGGATTTCTCTCTCCACTACCAAAGACAACGGTGCTCTTCAGCTTTGTGGCCCTCATCGGCAGTAACTAACTAGTGCTCAAACACCGCGACGGAGAGAGAGGAGGCAGAGCTAGAGAACAAGGTGGTTGTCTAAAGTCCTTGACCCTGGACAAGTTGGGATGGGAATACGTCCCAAGTTTTTCCCGGCTTCCTGTTGCCGCTGCGAAAGTGTCCCTACTTGCTGTGTGGCGGCTCTGGTACAAGTCCTACTATCTCATTCAAGTCTGTAATAAAGTTCTGGAGGGGAAAAACATGGCGTTTTTATTTCTCTCTCTTTGCTCTCAAGTCAAGTCAGGAGCACTGGAGCACCAGAACAGCTCAGAAAAACATCCTTTTGCCAGGTTATTGAGAGCACATTTGATATGCTAGCCTTCTCCTCCGTGTTTATTTTCAGGGTAGTGAAAAAATCACGGAAAAAACATCAGGGAAAATCGGTACATTTCAGTAATATTTCAATACATCTGCAAAAGGCAAACAGTTTAGAGTTTCTCCTGCCCTGTCTGAAGTTGGAAACTCTCACCACAGCGGGAAGCACAGCTATTTTGACTTGGCAAACCAAACCAAACAGCACGCACCTGCAACTGTACATCTCTGACGTGAATGACTGTGGCCAGAGGGTCAGTCTGTTCTCAGTTTTTCTTCCAGAAACCACATTCTTCAAATGGAGAGAAAACCACTGTTGGATTAAAGGAAATCCTTGCCATAGAGACTAAACACACAACTTTAATTAACTCATCATTTTCTAATTAGCATCCCCAGAGCCCTGTGCCTGGGCAGCTTATGTGGCAGGATGTCCATCAAATTGTTCCAAACAGTTTTATGAACTAAAGTTTTGTTTTTATAAACATTTATTTTAGAAAGTTTGGAAAATATAGAAAACATTTTAAAAGGGATGAATTATCCAAAACTTATCATTCCTAGAAAATCACTTCATCTTTGGTATATTTCTTTTCAGTCTTTATGTTTTAAATTTGCATTTTGTAGAGAGTTGAGACTGTTTCATCTGTAGAAGTGTCTTTCTGGCTTTTTTTCATTTAATATTTTATGTTAGGTATTTTATCATTTTAGTGCAAACTAAAATCACTGTTAATATCTGCATATTGCACTGAGTAGGGCTACTGTAATTTACTTAATTGCTCCATTGTTGTTGAATTATTCCAAATTTTCCAAAATGATCTCAAAGTTTTGCTATTATAATAATACTGTCGTGGATTCATTGTGTGTACAGCTTTGATATGTGTATTTAGAATTATTTCCTTAAGAAAGATTCCCAGAAGTAAATTCCATTGTAGGAACTCATATAGACTTCTGATGCAGAATACCAAATTGATTTCTAAAGTTTTCACTCTGCGATCTGGAGTGGGGTAGTACTTTAATTAATAAATAACATTGATTTTTATCTAATGGGATAGGCAAAAATAGAATCAAATATTGACTTACTTTGCATTCCTTGGATGTGTTTTTCTTTTTTTTACCTGTTGTAATCTAACTTTGTAAACGATCTCTTTTAGTTCTTTGCCTATTTTTATTTGAGGATCTGTTATCAATTTATATGAGCTCTTTTTTTTTTTTTTTTTTGTGGTACGCGGGCCTCTCGCTGTTGTGGCCTCTCCCGTTGTGGAGCACAGGCTCCGGACGCGCAGGCTCAGTGGCCATGGCTCACGGGCCCAGCTGCTCCGTGGCATGTGGGATCCTCCCGGACCGGGGCACGAACCCATGTCCCCTGCATCAGCAAGCGGACTCTCAACCACTGCGCCACCAGGGAAGCCCTATGAGCTCTTTTTATTTACATACAAGGCATCAACCTTTTGCTCAACATGTTTGCTATAAGTAATTTTTCAATTTTATTGCTTTCTGTCCATTTTAATTATGTCTTGAGATGCAGAAATATGATTTTTAGTAGTCACATTATTGATCTTTTCCTTGGTAATTTTCTCTCCTGATCATATGCTTAAAAACTTCCTTTTAGATTTTCTATGGTTTGACATTTTTCATATCTCTAATCTACTTGGAATTTATTTTAATGAATGGTGGGCAATATAAATACACCAGATTTCACATAACCCATCCAGCAAATATCTAACCAAATTCCATATTAGTTTTCAGGTTAATATATCCCTTCTCCACTGGATCCTTCCATTGTCCTTATGAAGCTGGTGCTCTAGCAAAGTTTTTTTATTCAACTTCTACTTTGTTTCATTAGTGTGCTTGCAAATTTTTCTTTTAAATACTATGTACTTTACTTATATAATTTTATAATATATTTCAGCCTCTAGTGGGTTAAGTTCTCATCTTTGTCAAAAATTTCTTGGTTCTACGAAAGACACTAGCATCAAACCCCGGCAAGATGGTTCTTTGGGACACTAGTCCACCATCTTCTTGGTGTACTGGCTTTCCAAATAAAGTTGCTATTCCTTGCCCCACCTCCCCCAAATTTCTTAACTGCTATTGCTGTTTATGTTCCAAGTAAACTTTACAATTTTGCTAAGGTCGGAAAATTCCTGATGCCATTTTAATTCTGACTATCTGCAACTTAAGAATTACATGGGGACTAATCTCATCATCAAAGAACATGGTGGGTCACAGCACATATTCATTTTTTCATTAATATTATCACCTTGTATTGTGTATTGTTTTTAAAAGCATAGGTACATGACTATGTTCTCATTTTTAAAAAACGAGATGAAAGGGAAAATCTTTTCATGCCAGTAAATTCCTCTCTGGAAGCTTATTTGGGTCAATTTAAAATTTTTACTATGATTTATAAATGATGCAAAAATAAATCTGTGAAGATATCTTTGTGCTTATTTGCAAGTATTTCTCTGGGATAAGCTCCTAGAATGTGGGTGAAAGGGTATTCATAATTTCGATAGTTCCTGCCAAATTGTCCTTGAATAAGGCTGCACTAATTTACACTCTTATTAACAGTGAATAAGAAATTCTGTTTTCTCACACTGGATGTTATGGAAATTTAAAATATTTGCCAGTCTGGTGAAAAATACAATCTCAATGTTGTTTTAATTTGTATTTTCCTAATTACTAGTGAAGTGGAACATATTTTCTGATGTATGTGACCATTTGCACTTCTTTTTCTTTGAATTATCTCTTCAAATTCATTTCTGAATTTTAAATTAAGCTTATTTATCTCTTTATACATTGCATATATTAAGCCTTCATCTGTTACATATTTTGCAGATATTTTCTCTTAATCTGTCCCTTGTCTTTTAATATTGTTTTACCATCTTTCCTTGTAAAGAAGTTATTCATTTTCATGTGGTAAAATCTGTCATAATTTTTATTTTTGTATTCTGATTTTCCTCCAATTTTCTATTTCATCATTTTATAGATTAAAAATGTTTAAACTTTCAAGCTATGTAGAATCTGACTTTTATATGTGGTGTGAGAGAAAAATCTAAGTTTGTTTTTTCTTTTTGAGTATCTAGTTGTCCCAGTTCCAATAAATGAATAGTCTGTCTCCTTCAGGAAGTGTCTCCATTCCATATGCTAAAAATTGTAAGAGTGTGTGTGTGTGTGTGTGTGTGTGTGTGTGTGTGTATAACACACACATATCTTGGACTTTACTTTGTCCAGGATCTATTTGGCCATTCCTATGTTAGTGTGCCATTGTATTAATTACTGTATTAATAATTAAAATAATTACTTATCTATAATAAGTAAATGGGATTTAAAGCTGTAAAATAACTTATTAATTACTGTATATAATATTTTGATAACTTATAGGGAGTGTCTCTTTTAACTATTATTTTTTTTTAATTTTGCAGCCAATCTTTTGTATTTTCTCTCCCAAATCAGACTGTAGAGCTCCTTTAAAGCCATTTTTAGGGAATTTTTATTGGGATCACTGTGTACTTTTACATTTATTTGGGGAAAATTGGTCTCTTTATAATATTGTGTCTTCCAGTCAAGGAATATAGTGTGTCTGTTCATGCACTCAGGTCATCTTCAAGTTCCCTCAGTAAAGTTTTATATTTATCTTCATATACGTCTTGCATAATTTTTGTTAGACTTATTTCAAGGTATTTTAAAGTTCTGTTGTGATAATGAATTATATCTTGTTTTCCCACTGCATTTTAAAATTGCTTATTGCTTGTGTATAGACACTTACAAATGGACCTTTCATTGAATTTGGGGAGGGATTTTTAATAGTTTTACTGTTGATTCTTTCTAAATTGTTGATAGACCATCATACACTTGAATATAATGACAATTTAGTTGCTTTCATTCCTTACTCATTCTTTTCATCTTCCTATTGCATTGGCTAGTTTCCTAGTATTGTAGTAATTTGTAGCAGTAATAGCAGGCATCTAGCTTTAATGAGGATGCTTTAATGAGGATTATTGAAAAACAATATAATGATGTTTGCTTTAGAGTTCTGGTAATTGTATTATTTAGGGTGTAGGTTTAGCTGCTGTAATAGAAAGACCCAAAGTAATAATGGTTCATACTAAGTCTGGATGTAAGCAGTACAGAGTGGTATCGTGGCTTATCTCTGCCATCAGCAGGGTCTCAGTATCATTCTAGATTGCTGCTGTGCCCTGTGAAATGCACAGCTTGTGTTTCATGCCCTCACATGGCTATTCCAGCTACCACCATCACGTCTGTATTCCAGTTACCAGGAAGGGAGAAAAACAGAAGTAGGGGGGAGCACTGTCCTTTCTGAGGTCACAGGCCAGAAGTGGCCCTCATGACTTACACTCACATCCCACTGACCAAATTCTAACACCTTTGTGCAAGGGAAGCTAAGAACTGTGCTTTTCTGCTCAACAACAAATGTGATTTTTACCTCGTGCCACCATGGGAGAAGGAGAGAATAGAGATTGGGGAAACTAACAGCTGTTATCACACTGTATTTATTCATTTTAAGGAATTTTTCTTCTATTCTTAGCTCAGTGAGAGTTATTGCTGGAAAAGTATGTTTAAAATTTATCCATTTTTTAGCATCTACTGAGATTAACATAACTTCCCCCCTCAAACCCTGTCAATATTGAGTTATAGGAGGAGAAATCGTAATTTGAATATCCTTTGTATTTTTGGATATGACACTTATTGGGAGATTATGTCATATATTCTTATTTTAAAGACATGCTGAATTTGAGATTCATTCTTTCTTTTCTTTTTTTTTTCTTTTTTTTGCGGTACGTGGGCCTCTCGCTGTTGTGGCCTCTCCCGTTGCGGAGCACAGGCTCCGGACGCGCAGGCTCAGCGGCCATGGCTCACGGGCCCAGCCGCTCCGCGGCATGTGGGATCTTCCCAGACCGGGGCACGAACCCGTGTCCCCTGCCTCGGCAGGTGGACTCTCAACCACTGCGCCACCAGGGAAGCCCTCTTTTGTTTTTTAGTGTCCTTTTTCTATCTAGGCATCTATTTAAATAGGAATTAGTATCCATTTATTATCAGTTATTTAAAATTTGGTAGAATAAAACCCTAAAACTGCTGATTTTCAAGGAAAGAATTCAGCCTTTTCCATTTTTTCTCCCTCTGTTTAATGGATTATTTAGCATTTCCACATCATTTTAGTTAATTAGGTAATTGATATTTTATATTATCATGTAGTTAAATATACTAATATTTTCCAAAATTATCTTATTTTATTATCTTATTTAGATAATACCCTTGCTTAGATTAAATAGTCACCATACATTGAACATGTATTTGAACATTTTACATTTAACCTTTTAATCCATCTAGGATATGATTTGGTGCATGGGTGACCCGAATTCTAATTTTAACTTTCTTCTGAATGGCTACCTAGTTGTTCCAATAATATTTATTGATTAATCCATCAGTCTCAATTGAAATTCCTCTTTTAATTTACATGAATTTCTTGTATCTACTCATTAGCTTATTTACAGACTAATCTGTTTCATCGATCTGTCTCTTCTAGGACTACGGCTATACTATTAAACACTATTAAATTTTATAGTTTTATAATTCACTTTATAATCTGACAGGGCAGGTGTTTTATTCTTTAAAAACTTCCGGCTATAATAACAGGTTTATTTTCCTAGATGAATTTTAGGATAAGCTGTTCAGTTAAAACATTTCAAGAGTCTTGATTAGAACTGTATGAAATTAAACATTAATTTGTAGAAATGCTGTATAAATTTTACATATTGAATTCTCCAAGAATAAATAATCTCCCTATTTTGGCCTATGTTATATCTCTCAATAAAGTTTTGTAATTTTCCTTATACAGGACCTGCATATTTTTTGTTAATTTTAGGATAGATAGATAGATAGATAGATAGATAGATAGATAGATAGATACACATATTTAAAGTAAATGGAATACTTTTTTCATTATACTTATTCCAGATATTTGGTATTTCCTGTATTAAAGCTATTGATTTTTGTATATTTTGTGACCAGCTACCTTACTAAGAGATCTTATTAGTTTTTATAGTATTCATCCTGAAATGTCCAGGAATGCAGCAGCAATTTTTTTTGACATATCATATTAGTTTTTTATCCTTTTATTTCCTGAATAAGCCAAGGTTTTTTGTTTTCCAGATTCTGTTATTTTAAAAAGAAAAATTTCCTCACAGGATCAAAGGGAAAGCTGGAGATAAGGCCAGGACTAGGACGAGGTAAGTGAGGTTGTTTTCTCAGATGCCAAATTTAAGGTGTCAAAAATCTCAGTAATCAAGATACATAATATTTTAATGCAATTGAAAAATTTTAAATATGTATGATGAACAAAATACCAAAAATTTAAATAAAGATAGTTCAGTTTGGAGAACGAGGCTCTGAAAAGGCCAGGAACCAGGCACGTGTGGATACCTCAGTGGGAGCTCCCAATGATGCTTTACAATGGGATGGGTACACTTCGAGAAAGAGAGTGATTGTCATCTTTGACTAGGGGGAGGGCAGGGGACTTGTCTTGACTGTCCAGGACTCCACATGATAGGACAAATGTAATTCTCCAAAAAGAAACAGGGTACAATCGCCAAAAACAACAGTTATCTACCATGTTACAGTCCCAGGATGCCCTTTTCTTTCATTGACCCCCATCTTCAGCTCAAACTGCAATTCTTCACATGGCAGAGCCAGACCTCCCAAGAGGTCACATGCCAATGTATTAGTCCTCCTTTACTTCCCGCTATACTGTTTACTCAAAGCTGCAACCTTTACATGGATATGGCATAAAGATATTGATGAAGAACTTTTGGTGACTTCAAAGAGCAATGTCCATTGAAAAGTGAATGGCAGCCTAGGTTCTGTTTTGAACAAATCTTGGGTGTCTCTGCTTGGGAGGGGACCTCATAGACAGGCCAGAATCTCTTCTTTCCTGAATAAGTTTTTCTGATTCAAGAGGAAAAGTATGTTGGAAAAGTATCAATTGTTTTTCAGTCCAATTCATAGGCCTTATTAGGCTGATTAGAATTCTTTTCAAAAGACTTGACTACTTAACCTTTACTTTTAGTCATGTGATTATCTTTCTCTGCATTTTTATGGGAATTTAAATGAATTACATGTAATAAAATCATTAATAAGGTAGATTTTACATCTATCATTTTTCTATTTGTTTTCTACTTCTTTATATCTTGTTAGTCTATCGCTTCATTACTGCTTTCTTCTGGGTTAAATAGCTATATTCTAGTGTACCATGTTAATTACCTTACTTTTTCTCGTGCTATATATTTTTTACTTATTTTCTTAGTAGGGATTACAATTAACATCTTAAAACAATATAGTTTGGATTAATATATTATTTCAGTAGTATACAAAACTTTGCTAAGGACCCAAGTGTGAATCCTTTTAGGGATCCCTGGTTTCTGATGATTTGCTTTTCTTTTGCTCCTTTCAAGATATTCTCTGTCTTTGTGTTTTGATTGTGAGTTGTCTAGATGTGAATCTCTTTGGATATACTCTGCTTTAAGTTTGTTTAGTTTCTTGAATATGTAGATTAATGTGTTTCTTCAAACTAGGAATTTTTGGCCATTATTTCTTCAAATATTATTTTTGTCCCTTTTTTTTCTTTCTTGTCCTTCTAGGACTCCCACTATGTGTATGTTGACTTGTGTTTAAGTTTGGCGATTCTTTCTTCTGCCAGTTCAATTCTACTGTCAAGTTCATTTAGTGAATTTTTGGCTTCAATTATTGTGCTTTTCAGTTGCACAATTTCTATTTGGTTCTTTTTAACAGTTTCTATCTCATTGTTCATATTCTCTATTTGGTGAAACATCATTCTTATACTTTCCTTCTTTTCTTTAGACATGATTTCCTCTAGTTCTTTGAACATATTTATAGTACCTGATTTAAGCTCTTTGTCTAATAAGTTCAACATCTGGGCTTCCTTAGTGACAGTTTCTATTGAATGTAATTTTGAATGTAATTTTTCCTTGAGTAAGAGCCACACTTTCCTATTTTTTTGTGTGTCTTGCAAATTTTTTTATTGGAAAATGGACACTTTAAATAATTTAAAGTGGACATTCTGAAAATCTCACATACACACACAGACGCACACACTCTTTCCTCACCCCAGGGTCTATTGTTGTTGTTGCCACTACTCTGTGTTTTTTAGTGACTTTCTTGGACTAATTCTTTAAAGTCTATATTCTTTGTTTTGTATGGCCAGTGAATTCTCTGCTTGGATAGTTTAGTGGTCAGCTAATGACTGGACAGAAATTTTCTTAAGTATCTTCAACCAAGGACTCTCCCAACCTTAATCTGTGTTGGGGCACACCTTCAGGGCTCTGGCAGGTTAGAACTCTGCCTTAGCCTTCACTTCCTGCTTGTGCAGAGCCTCAAGGACAGCCCAAAGGGAGAGATTAGAGTCCTCTCAGGTCTTTCTTGGGCATGCACACAGCCCTGAAAATGGGTGTGGCTTTCTAGAGTCTCAAGAATACATTGGAACTTTTCAAAGTCCAGTAAAAAATCTTCTTCCCCATATTTTCCTTTCACACTTTTTAGTCAGCCTCTTGTTTGTCCCAGCTGTTATGCTGCCTCAGGCATCGGCTTGTTTTTGACAATGCTCTGGGGATAGAGTTGTTCTCACTGAGGGAGATCAAAATTAGTTTAAATAAAGACAAGCCCTGAGAATGGGGTTTTTCCAGGGAGCTGCCAGACAGGCCAAGCAGGGACAATTATTTGGGGATGAGCTTTGGGGAAGTTCCAAATCTGTTTTGCCCCTCTTCAGTGACTGTTAAGCTGCTGGCTTTTACATCTATAGTAGTGTGAGGCTGGTCATTTTCAAGACTACCATGGTCTGGGGAGCTGGGGAGAAGGAGATGGGGGCAGAGCAAGTTAAAACATCACAAAACTCAGTTTGTGCTAAGCAGAATGTCCATGCTCTAATCCCTGGATTCTCTGAATATGTTATCTTATATGGCAAAAAGGACCTTACAAATGTCATTAAGATTACAGACCTTGAGATGGGGAAATTATCCTAGGTTATCTAGCTTGGGCCCAACCTAAACAGATGAGTCCTGAAAAGCAGAGAACTTTACTCACCTGTGTCAGAGGGAGATGTGACTATGGAAGAAGTGTCAGAGAGATGCAGTGTGGCTGGGTTTGAGGATGGAATAGGGGCCATTAGCCGAGGAATGTGGGCTGGAAAACGCAAAGAAACAGATTCTCCCTTAGAGCCTCCAGAAAGGAATGCAGCCCCATTGACACCTGGGTTTTAGATCAGTGAGACCTGTGTCAGACTTGTAACCTACAAAAATAAAATAGTAAATTTTTGTTGTTTTAAGCCACTAAGTTTATTGTAATTTGTTACATCAACAATAGCAAAACTAATACACTGTTATTACTGAGATTCAACTGTTTAAAAAAATTAATGCTTTTCAATGTTGCAAGCATTTGGTTAATAACCAGATTGCTAAAAATGTTGATTTTGATGCCTTTTTTTCCCCAGTGTTCTCATTGCCTTTATAGTGGAGTGGATTTTCAGATGCCCTTACTCTGCATTCTGGAAGAGCTTTCCCCCACTTCCTTTCGGCATCTGGTATTACAAATGAAAATCAGATTTTTGTTGTGCTGTGGATAATCTGTATTTTTTCTTTTTTCTCTTGGGAAGCTTTTTAGACTTTTTCTTCATTTTTCTGAATTCACTACATTGTGACTAGGTTTGGAAGTTTTCTTTGCTTTGAATTCATTCTGCTAAACATTTGGTAGAGACTTTCAATGTAAGAACTCATGTCTTTCTTAAATTTTGGGAAAATATCTATTTTTATTTGCTTAGTAATGTTCTTTTTCATCCTTGCTATTCTCTCTATCTAGATTTATTAGATAAATGTTAAAGTTTCTGGGTATATCATGCATGTCTCTTAATTATTCTTTCTCTCCTTTATTTTTTTTCTTTGGTACTATGTTTAGAGAAGTCTTTATTTCAATGTTCTCTCTAATTAATTCTCCAGCAACACAACTTATTTTATTTTGTCCATGGATTAAGTTTAAATTTTAACAATCAAGTTTTTAACTCCCATGATATCTAATAGATGATTTTTCTTATAGATGCAATACTCTTTAATGTCCTTCTGAGGAAAATACATATATTTATTTTATTAAAATCCTGCACTGATTGTTTTATTAACTTTGTTTCCTCCATTGTAAGTTCTTCTATGTGTTGTGTTTAGTGCATCTTTCTTTGTGTTACCTTTCTGAAATGTTTGGTGATTCTTAGATGTATGAGCATACACCTCTGTAGTTTGATTTCTTGAAGACTGTTCTTTTATGTGGCTTATTTGGGAACAGGCTAGGGCTCTTTGTACTACTGACTGTTTAAAGTGGGATCAGGACAGTCAGGAAGGCTGACTTAAGGGAGAATGGATGTTACAGGTCTTCCTGGGCTTTGCCAGTCATGTGGTGCACAGGCCACACTGACTGACCTCGCCGCGGGGCAGATTTCCCTCTTGTTGCTGTGTTCAAGTGGTGCTAAGGGGTAAGGTAGTAGAAGACAGTTGTGTTTCACTTATGTTTCCTGATACAGTATCATATGATATATAATGGTTTATAACTCTTATTCCTGCTATATATATTATAATTGTCATCCATATAAAGTTACCCTATTAATCCTATTCAGTGACTTTTCTGCTTTGCCTGATTTTGCCATTTTTCCCTGACTTCCTTTTTCTTAACCTTTGCTTGAAATATCTCAACCTTCCTTTAATTTTCAAAGTTGCCAAGGTATTTTCCTTTGTAACTGTCTTTGGCAGAGACAATATCATTGAATTTTATTTTCATTACAATATGAATATTATGTCTTTCATAAGGAAATTCAATCAAGTGTTGACTTTATTTTTGCCAAAATAAGAATGGCTGTCTCATTGGAGGCAGTCAACAAATATGTGTTAAATGGATGAACAATTTCTGATATTCAGGTTTCCTTAGTTTCTCTCCTTTCAGTATAAATATTTTAAAATTTGCTCTTTTGTCAACATCTTGTTTATAATTTTACTAGTAGTGAATTGTTGAGTTTTTAGAAATATATATATATATATATATATATATGTTCCCAAGCTTTATTGGGCATCTATTTCTACTGTAATCACAATTCTGAAATGTTTGATTTTCAAGTCCATAGCAGACTATGAACAATAACTAGCAGCCTGCTAGTTATTGAGAAGCAGAAGGTAAAGAGAAGAGTATGATGGAGTAGTCTAGTCTATGCAAGACTAGAATCTTTAAGGGCCTTGTATTTTAGCAACAGAACTGAAGTTTATAAAACTATCTTATACATCCAAAGTAATCTATATAGTATGTTAACTATCAAGGAATTACATATACTTCACAGAAAGATCACTTCCAAAATAAATTAAATTTCAAATAAATGGTTGAAAAATTAACTGTGTAAGAGTCAGTCATCTAAAGTATTCATTATGTGGAAATGCCTTCAATGTCTTAATTATACTATATAAGCTACCTGTTTATCATTATTAGTTCCATATGTACAGAATGTCACTTTAAACTGACTTGATTCTGTCTCTGTAATATAACTCTAAATTCCATCTTTTGCATCTATAAAAAATGGGAGGATGTTAATAGCTAATAGGGTACTAATATGGATTATGGTGAAAATTAAATGAAATAATCCATGTACAGGGCCATTACCCCCACCACTTATAAGGTACCTGACCTTGGGAAAGTTCCTTAACCTCTCAGTGCCTCAGATTTATCATCCCTAATATGGAGATTATAATATTTTTTTCCCACATAGATTTAATATAAAAAGCTTAGAGCAGAGCCTGGTACATCTTAAGTTCTCAAAGTGAGCTATTATTAGTATTTGAATACAGTAAAGACTACAACATGCACACTGACAGCGCCCATCAGAGAACAGTATTCTTTCTGCACACAGATGAAGGAAGCAATAAGTATGATGTGGTCCAAATGTGTAAAAAGGATTTGATATGAGAATTCTAAGAGTTGTGGTGTATAAAAAATGTTCTATAATATGGTATCCAAAATGTAATGTATTATCAATTACTATTAATAATAGTAGTATCAGTACTATTTAGTGGGAATTGTTTTCGATCACATCGGCACCTCCTATTCTATTAACTTACCTAGCCCCATCAACATTCAGAAAAGGATATGTATCCTTGCTAACACAACCTCCCTCTTCCTTCCCGACTTCTTGGATATATGTGTTATTAGCAAATCTGAGTACAATTACCACAAGGAGTAGAAATGAGACAATAATTTGTGAATTACAAACAAATTTCTAACTCTCCATTTTGTCAGAACAACTCGAGAGCAGCCACTAGAGCTGTCACAGTGATTTATGATCTTCTTCACCAAGCTGACAGCAGTGGAGAAAAAACTCCATGTGAGAAAAATTCCTTATATTTATTCTACCTAGTTTAATGCCTGATGAACCATGTTATAAGAACAGTTCTTAAAATAGCCTTGAGGAGAGCATCTCTACATTTTCCCAGCACATACAATCCATCATGGAGAATGTAGGGTAGATGATGGTCTTGCTGCAAACTTGACTGGTTTACAAAAGAGACATTCATTGGATGCCTGGCAATAAAAACAAGAGGCTTTCAATACTAACTGGCACTCTGCTACTTGCCTTCAATCATTTCTTCCTTACCGTAAACCTTCATTATAGGTAACAGTATTATCATGTAAATATGATTATAAATAAGAAGGGAAGATCAATCCAAGGAAGATACAGGACGATTACCTCCAAGGGCACTTAATTTGGAGATAGAAGTGAAGAGGGAACACAGAGTCCATCCTAAGGAGGGTTGCTTATACTTCATGTCTTTCTGAAACCTTGTCTGACCATAGCAAGCCATCACAGCCTTTTGCTTCATCTGTACAATTCATATGTTACCCATTATATTGACTTATTTTATAAAATATATTTATTTTATATTTAAGGCTGTGTGATTTGTGTACCTTTTCTTCTCAACTGCATAGTGTCTGCAACTTCTCCCATTTCCTTTGGCCTTTCCCATCTCTTCAGATAACAAACCAAACAAAAGCATTCCCTTACCTTTCCATCTACTTTAATTGCCTCCTTGTCTGGCTGAGTTTCCCACTTCCTACAAGAGTAGGTAACACTCATTGGCACTCTCTATTCCTATGGCTTTAAGGCCACCCCTTTCCCTTGCTTCTGTCCAATGCTATCTCCTGCCTCTGTTCAAACTCTCTGACTGTACCTTTTCAGGCTCCTCCACTGGCTCCTCTTTCTCTGTCTTCTCCTTACATATTGATATTCCCTAGGCTTGTCTACTCTTAGCATTCCCTGGACATCTTCATTTATTCCAATGTCTGGAATATGCTATCAGGCCTCAAATGCACATTTTGAATGACACATCTTTCTGAAGTCCAGAATCATGTTTCCAATGGCTTTTTGTATATCTCAAATGCAACGTGTCAACAACAGAATTTATTTTCTCCCCAAAACATTTTCCTGTATTCATCCCCTTCATCAGGGAAACTCTTGGAATTAATCCCTTCCTCTCTCTCTTTCAAGTCTGTGGCCTGGTTGATTCTACTCCTAACTATCTCTTGAACGTACCCAATTATTTCCATTCCATTTCCTGTGGCCTCATTTCTGTTCTCACTACCTTTTCCCTGAATGTCTAGAACCCTGTCCCTAATGTCTCTTGCCTTCATTTTCACCCACCTCTGATGTAATCCTCACCCAGCCTGCATGTCATCAAGGTAGACTTTAAAAACAAAGTGACACTAAACTGAAGGGGAAAAATCCCTTAATTATGTCATTCTCCTGTTAAAAATCCTTGAACGGTACCCCAGTGATTTCAAAGCAAAGCATCAATTCTTTGGGCAAAGTCAAGGCAGTTTTCAATCTGACCCTCATTTGTATTCCCAATTTCGTCTGCATTATTACCCTCCCCCCATGCAACCTTTGGTTCCTGTTTGTGCCCTTTCTTGCCTGCATGCTTCTGTACATGTATCTGAAGTTTTCTCTTCCTGGGGTGTACTCTGCTCATTGTTCTGCCTGGCAATCTCCAGATTTTCCTTCAAAACTGCATTAGAGGGGCTTTCCTGGTGGCACAGTGGTTGAGAGTCCGTCTGCTAATGCAGGGGACACGGGTTCGAGCCCTGGTCTGGGAAGATCCCACATGCCGGGAGCCTGTGCTCCGCAACAAGAGAGGCTGCGATAGTGAGAGGTCCGCACACCACGATGAAGAGTGGCCCCCGCTTGCCACAACTAGAGAAAGCCCTCGCACAGAAACGAAGACCAAACACAGCAAAAATAAAAATAAATTAATTAATAAACTCCTACCCCCAACATCTTCTTTAAAAAAAAAAAAACAAAAAAAAAAAACACCTGCATTAGAGCATTATCCCTTCTGGGAAGATGTCCCTAACCCCCAGTGATGTGAGACACTGTTCTCATAACCACTTACACATATCTTTATTAAACCCTTATGACAATGCACTATAATTATTATTCCCATGTCTGTCTTCCTCACTCAGCTGTGAACTTCCTGAGGCCAGGATTGTCTTTTTCATCTTTACATCCCACTCCCTGGCACACAGAAGGAACTCGATAAATGCTTCTGGAATAAACGAAAGACCAAATAAAATGAAGCCCCTTCCTTTCTGAAAGTATAGTGCATGAGGTAATCATCTGTTCTTTTGGTATCCATAAAGCACAAGATACTAATGAGTAGACTGGCTGTTTGGTTCATGTTATAATAATCCCTTTGACACTTCTGCTAGACAACACTTGCTCCGGGGCAAGTGTGAGGGTTGCGTATTTTTAGCTTCTAATGACCTCAGATCTGTTCTGTATGTTTCCCAGTCCTGAGTGTGTGTATGTGTTAGCCATGGAGACTGGCCGTGCATACACACTTCCGGGGAATTACCTCAGAAGGAAACATTTGAGCAGCGATCATCAGTAGGGAGTGGTAGCATTTAACATGTTGCTATTGGGAAAAATGTAGGATCCCTCATTATGGCATTTCTCTTTGAACTGTGCTTCCCATTTGGGTGGTGTAGCTGAGCCTTGGAAAATATCTTTGGTTCTGTTGGGACTTGTTCTATAGATTGTCGTTAGATCAAACAACAGGTTCTTAAACTGAAAGACAGGTGCATTGCGTTAACAGACAAACCGATTTTACTATACAGCTGCGTTCCTGACTCATACAGATGACCTGACAGTGCCTATGGCTTTCTTGAACACTCACATCTCTGCTTTGATGAGTTAAAATTCACACACACTAACTCCACATTTGGGGGACTTATCCAAAGGATGATGTGTTCGTAGATAATGAAGGACTTGATTTATTCCATTACCTCTTAGTGGCTAACATTTGCAAGGAAAGTTGGATTAAATTGGTCATTTCAGCACCTAGTTACATAGTATGCTGTGGTTTCACATGCTGTAGTCTTGCTTCTGGAACTATACATTTAGTTCCTTGATTAAAGAGGCCACATAGTCAGATACTTCTGTGTATTCCATATAGTTGAGTATATAGCAGCTTCTTGATGCTGTATATATATATGTGTATATATATATATATATATATACACATAAAATTATAAAATCTTAGAATGATGGGGTTGATGAAAACTCAGTTTCTTTATGTTTTCCTCAAAGTTTCACATAAGTATTTTACCAAATGTCTAAAATAATATCTAAAATAAAAATACCATTTTCATTTAAAAATGATTATAATTACTAAAAGTTTTTCCCCAAACGATTTAAATTATTGTTCTGACTTACTGTACGTCTCCCTTTTAAATTCAATGGTTGCATGTGTAATTCTGCATGGGGAAATGATGCAAAGAAAGCTAAAGCTGAGAGGGGGAGAGGGGGTGAACTATATCCAGGGTGGTCTAATTGAAGTTGATATTTATCTGATTCGGCTTCTCTTGGGGCTACTTGGAAATAGCAGTACCAGAGGCTTTCACTACTGTCCCAGCAGATGTTAAGAATAGAGGCTTTCCATTGACTTTAAAATAAAGATTGTGTCTCTGGAGCGCAATGGCAACCAATTATAAGATGAACATTTGGTCCACGAGTTGATGGTATTAATGCCATGTATCACGCTTGACTGATTAAACACCTTCCCTCTGTCCTGAATTAACCAGTTTATTGTCCTAAGAGGCAGTGTTGTAAAAACTGCTGTCTGTGTAAATCTGTGAACCCACCACCCTCACCCTTACCCTCATTCTATGTACAATATAGAAAGAACTATTGTTAGAAGAGGGTCTTTAAAAAAATTAGCTTATTGAAATATTCACATACCATAAAAGTAACCTTTTTAAAGTATATAACTCAGTGGATTTTAGTGTATTTACTATGCTGTACAACTGTCATCACCACCTAATTTCAAAACATCTTCAGCACCCCATGCTCATTGGCAGTCACTCTCCATTCTCCCCTAACACCAGTTCCTGGAAATTTATTAATGTCCTTTTTATTTCTGTGATTTGTCTAGTCTGGGTATTTCATATGAATGGAATTGAATCATTCAATATGTAGTCTTTTGTGATAGGCTTCTTTCACTTAGCATAATGTTTCCAAGGTTCATTCATGTTGTAGCATGTAGGGATGTACAGTATTTTGTTTATCCACTCATCAATTGATGAACATTGGGGTGTTTCTAATTTGGGGCTATTATCCATAATGCTGCTCTGAACATTTATGTACAGATTTTTGTGTAGACAGGTTTTCAATTCTCTTGGGTATATACTGAGGAATGAAATTGCTGGGTCACATGGTAACTCTATGTTTAACATTTTAAGAAACTGCCAGGTTATTTTCCAAAGTAGCTGTATTATTCTACATTTCCACCAGCAGTGGATTCAGGTGCCCATTTCTCTACATCTTCACTAAAACTTATTATCTGTCTTTTTAGTTTTAGATATTCTAGTAGGTTTGAAATGGTATCTCTTGTGGTTTTGATGTACATTCCCTAATCACATGACTAATGATGTTGAGCATCTTTTCATGTGCTTATTGGCCATTCATATATCTTCTTTGGAGAAATGTCTATTCAAATTCTTGGCCCCTTTTTTAAATTAGATTTTCTTTTTATTGTTGAGTGGTAAGAGTTCTTTATATATTCTGGACACAAGTCCCTTAGAAATCATATGATCTGCAAATGTTTTCCCCCTTCTGTGGGCTGTTTTTTCACTTTATTGATGGCATCCTTTGAAGCACAAATTTTTAAAATTTTGGCAAAGTTCAGTTTACCTATTTTTTCCTTTTGTTACCTATGCTTTTGGTGTCATGTCTAAGAAATCATTACTTAATGTAAGGTCAGAAAGGACTGCTTCTATATTCTCTTCTGAGAGTTTTATAGTTTTCACTCTTACATTTACATAGAAGATTCATTTTTAGTTAATTTTTGTACAATATATAGTGTGCGGTAGGGTTGAGAGGACCTTGTTAAGCACTCTCCCCTGATGTATATCAGTTTAAAATGTGAACATGGAAATCTGTAGGTTTCCTGGAAGCCCACATTATAAAAAGCAACTTCTGTGGCCAACTTGATTGATTGATTATTTAGTGAGTGGAATTCTGTTCAAGATGGTGGAAGGCCAAAATTGTGCTAAAGAAAGTATATAGGATTTTTGGCGGGACTATGAACCAATTTTAAGAACTTTTATAAAATTTCAAATGTGATTTTAAATTCTCAAAGCTGGATGGAGAACTTGGAGAAAATTGTCACAGATGTTGTCCCAAACATTTTTAATTTGGTTCAAACCAATTTATTTAACCTTGTGTATTTTTTTTGAAGATTTATTCTATATAGGTTTGGTTAATTTACATGGAAGTCTTCAAAACTCTGTCTAAACCACATTGTGTATCGAAGAAACTCTATGAGTTTCTTCTAAATCTCTCTTAAAAACACATCAAAATAAGTTAACAACTGCAGGTTCTAAGTTGAAATCTTTCTACTTCAGTATAAGAGCCATCAGCTCTGAATGTGTCTGAATACCTATTTTTCCCATTTTGAGGAGAAAATCCTTTTTTAGAGACTCTTTCTTGAAGGAAAGTTTGTTATAACATATTTGCGCTTAGGACTAAAACCTTTAGTTTGTAAGTTGAAGTTTTCCTTTTCATTTACCATCAACAGAATGTAAGTTGAAAAGAATCTCAAATCTAGTTGCTATCCTGAGGTACTGCAAAGAAGAAACCACTGAGAAAAAGAGCATTTAAATCACGGCACATCACATTTGCTGTTTGCCACCATTTTTCTTGCATTCAAGGATTACAGTTAATTCAGACTGTATTTGTAAATCACAGTGCCTGGTACATCAGTGGTCCTCAATAAATGTTGACTCTTCTTTGAACACTTGTAAAGCATGGAAAGAGGGTATTGAAATGATTTTCATTTGTAATCACTTTGGAAAACTAGATACGGGGAGGAAAACCTGTGAATAAAGGAAAATTTGGAAATATAATTTCACTGAGCTTGTTACTTAATGGTTATGTAAGGAGCGAACATTCTCTCAGCATTAATAAGCACTTATAAACCAATAAGAACTCAAGTGAGGACTTTTTTCCTAACCAGAATAGAGGGCTAGGGATTATAGGGCAATAGGTTAGACAGTTTGTATCCCAAGCAATATTGTCACCCCTAATTCTAATGAGCATTTTCTAATTTATGTCTTTAATGTATTTATTACGAGAAAGCTTCTGAATATATTACATAAGTAGTAGTTTGCCCCAGGACTGGAAATTCAGGAATCTTGGTTTTCAGACTTAGCCTGTTCACTAAATATTTGATTGATTGGTTATTATCTTATTATTTTTGAAAGTTCTGAGAGAGTCGAGACTTGCTAATAAAATACAGTACAGTCTCAAAAATTATGCTGTCTTAATATCTATAAGAATTTTGAAAATTAGCCCAACAATAAATTATGAGACAGTTATGCAAAAAAAGCATGATATTCTTACTGTAAATATAGTTTATTTCAGAACTACAGAGACTGCTCATAATCATTGCTGTATGTAACTAGGCAAAGCAATTTAGCAGCAAATAGACAAGACTCCTGAACTCATGACAGATATTTTCTGGAATTGATAAATGGAAGCGAAAAACAAATAGAATGGGATTTAAGTGAGTTGAGAGATGTTTTTCTAGTTCTTACACTGGTTTATTTGGAATATGAAAAGGGACTTGGCATCTCAATTTTAAACTGGTGAGATTTCTTCTTTCAATTGTGTGTTTAAAAGGTAGTCATTAACTACTCATTGTCTGAGGGACACAAAAGAAAGAGAAGATATCATCTCTAAGGTGAAGAGACACAATTTTTTGGAGCCAGAAATATACAGGAATAGTTTAAATACAATTCTCCAAAGAATACAAACTAATATGAAATTGTTAGAAAATTGTTAGAAAATAACTGATTCCAAGTATTACTTACCTGCCTCAGATGTCTTGTGAGGTCAAACTTCCTTTAATGCCCAAATTATATTAGACTGAACTTCCAGAGTACTTCCCTAAACGATGTCCAGGATCCCTGATCCATGTTTCCAAGTATCCCCAGGGAATGCTTTCAATGTTCTGTTTTTTCTGTTTTTTTGTTTTTTTTATTGAAGTATAGTTGATTTATAGTGTTGTATTAGTTTCTGGTATACAGCAAAGTGATTCAGTTGTGTGTGTGTGTGTGTGTGTCCTTTTCATATTCGTTTGCATTATGATTTATTACAGGATATTGAGTATAGTTCCCTGTGCTCAATGTTCTGTTTATTGCTGTTTTGGTTTTTTAAAAAATTAACTAACTAATTAAACTAATTAATTGATTTTGGCCTAGTGCATTTCCCTTTAGCACAATCCGTTGGAATACAACAATATATGCATCTATACATAACCCCAAATCTAGCTTATTCAGGGTTTTGAAACACTGTTTATGCAAGGACTTCAGCAATACAGTAAGGCTGGAGTCCAGGCATCCTGGCATGGACAGTACCTCCACTATAACATAAAGTGGTAAAGATATGCTTCCACGTCCAGCCTGTGGCCTTTCTGTACCTATTGGACACTGAATGTTTGGAAAAGAAGACATACAAGTCTCCCAAGAATAATTTTTTAAAAAGAAACTTTTCACAAAGGATTATGATTTATACAGATACACTTCTACCCACAGAACGAACAAACAAAAACTATCTTTTACTGAGAGAATTCAGAATGGCACTGTTTAACCCATGGCATTCTCCTCTTCCAGCCAAGGAGCCAAATTGTAGAGCCATAGAAGAAAGATAAAACCTTTCAAGTTTATACCTGCCTTTCTGGAGTCTAGACAGAATCACTTGATGACTTTCATTGATTTATTATAGCCTTGGACCCCAGTTAGCCAGCAAAAAATGAACTTAGAGGAAGTAGAGGGGAAACGTGTGATGTGCAGAAACATTCTCAGGCTTCCTGGGGTCTTGCCTCACTGCTCCAGTCCATCACCGTCATAATCATCAACATCATGATCATCTTTATCATCAGTAGCAACAACAGCGGCTCTCAGTGACCATTGTTGGAGCACCTGCTGGGTGCTGGGCCCTGTGAAAGGCTGTAGACGCAATGACGATCAAGTGCTTGCGAATGGGCAGGGAAGAGAATGCTTTCCATCCCTCTATATTTGTCTTTGATCGTTAAGAATTAGGCACATTGTTGCCTGTCCAATTAGAAAAAACAAGTACGTGATCTACCTTACCATGCCTCTCAGCTGTTGCAGATCCTACAGTCTCAGAGCTGAAAGAGACCTTAGAGATGAGTGGATCCACTTTCCAAATAAGGAGATGAAGGTCCTGAGAAGCCATGGAGAGTAAGGACTGGACCTGGGATCTCCTGACTTCAAGTCCAGTAGACTTCTCAGTATACCACCCTGCCTCTCTTATTGAATATTTTCCCAGGGTGCTAAGAAGCATCATATATACCAGATAATAAAGTAACATTAGTACCCATGGTAGAAGTAGTAAATAGAGAATATTTCTGAAACTTTGATGGTTGATCTAATTTTCTGAGATTCCAATTTGCTTTCATGATTTACATTTTGGAGTCTCAAATTTTATTAGTAAAGTATATACTTAACTAAATATTAAATGGTATCTAGTCTCATGAGTGAACACGGTAAAGGCGTTAGGTACTAAAAAGGCAGCATGATCCTTCCAATAGCTTCATGGCAGGGCCCCTTTGAATGCAGAATCTTGTAGTGTAATTCATAATACATCATGGTACTATGTGTACCTCCTTCATAATTTTCTTCTCATCATAGAACATTGGATTTGAACACCTTTTTGCAGGCATTCCCAATTTTGGTATGGGTTCATAATACTTGAACAAACAGACTAACTCTAAATCTTTATGACCACACATGACCAATAACCCAGTCGAAAGAGTATAGGTTTTGGGGTCCAAAAATTTGAGCTCATTTCTAAATTATTCAACCTCTTTTTTTTTTGCGGTACGCGGGCCTCTCACTGTTGTGGCCTCTCCCGCTGCAGAGCACAGGCTCCGGACGCGCAGGCTCAGCGGCCATGGCTCACAGGCCCAGCCGCTCCACGGCATGTAGGATCCTCCCGGACCGGGGCACGAACCCGTGTCCCCTGCATCGGCAGGCGGACTCTCAACCCCTGCGCCACCAGGGAAGCCCCCTATTCGACCTCTTTGAACTGTGGTATCCCCAACACTAAGTGGTGATAATGATAGTTTCTTTAGATTATATCTGGAATGAGTACATGTAAAGTGTCTGAGACATATAGCCTCTCGTTAAATAGCAGCTAATTTTAAAGCTACTAAAGGAACACTTTCTGTGGACCAAAAGCTCTGATGGATTATTTCACTTAATCCTCATAGTTTCACTGCAAGGAAACTCAGACTGAGAGAATTTGGGTCATTTGCCCAGCACCTCCCATGGGGTAAGGTCATAACAGAAGTAGAACTGAAATATGTTGGCCTGACTCTCAAATCTCGGGTAAATGTACTACTTTTTGAAACACCATAATGGCTAAGGGGATGGGGTGGGAAGGAGGATAGTGAAAGCCTGTGGACCTTCAACTTTGCAAAGAGTCAAAACCTTTTCTCTCCTGTTCCTTTGTAATTTTAAGACAGAACGCTTTGGAAATCTTTGTGTTCATCCAAAGTGTGTTGGCTTTTCCATATGACTCCGTATTTCTGAGCAGACTGTAAACGATTCATTCCAAGCTCAAACCACGCACTCTGAGAGGAATTCAATTGATTATTAGGAGACAAGAGTCGTAGTCCTGCTAACACCCCCTGTTCTCCATTTCCCTGCTTACTTTCTGGCTGTCAGTATGTTCGTCTTTTTGCGTAAAGCATGTAAGAGCTGACAGGTTGGCAAGATAATCAATAGAAAGGAGAGCAGATGATTATCAAGGGCACAAAGGCAAAGGTTATCACTATGTGTTTTAACTTCTGCTTAAATTTCATGGGACTGCACGAGGAATGGTGAGTATGAAATAACTTGCTAGAAAATTCAGAACTGATTAATCTATTACCATATTCCATTAAAATACATTTAAACAAGGCACCTACTCCCTTTTGTAAAAGTCACGCATCCAATTCTAACAAACTGTTTTCCCCCTTTTGCAATGTGAAAAAAAATAAAACTATTTTCTACTATGCTGAAAATTAAATTGGCTATGTGTACAAAAAAAAAAAAGACAAGGCCCATGGCACTAAAAACTCATTAAGACTTTTTTTTTTGGTGGCAGTGCACAAAATGCTATAAAATAATGTGAAATCCAAATATTCTTAAATAATCAAAAACTAAATAAGATGGGATAAACTCTTTCAGTACCAGGATGATGTTTCTTTCAGAAATCATCTGTAAATGTTATATTTAGAAGTAGGTTTGCTGGCATATGTTGATCTAGGATATATAAGATACTCTGTGGAGTGTTTGGTCATAAGAAATAAAAAGCTATGTTAGCTTTCATGTAAGACTTACAACATTCAGAGTATTGTCTAGACAGTTAAGTATCACTAGAGAGTTTTCAAAATGACATTTTTGTTTCCTTCGGTGTCTCTGACTCAAATGGCGGGAGCCCTGATGAACCTCAGCCACAAATATTTGGCTAGTTAAAATGTTCAGCTTGGTGAATGATTTGGGAGAGGTAATATGATTAGAAGGCAGAATTTTGTTTCCTATTACCATTCAAAGGTTTGCACTAAGGTCACCGATCAGATTTATTAAATTCCCTCATGGAACCCAAGGCAGTTCCATCTTCTCCTTAGGCAGTGTTAATTTTTACTACTATGAAATGATTTTTAAGTTGTCATTCTT
Source organism: Physeter macrocephalus (assembly GCF_002837175.3). Lineage (NCBI taxonomy): Eukaryota > Metazoa > Chordata > Mammalia > Artiodactyla > Physeteridae > Physeter > Physeter macrocephalus. The sequence goes on from NC_041232.1 coordinate 69,635,566, forward strand.
GCTGCAACAGTAAGTGCCCCTCAGGCCATTGGTTTTTAGAGTGTTTTTGTTTCTAGACAACGTACCATCTTGCTAAGGATCAGTTTGATTTGGGGGGCCGTTGGAGGTCTAAGTCTGGAATGCAGAGCAGAAAGTTCTCTTTGAAGACTAAAGTGGGCATCCATTGTTCTGCCCATGCAGAATCCATCCTTTGCCTTCTGGTCACAGCCCCTCAGCCTCCTTTTTGGGAACTTCCCCTCTCTCATTGCCTACAATCCTGATAAAACCATCCAATAGGCTGTCCTGCCCTCCTTAGGACAAGGATGGGTGCATGACACTAGCCAGGATATTAGGAATTTAAATATGGAGAGCATGAGAAGAATTAAAAAAAAAAAAATGATTGGAGTTGATTCATCCCAGTGCTGGCATGCTGAAGGGACTGTCGCTTACTTCCCAGCACTTAGGTCCTTAGAACAACTCTTATCTTTCAAGGTCTATTTTCTCTAGATAGCTTTTGATTTTTAGGAACTATCCTAATGGTAGTTATTGGAAGGATACCTTATCCTTTCAATAAATTCCTTTCATTGAAGGTAGTCACGGTTGTTTTTTTGCTACTAGTGAAGGACAACACCCCAAAATATGCTGCTTTGGTATATTGATTATTCTGAACTGTAGGCACTTGAAAAACAGTAAATGCAGGGAGGCTTTCTGTGAATCCCCTTTATCTTCCTGAAGACAGATCCTCCAGAAGGAACTCTATTGTCATAATCCCCTCCCTGAGAGTATATTCAACTAAGGAAGAAGGACTCTTATCCTGGAGAGGAGATAAGAAGTAGGCACCACACCCAGACAAACTTTGTCACAAAACATCACATCTCCCATCTGTTCTTCTGAGGGCCCTTTCATCTTTTCTAAAAATCATTTACTCTCCCTTGAGAGGCCTACATCCTCCCTCCCTTTTCCTGGTTAAGATGGTATTTAAGTCTGAATTCTAAGCCACCTGTGAAAGTTACTCCTTTTTCCCTGGGTTTCTCCCACATGGTATACATGTTAATAAAATTTTGTTTATTATTTTCTCTTGTTGATCTGTCTTTGGTCACAGGGGTCTCAGCTAAAAATTCAGAAGGGTAGAGGGAAAATTATTTTTCCTCTTCCACACCGGTGACAAAGAATCCTAACCAGCACAGATATTCTTTTTTCTTTTTTTTCCAGCACAGATATTCTGAAGGAGATGTAGACGATGTGAGTCATTGAGAACCTAGGAATAAGCTCTACCCAGAAAGGGGTGTCAAGTTAAAGAAAAACACACATCATAAGAGTTATGAGTCTGAGTATTGTTTAGGGTCTTACTGAGGACTATGGCACAGGAGACAGTTCTGAGGAACTGCTCCAAAGAGGTAGGGGAAGAGCCAGTATATATATGAATTTTTGGCTAGGAAATGCATGCAGTCAAGCATACATTTTGAGAAAAGATTACTACTAATCACAAAAAAAAGATATCTCAAGTTGATTTTAGTGCTGCTCTATGTATAGGAAAATGCAAGAATCTGGGATCATTGAAATTCTTCCTGAGACATGCATCTAATTTTCTAGGGACCCATTTATCCAAAGCACAGAGTGCCTCATCCTGGTTTTCCCTGAATTCCGCTCAGGGTGCACTGCTGGTGGATGACTGCAGTGCGTTTCGACCTGACCCTTGTATAGCTGGATGATGAGTGATGCTCTTTGTTTTTTTGTTGTTGTTGCTGTTCACAAGGGCATGGGCTCCACAGTGAGGAGCCTGAAGACAGCCAAATACAACCTTCAACCTTGCACAGACTGGTCTACTTTTGATAAAAGTAAAGTGACCCTGAAAACCTAGACTTCTACTTTCTACAGAATTCAGTGCCCTCTATAAATCTGTTTTCTCACAAGAAAAGCTATGAGACCATTTGCAAAGTCTCCAGGGGAAAATATATGCATATGTGCTCTCTCAGAGTCCTCGAAAGCCCCAGATAAAATGAGGTTCTGTCCTTGTTCAGAATCTTCCCAACTGTGGGTGTCTAGAGGCAGGAGAGAACAGACTTAATCTTCCCCATGTCCCAGGTCCTCCCAATGTCATCGGATTTGTGTCTGCAGTAAATCTCAGTTCTCTTAGGTCTCCTGTGACCAGGGGAATGATCCAGCTAAAACCTTGAGACAGTGTGGATCAGTGGTTCCCAGACTTTTGATTTCACTCACCAGTAAAGTTAAAAAAAAATTCAGACTGACTTGGGTTGCTCCTTTTTTGTTTTACCAGATAAAGATATTAAAGTAGAAAAATGACCAAATATTATCATCAATGTTACATAAAAGAAAGGTAAATTTAAAGACCAAAGCCATCAGTGCATAAATTTATACACACACACACACAAAATCAGTTATGTGAGTTTTAGGAAAAACCTAGTTTAATTGTCTTCACTTTCCTCAGGTTGTTGTGTGAAAGTCAGGCCCTGGTCCAAGGAATAGTGAAGAGTTCCGGGCTTCTGAAGAGCACCCTGATGGCAGAGGTCAGACGCCTCATGGAGAGTAAAGGATATACATAGGTCTGGTTTGCTGCTTTCCAGGCTCACCTTTCTGGAGGCTGACCACAGCCATACTCCATGGTGCAAGGGCTGAGAACAGTTTTGTTCATGTCAACAAGTAAACACAGTGGGCTGATTAGGGGCATAGCACGTTTGGGTTCTTAACAGAAACCTCCATCCCCAAGGGCAACCAAGAGCACATTACACAATGCCTGGGGCCCAGCTAGAGAGCCCCTGGGAACCTCACATGGGGTTCCCTCCCTTTCCCAGCCTCCTTCTGAACTCTGATCTCCAGTTTCTCCTTTATGCCTGAACTCCACCTCTCTGCTCAGTGTGTTCACTTAGGTGCTAGTTCCTTGGTTGCATCCCCAGAGACCGTGGCCCTACCCACTGTAGACCTCTAGCCAAGTCTGCCCCACCCTTGACCTCAAGCTAAGTTCCAGGAACCTCTTTCCAAGTACAGTATCCCCAGGCGTGCATTTTCCAGGAGGGATTTGGGACAACTAATTCAATCCCTTTTGGGCATGACAGGTTGCAAGCTCAATGTGACTACATTACCACCATGTACCAGGCACTGATGTACTCTAGTCTAGATTAGCAAACCTTGAAATACTCTATAAGGCCTCTGAATTCCTTCCTTAAGGGGGCCAGGAGGGAGAGAGACTGCTAACCACATACTAGAGACACAAATAGGAGGTCACACAGGGAGGAGAAAAGGACACACCAGCAGCCATACATGCAAGAGTAATGGTAGACACATGCTGGTTGCAAACTGCTGTAGGTCAGTCCAAAGAATCATGTGCAAATAAAAGAGAAGGGTCAATGGTAGTGGAGATTAGTGTGTATGTGTGTGTGTATGCATATATATGTGTGTATATATATATATGTGTGTGTATATATATATATATATATATATATCACAGAAAACCAATCCTCTTATCATCGTTTGTTCAGGTTCATGGGTGGCCAATGTTAAATATGCATGTTAAAGTAATTAGAATGAAATAGTCCATATTATCTTAAACTTGTGCAGTGATCTATATCAGCCATCTTAAGGTAAATTATTCTGCAGTCATAAATTATCCTCAAATCTTTGTGGCTGGCAACAGCAACAGTTTAATTCTGCTCCCATTACATGCTTATCATAGGTTGACCAGGGTGCTGTTCCACGTGTCTTCACTCCAAGACCAGGGCTGATGGAGCAGCCCTTCTCTGGGATATTATTGGCCTCATGGCAGAATCACATGATGGCTCTTAAAGCTCATGCTGAGAATGGACATGTGACACATTCAGTTGCATTTCACTGGTCAGATCATGTGGCCAAGCTTAATGTCAATAGGGTAGGGAAGTAGAATCCTCCCACAGGGAGGGTCAATGAATGTTTTAGGTAATAATACAATATACCACATGAATACTCTATTTTCTCTTTCTCACTGAATATCTCCTAGAAGTACAAGTACCAACAGTCTTTAAGAATCTTGTTACTCTGGAATTACAAACAGCACATTTTCTAGAGATTAGTCCTCGCAATTCCTTAAGCTTTCAGATCTTTCCCAAGTACGACGCCAATCCTTCAGTGCCCCTATGTTCTGCAGGGGAGCCTGCTTACAAAATGGCAGACGTGCTACCATGTCTGTCAGTGTTTACAATGGATAATGCAAGCACAGCATTTCACCACACCACTGGTGGCTGAGTTGCAAAGTTATTTATGGCTTTCCCGTTTATGGCATGCTGCTCAGTTTCCCATGAGTTGCTAGGAAAGATTCCTGATAGCTACTATGAGCCATTGAAACCTATGAGACTTCATTTATTATGGCATAATATCCACATTACCTCACTTGTGTTAGACCATATGGAGAGCTCTCTGTTGAATTTGGCATAGTTACTGGGGTGAAACAGGAGTGGATTCTGTTCCTCGTCCTCTTCAATTATGCTGTATGTTGGATCAGGCAGCCAACTTCAACAGATCATCTGGGCATAGCAATCAGTCCTCAGGACAGCATCGCCGCCGTCACCTATGCCAGTGAAGAATAATAAACATGATATTAAAGAGTGTCTGAGTGGCAGGGAAGAGCCAAATCTCAAGAGTGGATCAATAGGGCTCCCTGCTGACAAGAAGCTCGTGCTTGGAAGTTGAGGGAGAAGCAGGGCACCCATTTGTCACTCATTGTGGGGTGGCGTTTGGAAGGAGAGGCAAGAAGCTCAAGAGAATCTGAAAAGCATAGCCAATTTTAAATCCCAAGGAGCAACCAGCAACAACTCCTTCAATACAGAAAGGTCCACCCAGGGGGAACTCTGGGAACCCAGAGCCCATGATCTGCCATGCCATACCCTTTGCTTAAAAAAGGGAATGATGAACACTTGGACTCTGTGGGCATTGCGAGAGGAATGTTAATCCCCATGATGTAGCTATAAGAGGGCGGGGGTGGGGGGAAGTGGCCAGTATACAGATATTTCCATGTATCTTTGGTCCTTCTGGGGCTGGTTTATACGAGGCAGTAGGGACTTGGTGTGTTCTCTTATACACACGACTGGAAACCTTTGGGGGAGAGGTTTTTCCTACTTGGATGGTAGTGGGGGGCACTAACCCTTTGAGGAACTCTCGGGCATTTTACTAACAATTACAATGAATTCACCTAAAAGAAAAGCAAGCACATTACAATTAGTCTGAAAATTCACATGATAACCTGAAAAAGTAATCCTAATAATTTTCTCTGTTTACAATTGCAAGAATTGTTCTATAAATTCCCTCTTATATTGCCATTCCATGTAAGATGTTTGTGAATCTCTCTCTCTCTCTCTCACACACACACACACACACACACACACACACACACACAACACAAACACAAACACAGACCTAAAAATCGAAGTAAAACTCAGCAAAGAGTAAGAAGAGTTAGCAAGTGCTTTAAGAGACTTGATGCATAAGCTCAGTCCATCCTCATATTTCTTTTTCCACTTGGCTTCTTCTATGTTTCTCATCTTTATCAAATTGGAACACTAATAATTGAAGAGTTCCCGTTGCAATATATTATCACTAATAATGAGCTGCGGGTGAAACAGACCCTTCCTTTCCAAAGGACAAGCTCGAAGTTTGCTTATCGTTAACTATTTAAAATAAAATCAAAAGATTGGCTCCTGCCCTCCCAATCCCCCCCCCCAAAAAAGTCTAATTAGTGTTCGTCTATTGGAGAGGAAGCTGAGCACGCTGCCCCACCACTGCCAAATGAAATTAAGGCCCAATTATTGATAAATGAAGAGTGGTTTGAGCTGGAGCCTGGCCTGGAGTCGCGGAAATACATCTGTCATTTGGCCTGTACAGGAGTCATTCATGTGTGACATAGCATCCTGTGCATTTATCATGCATCTGTAGATTTTTGTTTTAATTCAGTTAGCTGTCTAACTAGATTCAGTGCTAGATGCCCCGAATGGAGTCAGGATTTGGACTGACAGATGCAATTCTAGTCTGAAATGGTGTGTGACAGGACTAGCTATCCTGCATATTAATTATTATTGAAACCATTATAGGCAGCGCTTTTACACTAATGGTCGATTCCCTTATCTGTTTTGTAGCTTCTATGGTTAACAATTTCCCAGTTGCTCCAGGGCAGGTAGGAGACACGCTGGATCAATGGACCATTGTTGTTAAGTGCACTTACTATTACCATGAAAATTAGAATGGAAGTGCTTGAAAGGCAAGAATGAAAATGCCCCTGTCTTACCATTGTGCAAATTATACATTCTCTAAATGAGATAAGTGTGGGGAGAAACACTTTTCATAAATCTTAACTAGGTAAAAGAGTTTATTGAATTCCATTGTCAAAAACAAATCGAAAGCAAACATTTGTTAAGTTGAGAAAAAAAAAGGGTGGGGGGCAAGGAAAGAAATGTCTGCAGGGCTATTCCCAGACTAGCTCTGCACAAAAAGCTTTAGTTTGGTAGCAGGCTAAGGTTTAATTTAAAGTTTCTGTCATTTTATCCTTTGGTTGTATAAAATATTGAAAACAACTGTCACCTTCAAAAAGAAGCCACTAATGCAAGTTTTTGTCCAAATTTCTGAGAAAATATTGTTTTAGGAAGACTTTAATGGGACCAAGTCCAAGGGCAGTCATCTTGCCTCAACTGCCTCGGTTTTCCTTCATTATTTACATGTTTTACATGTATCCTGGTCACTTGCCCACCCCTCCTACCCTTCTGATTTAAATTATCTAATGAACGTTGTGAAGCCCTGCAGAACACATTCCAGTCACAGAGGACTGATCAAAATAAATGTTGCTGAAATGTACAGTTTTCTTGTCATTTGCTTATCAACCTCACGTGACAGGAATTGTGTGGTTACAAACTTGGGTGAGTCCTGTTTTAGGCACAGCTCAAATTACACATTTCCTAAGTTGCTGAGGACTTCGATAAAGCAAGATGTAAAATGGTAACATAATGAAATGTAACATTTTGTATTAAATAGAAAATTAATGGTAGAGTTAAAGTCATAATGATGAATTTGCATCTTTTCAAAAGACTCATATTTGTTAAAGGACATTTCATATTGGTATTTCAGGTCCAAAGAAGCTTCGACTTTCCTAAACAATTAAAAATTAAAAATAAGTGCTTTTTCATCTCCGTTTGAAAATGAGGTGCTTAAAAAGAACCTGGCTTCAATTTAAAAGTTCGGTAGCTTGATTATGATATTGGGTTACAAGATTTTCCTTGTTAAAGAACATTTTGAATGAAAGAGCAAATTAGAAAGCAAAGATATATCTTAGTATAAATAGATCTTAAAATATTAATAGTCATAATATTCAGGAAATATAAGTAAACTTTGACTTTACAGTTTGGAAGCTATTATCATTTTTGTGTGATTAGCTACTCCAATTTACAGTGTTTGCCTCACTGCTTTATTTCTTTCAATAGGTTTTTCTTTTTTTAATAAGACTCCAAAAACTTAATTATGGCTTATGCAAATATCATTTGAGGGAAAAGAAGGTAATATTAAGTCTTTAAAAGCATTGTTAGGTTAAATGCTGGGAAAGTCGTTGTAGGTATTAACTGGCATTCAGAGAAAAAAATGGAATGGAGGTGGGGAGACCTCTTGGAGATGTTCTCATTCCTTCCTTGAAGCCATGTACGATACTTGGGTCAATTTTCCCCAACTTTTTATCAAAGGTGAATGTTTTAGAAAGCTAAAGGAAAAAAAAAAGAGTTTTTGCTTCTGAATTATGTACAGATTGAAAGCCAAACTAAGCCATATGATGCGAAAACTGCTAAAGATGAATATGTGAAGCATGGCAGCTACTTTCTTTATAGGCATGATGCAAAGCCTCTTTTTATTTCTGTATTGAATCACCTAAATTTTTCCTATATTGATTGGGATATCCAATAATGTCCAAAACCTACAGAAAAACACACAGGTGAATTGGAGTAACAACCATGTGTAAGTAAGCTGGTAAAATAAAAATGTTTACCTAAGACATGAAGTTGGAAATCAGCCACATATTTTTAATGCACCCATAGCCTGCTGAGCGCTGGGCTGAAAGAGTGAAGAATGCTTAATATCATGAAGCTGCCAAATGTTGGAAATAATGTTTGGGAAGTACGGGAGTGAGATGACAGGAAGGAAAAGAGGACAGTAGTCAGGATACGGAACAGGACAGATTGCCCAGCTTTACCTGTTTCCCCAGCTTTCTGACTTTGGACCATTATGAGTCTTTGAGCATTCACAGGGCTGCTGCCTACAGAGATAAGGAAGTGTCAGGAGGAAAAACTTTTCCTCTACCCTCTTAGATTTAGTAAGTCGGGACCTGTGAATTAAACTACAAAAGACAGTTTCACAGGAGAACAGGCACATAATTTATATTAATATTTATGTGCATGAGAGTTCACAGAAAAGAAGTGAAACTAAAGAAGCAATTGGACCCAAGGGCTTATATACCTTCTTAACAAAAATAAAGAAAGTTTGGGCTTCTAGGGACAATAAGCTGTGGGGAAGTGGGTAGGAAGTATCTGGGGGAACCTTAATGGAAGTTAAAGTCTGTTTAACTTTAAAGTAAGGTCTGTTGATGCAAATTCGTCTTGCTGTGACTCCCCATCTTCAATGATGAATCTTTCTTCTCTCCTTGGTTGGGGTGGGGGGGATCTTCCTCACAAGAAAATTTATTCCTTCTTTTTAGGCAGATAAGGTAAAGGCAGAGAATTTTTCCTGGATCTGTTGATTCTCAATTGCCTTCAGCTCAGAATAATCCTATGCCAAAGTAGCATATTTTGGAGCAACGTATTATCATCCCCTTCAAAAGATAATATCGTGTTTTTAAAAATAATCATAAGTACCTTAAATGGACTGTCTTTTATTCTAAGATTTTCTTTCCTCCATTTTCAGCTTTTTTTTTTTTTTTTTTTTTTTTTTTTTTGCGGTACGCAGGCCTCTCAGTGCTGTGGCCTCTCCCGTTGCGGAGCACAGGCTCCGGATGCGCAGGCTCAGCGGCCATGGGTCACGGGCCTAGCCGCTCCGCGGCATGTGGGATCTTCCCGGACCGGGGCACGAATCCGTGTCCCCTGCATCGGCAGGCGGGCTCTCAACCACTGCGCCACCGGGGAAGCCCTATTTTCAGCTTTTAAAATAACCTGTCTTTCATGAAAAGATGTGTGTAATTGGTGACATATAGTTTCCTCTTATGTCTTACTTGGCAAAATAAAACCTTGATGACTCAATGTCATTCCCTCAATTTTTTTTTTTTTTACTTTTACTTTTTTACCTTTTTTTTTTGTTTTTTTAACTTTACTACAGCACTTTCTCCAGAGGAAATAGTAACTATAGCCACCCTTTACCGAGTCCCTGCTATGCCTTGACAATGATCGGGGATATACACATATATTCTCGCTAACACTAACACTAATCCTAAGAGGTAGACGGTATTGTTTTAATTTAATAAATGAGGAAGGCAAGGCTGACTGAAGTTAAGTTGCTTGCCTAAAGTGGCATATCCAGAGGGTGACCTTAGCATCTATCAGTTAAACAGGACACACTTTCGAGTGAAAGAAGGTAATAGTCACAGTTATACCAGGACATCAAGTATAAATGGGGTCTTTCCAGGACAACCCAGCACATAGTCACCCTTCGAAGGTACTCTATAGGCCAGGATTTCAATCAGTTGGCGTCTGAAGCCCAGGCATGCTTTTGTCACTGTATTAGGCTGCTTCTGAAAGTTTTACAAAACTAGGGATATCAATTTTGGGACAACTGAATTCACCAAACTGTATGACACCAGGGTAGAAAAAATAATCATTTATTCAGCACTCTATTAAGGATTATTTGTATCACAGGATATCTGTTTGCAATGGTGATTTGACAAATAGTTTGAGGATGAGAAGGCGATTCTCAGAGAAGACACCAGCCTGTAGAGAACTATGTTAGTGCCTGATCTTAAGAGAGGAATCAATTTTCCACATATAGAAGTTAAATTAATGTAGTGGTTTGTGGGATCCTGATTTCATCTAACGGTGCTCACGGGACAGACATAGGAATAGATCCCTTGGTTGTCATTACTGCAGCCCAGCAAGGCAACCCCAGAAATGGTTCTGGGACTCATTGAGCCTAACCCTGGAAGGAAACTAGAAGTCTGGCCATTATTTACCTTGAGATGAGAGCCTGATCATATACAGTAGTTAATGCCCTGTGCTTAACTTTCCCTCTGTAATCGAGGAAAATGCAGGCAAAACCTGCCCGTCTTGAATAGATCAAGATGATTGTGGGAAAGCAGCTCAACTACACTAAGTCCAAATGAGGCACCATCCTTCTCCCTCTCCCTCACGTTGTAATGAATGAACGCAGTTCAACTTCGAGGTCGACTTCTGGGCTCTCACCTGCACTGTGACCTGTAACTTTCTAATTTTTTAGAGAAAGTCTCTCCCCTTGCCAGAAAGGGCTTTCCGTTTGTGAAAGAATATGTAAAAAAGCACCAGGTGAAGAATGACTTTTTCACCCAGTCTTGAAACCATCACAAAGAGACAAATTTTGCTGCTTTTTGCTTCGTGTGTGAATTTTTTTTTTTCCACACGGCTCTATTCATTGCCTGAAACAATGGGGCCAGTGTTGGCCAGCAAAGAATGGTGCTATTCATGCAACCCCGTACCCTGCACAGTGCCTATACTTGTTAGTCTTGGCTGCCTTGCACTGCTGGCGGCTTCAAGAAAGTCGGGTCTATGTTGTTGTATGGAGCAGGGCAGATCAGAATACGAACACTGGCAGCCAGATTCCCAGATAACCCCAGCTCCTCTAGAACACTCCTGTTGACATAGGCGCGTGCTTTAAGGGGTGTCTGGAATTCCAAGAACTTGCGCCAGGTGTGTGGGCAGGTGCGTGCGCTCTCAGTGTAACCATCCGCATTGTCCAGAGGCAATCACATGTGGCTTCATTTGGAGTTAAGTAACTGGAGTAGGAATCAGACACCTGATTTGAATTCTGGCTCCAGAGCTGACTGGTGGTAGGAACTTGGACGAGTCTCAACCTCTCTGAATCTCCACGCCTTCATCTGTAGAAAGGGGATATCAGTGCCACCTACCTCATGGGGTACCGTGAAATTCAGTGATGTAATATTATGCTCTGACTAGCGTGGAATGAATGTCAGCTACCGTGGTCATTAACCAAAGGCTGACACAGTGATTATTGTTACGAATGACAGCCTGGTTTAGGGCGAAGCTTTCTCTGGATGAAAAGTGAAACTGCTGTGAAATGGTGAGCAGTATCACTGTAATGCAGGGTGGATAGAAGGAGGGAGAGAGAAAACAAGCTTCAGAACTCCGTTCATAGTACCGGAGTGGCAGAATGTTTTGCACAGGGAAGAAAATGTGCTGTGGCCGAGGCCACTCCATTTCTCTCAAGGACGGAACAGAAGACTCATTTGCTTTCACCGGGCGTGATCCTGGAAGAAGGGGTCTGTTGATGTATGCTAGAGACGGTCTCGCCATCCTTGCCCTACCTCTCCAACCTAGACTGAGTGCAGCACAAAACCTGCACCCTATCCTTAATGTTCTTCTTAAGTGAGATGAAGTCTTAGAGGTCTTGTTTGGCTTTGTTGGGGGAGCCAAGTGCCGAACGCAGGCAACCTGTGAAAAACTTAGAGACGGGTAGAGTCTGCTTAACCGTCTCCAGATTCACCCTAGTGCAGAGTCCAGCAGACTGTTGGAATCAAAATGTGTTATTAAGATTGGTGTAGCAAAAGGACTTGCCGTTATAAATCAAGTAAAGTCTAAGATGGATGGAGACAGTCTTTCAAGTTCCTTCCAACCCAAGATGTTGTGATTTTTGAAGCTTTCCTCTGAATAGCATCCTTGAACTAACTTGTGTCTTCTGTGAAGTTGCCACCATGAAAGCCAGGCACGTTTGGCAATGATTTGCTTGGCATGGCTTAGGGAGCTGTACACTTATTATAGTGTCAGCACTTGAGATTCTGCTAACGTACTCTATGAAGCATAAAGAGCACTAATCACAAGGGCACTTTTCTATGTTATGTACATTATAGAGAAAAGATAATATATCCTTGGTGATTTTGGGCATCTTAACCAGTAGTTCTGTGAACAGCAGACTTCACTTGGTATAATCCCATAATTAGAAGTCATTATTGTGGCTCATAAATGGCATTAATTAAAATTTTAATTAAAGTTTCAAAAGATAATTTAATAAAAGTAGGATTGATTAGAAAATTATCAATGAATTTACAGATTCATTTAAGACATTTATCTCTGTCACTTTTAAATTTCATTGAAATCTGTTAAAAGCTATAGTAGGTATGCCCACAGTAACATTTAAATAGTCACCGTATTGTTTTGAAAGGCCGGTCGTTTGGAAGATGTGTCTTGATGTCTTTTATTGAGCAGTGAACTTTACCGGTCAACCCTGTTGAACATCATCCTGAAACAAATTGACAATAAAATGAGAACTGTGCAGTGTTCATTCTGAAACCAAAATGTTTATTTGGCCAAATACGTTTTTCTTGAAAACATAAATAAGGATTTCAGAACAAATGTACGACTGAGGCAGATTTACCAATGGCCTACTTGAGTGTCAGTCAGAGAGCTGACATAGAGCAATTCCAAATTCTAACAGAGGATGGACAATAGATCTAAAATCTGTAAACATAATAAACAAACACGTAAATAAAATTGCTGGGCCAGAAAGCAGGAGATCTAGTACTCATATAGCATGGGTAACAATATTTAACTTAGGCCCACTTTAACTGCACCAGCAAAACATACGATTTCCATTTCAACAATGTAAATGGTGTCAAAGAGGGCCTGGACGTAATGCATTCATTCACTTATTCACAACTTCATTCACTCAGTCTACAAATACAAAGCTAGAATGATGCAGTCAGCAAATCCACTCGACTCTGCCCTTAAAGTTAATCCAGAATCCAATCACTTCTCACCACTCCTGAAGTTATTGTTCTACTCAAGCCACCATCCTTTATTTGCCTAAACAATTGCATCAGTTTCCTAATTGGGTCTCCCTGTTTCCACTCCTGTTACTCATGATTCATCACTGGTAGTCTTCTGAAATGTAAGCCAGATCATTCAAAACCTTCCGGGGCATCAAACCTCACTCATAAGAGAACTCCAAGTCCTTCCTGTGTTGTCCTTCCTGGCTTCTTCTGGTCCCTGTTGCCCACCCCTCCCCCTCACTGACTTCTCCCCAAACACAGTGCCTGCATCACTGAAGGGGGCTTTGCTCCCCTAATCCCTGCCCAGATACCCCCCTGCTTTGCTCCCTCATCTCGCTCAGGTCTCTGGTCAAGTCGCCAGAGCTCATCTCATTCCCTTGCTCTCCATAGTGTTTATCATCACTTGTGTGCGTTTTTCACAGAAACATTTGTATGTTTGTTCCTTTTCGGTCTCCCTTCCTCCCTGGAAAGACAGGAGACAAATGCTTCCGGTAAAGCATGGTGAGAGTTATGACAGGAGAAGTTGGCGGAGTAGTGGGAATAGAAACAAGAACTGACTGGTTTTCTTACTGTTTAGGTGGAGGCTTGAAGAATGAATACAAGCAAGCCAGACAAAGAGTTCTGGGAAGGGCCAACAATGTGTGTATTCTAGTTAGTTAGTTAGTTAATTTCATTCTAGATCATGTCTTCCTGTCCTTGTCATTTTCATTCTTGGGAATGTGACATCTGCTTCTGGCAACAGTTGGATTAGATAACCTGAAGAAATTCTTGCTAAAAAAAAGACCCCATCCACCTCACTACGAAGAGATGCAAGAGGGAGGGGATATGAGGATATATGTACACATATAGCTGATTCACTTTGTTATACAGCAGAAACCAACACAACACTGTAAAGCAACTATACTCCAATAATGATGTTAAAAAAAAGGTAAAATAAAATACAAAAAGAAATGGGAAAAAAATACCCCAGAAAGGTGGACAAAAAATTGATAAACATGTTTCTAAATACACAGCTCACGTTTTAGAGAAGTAAGGAGAGTGAGAGAATCTTCAGCCCAAACAAGAAGTACTAAAGACCTGAGCATGACATCACTCTTATCCTGGGGTGGGGAGGGTTGCAGGGGAGACAAAGATGCATGCCCAACCCACAGTTATGAAACACGGGAGGAAATAATCCACAATGGATGATAGCACACATGCCAAATAAAAAGATTAGAACCCAAAGAACTTCAAGTAATAGACTGTTAGAGGGAGACTCTAAAATATGTTTAAAGTGATTAAGGAAATAAATAAATCAGAATAGCATAAAACAGTATGAATAAAGAATGGGAAGCTTTGAAAAGAAATTGAATTTCTAAAATGGAAACATATACATATTGATGTGAAAAGCACAGCAGATAGTTTAACCAAGGGATACTAACAGTTCAGTAAAGATGTTCCCAAACTGTAGTTTGGAGAGATTAGGACAAGAAAAATATTTTTAAAAGGAGAGAAAGAGTGCTCTAAGGAGAGTGCCAGAAAGAGAGGATAAAATGGGGCAGAGGAAGCATGTGAGGAGATGAGGCTTAGAATCTTGCAGATTTGATGAAAGATATGAAACCTCAGGTTTAGGAGGCCCAAGTGGGATTAGGCTATAGCTGGACACAGTTTATAAAAATGCCAAAGACCAGTGGAAAATCTCAAGGGTAACGAGAGAGAAAAGACAAATCACCTCTAACAGAACAATCACACTGACTGTAACCTTCTCATTAACAGGAGAATGAGGAAGACAATGGCTTCAAAGCACCGAGGGGAATCACTGCAAACCTGTAGATTTTGTATCCAGCTACACTATCACTCATGAATAAGAGTGAAACAGATTATCAGGTAAAAACTGAGTGCTTGCCACTATCAGACCCATGCTGGACGCACAGAATAAAGATGTGACTCAGGAAATAGGGATCTAAACTCCAAAGGAAGGAGATGCAAGATGGTGAGCAAAGAAACCGGTAAATAAGTGAGTTTATATAAGCAACAAATGATTATGTAAAATAGCAATGGTAATAAAGATGAATAATTTGGTAGGATCTGAAAATAAGGTAGAACTGAATATTGGACAAAGTAGCATGTACAGTGGGAAGGGGAAGGAGATGATCAGAGCTAAAGTACAATATTCTAAGGCTCATGCCATAGGAGAGCAGAATAGAAACATCAATTAACCTTAGACCCTATTAGGTCAGGACTCATGTTAAAAATTTAAGAATAATAACTAAAATAATAGAAACATCTATCTTCCAAACCAGCAGAGGAAAACATGAGAATAAAGGAAACTCCATCACTCCAAAAGAAGTTAGAAAAGGAGTAAAAAAGATCCTAGTAAAAGTATGGTAAGAAAGCAGAAAATAAAATGGAAAAAGTTGAAATGCATGTGCAATTACAGTAAATCTAAACTCATCAAAATAATCCCAGCAGTGACAGCAAAAATATACTTCATCTGGAAATTAGGTGGATGGCTAGATTTGACAGTCATCTAGTGTGTAGATTAGAAGGTCCCTGATAGCTGTAACATCTCTCTCTCTATATAATATACATAGAGATATAGATATTATATATATATAACATATACATATATAGGTATAGCTAGTATATTTCATGACTATGTATTATGTATTCATATATTTACCTGTATCTATCTGTATCTATCTAATCTATTTCAATTAAGCAAGCACTAGATTCTACCGTTTTCCAATGTGGAAAATCAATGTGGCCTAAGGATCTGGGTCTCCAGAAAGGCATGTTAGCCCAGTATTAAATCTGATTCAGCAATGGGAAGAGTGTGCTCAGTGCAGAAATCCAGGGTTCGAGACAATGACCAGGAGCACAGCATTTTAGGGCTGCACATTTCAGGAACCCTAAGGATAGAGAGATGAGGCAGGATCAAAGCGGTAAAGTTAATAAATAAACAATCAGGCAAATAAATAAATAAGTGCCTATAGAAGAGGCAGGAGTTTCAACTTCAGAAGAGCCCTGGGTAAGAAAAAGCCTAAATAGTGCCCTGTATCTCTCCAATCTGGAGATGTCTTGGAAATACTTTGACATCTGTTCCCCCAGGTTTGTTTTTCTTCTCCCTCACACCTCACACGGAACACAGAGAGTGATGTCCTGTCACTTTGATGCCTCTCTCTACTCAAATGGCAGAAACCAACCAGGTGAGTTGTCATAACTTAGATGAGGCTGGGATAAAAATACACCTTGGAGAGCTTGCTTCCTGATGACAGACTGAGAATAGCTCTTTTTGATTTGAGTGATTTGGAGCTTAAATTCAGTGCCAACCCGTATGAGTGTCTTAGGATTCTGGGTTAGAAAAGGGATTATACCGGAGTATAAGGTCTTTTGTCTGCCTTCTCTTAGGATTGCCTTTGACTGATGGATGGGAGATCCTATCCTGTATCCTAATTTAAAATTGTAAGTGGAAGCAAACAGTTGGATTTTTAAATTCAGTATTCGTTTCTGGGTTTACCTTTAAAAGCAGCTCGACTGTTGCAGAGTTATGCATCTTAACTAATTACACCGTCTGAGAATGCAGCTATTTCATGCATTCAATTTAAATCATTTAGTTTTAAGAGAAGAAAAAACGCTTCCTTGCAATTTAACAATTTAAAAATCCTTAATCCTAAACCCCAAATCTTGGTCTTCATTTGGAGTAAATGGTATGAACTAGTTTGAAAGGCGTGTCTCCCAAGTTGCTCAAAGAGGAGTGGCAGCCAGCAATGGAGGCATGCCATGGCACCAACCAACACAGCCTCGACGCTGCCTCTCACCGGGGCTGCAGAGGGAACCGCACGGAAGTGAGCATCTGCTGTGCTCTGGGTCCCTGTGATTGTCAGCGAATGGAGGGGATGCCTTTTCTTCACCTTTCGCGGTATCTTTTGGTGGTAATGACCTTGAGCTCCTCGCAGCTCATGGCTGTTCATGGCTGGCATCTGTTCTGATTGCGTGATACCCTTGCTTGATATTATAAATGCTTTGAAAGTCATCCCCTGGTTTTCAGGGTATCAACACAGTACTATTGTTTGCTTGGTTTTGATTTTTAGCAAAGCAGCTATTTCAGTTTTATTTATGGCCTCCCCTGGAACTCTTCTAGAAGCTTGGGAGCCTACGTGATTCTTGGAAGCATTAGAATACCAAAAAGGGACGAGATGGGTTTCAGAGTTGAGACGCTAAGGGTGGCTTCTTTGGGCTTGCTTCAGGATGTAAGTTTTAAGGGAGAGAAGCAGTTGAATCCATCTTGCCCAACACTCATGTTTTTCTGTATTCCCTCTGCTTTAATCTTGTCCATCTTTAATCTGTTCTTACAGAGCTCCTAGGGTTACTCTTTTTAAGAACAAACCTAATCACGTTATTTTTCTGCTTAAATTTTTTTTTAATAACACCTTATTGGACTCACATAAAACAAACCATTTCAAAGTGAACAGTTCAGTGACATTCAGCACACTCACATTGTTGTGTGACCATCGCCTCTTTCCAGCTCCAAAACATTTTCATTATCCTAAAAGGAAGCCCCTTCCACATTAAACAGCCACTCCACTCAGCTCCTAAAGATCACTAATCTGCTCTCTCTCACTGTAGATTTACCTATTCTGGATATTTTATACAAATGGAGTCATGCAATGTGGGACTTTTTGTGTCTGGCTTCTTTCACTTAGCATCATGTTTCCATGGTTTGTCCATATCATAGTATATATCCGCACTCCATTGCTTATATGACTGAATAATATTCCATTGTGTGAATATATCACAATTTGTTTAGCCATTCATCTCTTTTATAATAACTAAACCTCTTTATATTTTCTAAATATTTGACCTTAACTTTTGTTGTTGTGATGCTGGTGGTGATAGTTCATGGTTGTTTGGTTTTAGCCATTCATTTCTTGATGGACATTTGGGTTGCTTCTTCCTTTTGGCTGTTATGTGCCTTCTGTGTTTGCACACTCTACTCTTTCCCCTTCTAGTTTGGAGTTACCTCAATGACACAAATCCTGGAGGATTCAGGGAGGTGATGAATGCTATCTGTGAACAGACCGCAAGCTCTTACAGAAATTTTAGTGCTTATCAATGAGTTCCCAGGTGGATATCTTTCTATAAAAGCCAAGCTACAGACTGAAGTTTCAGGAATGGCTTCTGTGTGCCCTTTGTTCTTATCTAGTTCTCTGCTACCTCACAACAGCCCTAAGAGGTGAAGTGGATGTTACCACTCCATAGAACTTTCCTCCTGGCAGTGAGGCCAGACATGACGATGGTCAGTCAAACCTGGTCTTACTGGGGACATGCTGCACTGTCATATGTATCACACACACACACACATACACACACACACACACACACACACACACACACACACACACACACACATATATATATAGAATGTAAACTTATTATTCTGGAAATTTTCAAATATGCATAAAAATAGAAAGACTGCTTTAATGGTTCAACAATTAACATCTGCTGTTCTTATTTTATCTATTTCCCTCCCATTCCTTTTTTTTTTAACATTTTTATTGCAGTATAATTGCTTTACAATGGTGTGTTAGTTTCTGCTTTATAACAAATTTTTTTTTTTTTTTTTTTTAGATTCCATATATATGTGCTAGCATATGGTATTTGTTTGTCTCTTTCTGACTTACTTCGCTCTGTATCCCATTCCTTTTTAAAATTCTTTATTTGTTTTAAATTTGTTGTTTATTTATTTGTTGCTGCAGTATTTTAAAGCTAATTCTAGACATATCACTTCATTATTTCAGTAGGCATATCTAACTTTTCTCTTTTAACACAACCACAATATTATTATCAGATTTCCCCCAAAAAAATCCCCCCACAATTCCTCCATATTATCAATATGTGTTCAGTTTTTCCTGATGGTCTCAAATATGCCTTTTTTTTTATAGTTGTTTTGTTCAATTCAGAATCCAAACAAGATTTAGTGGAGATTACATATGGTTAATATGCTCTTATATCTCTTTTGATGTGTAATTATTTCCCACCTTTGCTTGGCGTGCTTATTATAGAAATTGAGAATTGAGTCTTTTGTCTTGAAGAATTGCTGGATTTGACTGACTATATCCTTTTGGTGTCATATAATATGTTCCCCCATCCCCTATAAATCAATAGTTAGAGATAGATTCTTGATTAGATTGAGTCATTTGGAGGTGGGGGAGGAGTAGGGTAAGAATAATGTATTTATCCCATTTTGCTTAATATTAAGATTGATTGATTCAGTGTTGTGAAAGGCTGAAAAAGAGTCCGCTAAAAGATCTCTGTCTCAATCCCTGGAACCTATGAATGTTATCTTATGTGGCACCAAAAAAAAAGGGGGGGCAGTTCTCTGTAGATGTGGCTCAGTTAAGGATCTTTAGATAAGGATCCTGGATTTTCTTGCTGAGATACAAATGCAATCACATGGGCCTTTGTAAGAGGGAAGCAGAGGTGAGCTTTCATTCACAGAAGAGGAGGAAGCAGTGTGACTAAGGAGGCAGAGGTTAGAGTGGTGCGGCCACAAACCAAGGGATACCGGGAACCACCAGAAAACAGAAGAGGCAAGGAACAGATTCTCCCCCTAAAGCCTCCAGAGGGAGTGCAGCCCTGTCACACCTTGTTTCCAGCCAACGAAACTGACTTTGGACTTCTGGCCTCCATAGCAATGAGAGAATAAGTTACTGTTGTTTTAAGCCCCTGCGTTTGTGATCATTTATCACAGCAGCCACAGGAAACTAATGCACATGTAATCTGCCTAATCCATCCATTGTAAAGCTCCCCCTCAACTTTCCAATAATAATTTTAGCTGCCATTGATTACTGTTGCCTAGATCTGTATTTCGTTACGGAGTGGAAAATGATCATTTTCTAATTCTGTCATTTTTTTCTCCATTTGGTCCACATGATTTTTTTATACAGAGAAGAACTGTTTTCCTCATCAACTATTTGATTAGCCCAAGTTCTCTTTCAAGTAGGGAAAGACAGAAGAGATGCTCGAGATTTTTGCTTAATTTACACATTTTCAGAAAAACGAGTTGGTACCGTAGCAACCTCCATGGTCACCACTGATTTTTTTATTGTTTATTTTTGAAGTATCATTATGAACTCATAAGTTTTCATATATCTGATAAGTTTCAACTCATTGTAGTCATTATGATTTATGATCCTCAAATTGTCCCATCTTTAAGTCCTTGGAGCTCCTACAAGCTTGATCTGCTTTTTAAAAGCCAAATAACCAGAAACTGAGTAAAGAAAGGGTACTCTGGTGATGAAACGCTGACCTCCATCCTGGTCTCCTTTGTATGAGTCACACAGACGCTCAAAAAAATTATTGTCAAAGCACTGGCAAAAATAAAGAACTATGCAGATGCTCACTAAATCTAATAACATCTTCCCATTCCTTGACACAGTAACTCTCAACCTTTACTCACAGCAGAATCACCTGGGCAGCTTTTACAAAACACTCCACCTGGTCTTCACCCCCAGACGTGAGGATTCCCTTCCCTGGGGTGGGGCATTGGTATGCCTTAAAAACTCCCCAGGTGATTCTAATGATCCACCATACTTCTGAGATGGGGTTTTTAAAAAACAAGCCCTGGTCTTCTGCCTTCTGCAGGCGTCTCTGACATTGACCACATGTGGAGCTAGGTTGAAAGGCTGCCCATAAACAATATGTTTTCATGCCTCGTAATCCAAGGAAGATTCTGTCGCTTACCACATTACTAGACCTGAATTAAGAAGCAAAATACCATCCTGTCCTAACCCTAATGCCTCTGTTTGATATTTTAAAGTCCACATTCAGTCTTTCCTTCTTGGCTTCACCTTCCTTCTCCAAGGACTTTACCACCTTATGATATTTGTGTCCAGTGAAATCTCCTTCAATAAATTGTGTGCAGGGGTTTTGTCTTATTTATCTTTGTAGTCTTACTTTCCCACTCAAGGAGCAGAGATTTACTTTTAGTAAAGTTTAGTTTGTTGCAAGGTAATTACCAGGATAATTCTATTTTTTCTTCTGCACATCCCCCCACCTCCTGAAAAAGAAAAATCTTGTTGGATTCTATTGGATAAACAAAAAATTCTTGAAATTTCCGTGCTCTTTGTCTACACAAGGTATAGGTAATTACTCATTGTGCTTCCATTTGTGCAGTAAAGGACTCTGGGTAAAAGATTCCAAATTTTACAAAGACACATGAAATTTAGTATGCATCTCAACTTTGAAAAGTTTCCCTTTTTGAACATATTTAGTGATAGTAAAGGTAAACAGGTGTTTGAAAACATACTGTCATGAAGTACCAACCTGGCAGAAAACCTGTAGCGTTTATAATGAGAACACAATTCAGTTGCATTTGTAATTAGCACTTTTGAAATGTGCTCATTATTATTGTTATTATTAGCCACAAAACCGTGCAACTTTGGCTCACACCCACTGCAATTTTAGGGTGTGGATCTAGCCAAAAGCAGTCAATACAGACAGAACCCAATAAAAGAGATATGTTGCAGATTTTATGGAAGTAATTTGAAGTTAAATATCCAACCAGGAATATCAATTAGGTAGAAATTATTCACTGTCCGTGTCAAAGACAATGTTTACTTTTGAAGATGCAGATCGTTATGAAAATATCCTAAGGATTTGGGAAAAATGAACATGCTCATTAAAAATAAATAAATAAATAAATAGGAAAATGAACACACTCCTAAATGGAATGCATTTGGGAAGTAATGCTGAAAAAAGGAATAGTCATGGTTGAAGAGACCATATCCCAGTGGAGCAGAAAGATTTCCAGAATTCAAAGACCTGTCTTCATTGAGCTTCCAGACAAAGCTACTCCAGACACTTCCCAGAGCATAGAAGTATTCTCTGACTGGCTCATTCCTGATGATTCAAGTAAGAAAAGTGACTGGACACCCAACAAGCTTGCACTTCACTCCATTAACAAACATTGATTGAGCAACAACAATGTACTGTACGAGGTACTATTGGAGAAATATGGAAGGTCTGGTAGATTGGATACATATAAATGGGAGGAGATCTTGGGGCTAATCATCAATAAGTCAAAGCAGTAATCATGGGCCCAGTACTAATTACTGAGGGAGATGCTGAATAAGAGCAATCAGATAAGGACCAGGCTAATCAGGAAGAAAAGATTTCTGGAGAAAATTCATTTTGATTCAGATTCTAAATGATGCCTCGGCCTGATTGGTGGGAAGGTTAGGAGATGCCCTTTCGATAAGAGAACTGACATGCGTTAAGGTGTGGACTTACTGTCATGTGAGCACTGTGGAAGGATGGCCTCCATATTGATTTGCGAAGAATGACAGAACTTAGCCTGGTACATAGCCTGGTGCTATGCTTGGTGCATGTGTTTATAGGTGCTCAATAAGAATAAATACTCAAAAAAACATTTAAAGGTGCTCAATAAATATTTGAGAAATCAATGACTTTGACTGTCTTGTTTTCCCTGGAAGGTATATAAATAACACACTAGGGGACTCTGACTCAACAGTTAACAATGATTTAGTCCAACTCTAGACAGGATGTGACCATTTGGTTGCAGTCTTCCATGAATCTTGTGTCAGTCCAACTCTGCTCATCTGTATTACCTGCACAACTCTTATGCACTTGATTTGATTGTATGAGCCTTGGTTTGGGAAGCATGGACAGAATGTGTATTAGGTTTACTTGTATGATCACACTCCTAGTTGTTGAGACCACAATGATATTTTCAAAGAAAACAAAATAAACTCCTATGAAGTCTGCCTTGTCTTTCAGGTAATCTCTTGCCTCAATCTCAGGCAGGGATGGGCCCCTTGTTGCCATATTTCTGCAGAGTTATCCTGCCCCTCACCCCAACCCACAATATATATTTTTTTCAATAAAGAGTTATTGAACTCCTTCTATTTGCCAAATGCATTCCTAGGAAAAGAACAAGACCATGGACATCTCAAGGATCTCAATTGTAAGAGATGAGTCAGTGGAGCAAAGAGACAGTTCCAGAACAGTGTGATTTTTTTCTGTGGAAGGCTGGCTAGAGCAGCCCGCTCCCCAGAGATTCTGATTTCTGTGTAAAAAAGCTACAGTCTGTAGCTTGGCTTTTATAGATTCTGATTTCTCTATTTAATTTCTGAAATTAACCAATTTCATGTTTTTCTTCTTATTTTTTTCCATATCCTCTATGTTCAGGGCACTGACGAGGCCAACTTAATTCAATCCCAGTTCAACAAGTATTCATGTGTGAACTCAATTTCATCATAGGAATTATACAGGATATATTTTTTAAGTATATGGAATAGTTCCTGGAGGCTTTGAGGAGTCAGGAGTCATTATAACAGACAATATGCTGCTCGTATAGGTACTGGGTGCCTCAGGAGATCAAGGGAGTAATGGGATTTATATGGGAAACACGGGAAGAGCAATCTTGGCAAGCTTCATGGAACAAGGCAAACTTGATCTGAGCCTTGACATATGAATAGAGTTTGGACCATTGGGAAGACAGAATGGATATTACGAGCAAAGAAGCTCTTTATGAGTACCAATGAGGACATGATCCTAACCAGAGAGGCAGACGCAGATCTGAGAGGCACATCAACCTTCTCCATTAAGCATTCCACAATGTCTGGTATCTCACTGACATCCCAAAATACAAGTCAAAAAGGCAGGTTTTCATTTTCCTTATTGCAAATCTGAACTCAGGCAAATTGGTCCTGGATGGTTAGCTGAGCTGGCTTCTTTAGCTTGTAAGAGGAAGCCTGTTACAGCAGAAATAGGAGAGGTTGGAAATCAAACTGAGCTGGCTTAGAACCATCTCCTAGATGTGAGACTTGACCTCTCTGAGCTTTAGTTTCCTTTTCTACCCAGTAGGGAAAATGCTTTTTACCTAGGCTATTTCAAACGATTAAATAAGCTCACAGATGTAAGATAGCAAACACTGCACTAGGATAGTCCCAGGTGGATCCATGTATGTTATGGTCCCTCTTGTCCTCCTCTGACCTAAATGGAATCGATCATTGGATTGGATAGGAAGGGAAGCAGCAGTGGTTAAGAGTGAAAGCTGTGAATTGACAGGGCGGATCCCGGCCCTACCACTAAAACATTGTGTCACCTTGACCACGTAACGTAACTTCACAAAACATCAAATCCCTCTTTGTCATAATCTGGAATAATGATATTACATACTTCATGGGAAGATTGGGAAGATTTGACAAATAAAATGGCTAGCACCGTGCCTGGAACATAGGAAGCCCTCAATGACGGTTAGCAATTACCAAGGAGGGAAAAGCTATCTGCTCATGAAATAGGGCACCCGTGCAGTCTGATGGTCCCCAAGGGGTTGTGCGCCTCTCTAGGAAGAAATGATTGCACATCAGGGAGCAGGTCACCTTTCTCCCCTCTGCTTTCTTAGCCAGTTCCAAAGCCCCCCACCTTCATACCACCTATTAGTAGCTTTGCAGGCTTTTTTTTCAGAAGACCAATCAATGATTGACTCAGTTTGAGATATGCTGCTCAAGGTACACAATGGTTGCCCTGGGAATATTTTTTTTAGTAAAATTAATACTTGCAAAGGGTCCAGACCTGCCTGCAATGATATTCAGATACATGAAAAATGGGAAGTCAAAAGACAAACGTTCTCATCTGCAGTGTGCTCGCTCTCTCCATCCGCACCCAAACCCCTCCTACAGCTCCAATCCCCATTACCAACAGATCCGAATGGAAAAATCCAATCCAGGATAACATTTTACAGCTGGTTTACAAATCCCTTGAAAGTGCCAGATTTAGCTCTGCCATTGTTCCTTGTACACCATAAAAATAAATGCACCGAGAAGCCTTTGAGGTCTTTGCTCTGTTGAAGAACTTCGTTTCCGTATTATTATTATTATTATTTTTGATTCTCATTTTACCTCTTATTACTTCTCATGAAACTGCTGGTCTGGGGACAACTGCACGCCTGCCCACTGGAAACCCCTGCTATTGATCACGTACTTACATGGTTGGGAGCGTTTTATGTAAGAGGAATAAATGATATAGTTGTTTCTATCCATTAAACTATACTGTTATCAAGGGATTGAACAACTGCCCTGAACATGGCCATTCTTTTCGGAGGCTCTGTAATGTTTAAATATAATTGCCTAGTAATCTTGTATTTACTATGAGGTGGCAAAGTATAGCTAGCATCATGTTTGCACCTTATAAAACGTAAGGCTATGGAGCAAGTTTAATTCTCTGTTGTCTTCCTCCTCCTCCTGGCCTTTCCCTTTTCCTGATGATGCTTCACCCCCAGGCATTTGGATATGTGGCTTCTAGAGACTTCCCAAGTGCTGTCATTTTTTTTTTCCCCATGTGAACGCATCCTTGGAGATCAGTCACTTAGTATGATGTGGGGCTTCCCAGGCTTCGGCCATGTGCGAAGGAGAGCTGGGGTCTCTGAGGCACACAGGACTTTGCCTGATTACTAGAGCTCTGAGAGCCCGGGAGACGTGCCTTGTGAACAAACACCCCAGCCTGGAGGATGCTTAATTATAGTCAAGGGAGGCTATTCCTTCCTCGGCAGCAGCTGCCACTGCCCACGTGCGTACACACACTTGTACACCCACGTGCACACACGCAAGCACACACACACACCGCCTTTACTTGAATTCTTTCTGGAAGTTCCTCCCACCCCCGCCCCATAGTGGACCCCTAACCATGGTAACTGTAAAGCCTGGCCTTTCCGTCTCCAGCTCCCAAACAAGCCTATTTTGGCCTCGCTTTCACTTTTTAAGTCATTGGTGGAGAAAGCCCTGAAACTTTTAAAGACCAAATACAACCAAATGATCCAAATAAAATAACGGGGAGCTTGCTAAACATGAGGCCAGGAACTGTTTCAATCTTCTACTGAGGTATAATGGAGGCTGAGAGTCTTAAATGTTTTTCTGTTTCTCTTTGAAGGCGCCAGGAATTTGCCCACGAGATTTTAAATGTGCTTCTATTACTGGCTCGCAGGAGGAGATTTCTAGAGTGTTCCTGCTCGTTCCGATGGTGGCAATTTAAAATCCAAATGCTTGATTCTTTCCTTCTGTAGAACTTGACTTTTCCAGTCTGTGAAGGAGGAAAGAGAACAATGTCTTGTTCTGTTCCTATAAACAAGGTTTACAAGGGGAACCCAGAGGATGTAGTTTGGTGCTAGGAGAAAGGCTTGGACCCCATCGCATTTTAGAGCTTCCTAAGGGTGCCGTCTTGTGCCTGCTTTTCCTTATCTGAGGTTCAATGTGTCTTAGCTTTCCATCCCCTAGGAGACTGTCTGCTTCTGCTCATCCACACAGTCACTATCCAAGTCTCTGTTCTCTTTCTTGCTGCTCTCCCTCCAGGTTATTAGAAAGCAGCCTTGGGATTTGTCTCCTCTGCTTTTCACGAGCTGGCTTGGAGGGGCAATACAGGGTCATGCATCAGAACACAGACCCTGGAATCAGCTGCTTACGTTTGAAACCGGGTTCTTCTCTTTACAGTGTTTTATTGCAGGCAAATCACTTATCTTCTCTGTCTTAGTTTTCCCACGTGAAAATTGAGGATACTGATAAAAACTACCTCTGAGGGCTGGTGTGTGAATTAGCTGAATGAACACGGGTGAAAGACTCAGGGCAGCACTTGCTCCTACTGTTTCCTGAAATCCTTTTTTAGACCAACTTGGGCTCCATTTTTCTTGTATTTTGCTGACTGCCTCTATTCCCAAGGCTTGACTTCATTACACCAAAACAGTCAACTGGTTGATTGAATCATAGTGATGACAAGCATAAACGCAGTGGAACCTTCCCCTTAGAATGAGGGGAAGTGGAGTCAAGCTAAGCAGTTACTTGCTTGAATTTTTTCTCATCATTCATTCTCTCATATGAATGCGGGATGGTTTTTCTAAGTTGCCTTTCCTCACTCCTCTGTTTTCATTTTCTCTCTTTTACACAGTCTCACCCCATAAGGAGTTTTACTACAATCTCCCATTGGAGTAGGACAGACCCCAGAACACATGCTTTCTCTCAGTCCCCCATTTTGGCTTGCAAGAGAGTCTGTGCACATTTTCCAGGATCATTCTCCCACCCCGGCAGAGACCCCTATGGGACCAAGAAGAAAGGATCCGAGGAGAGGAGAGAGGACAGAAAATTCTACTTCAAGATCACTCCCCAGGCTCCCTCTTCCTCCTCCCAGTTCTGTTTTATTGTTTCCAGTGAAGAGTGTGGACCTGCTAAGACCCCCGTGGGTGGTATGCTGCATTTAAAACCTTTAAGCCCTTCAAGATGAAGGCTCTTTTTCTGGTCAGCTTCATTTTCCCCATTCTCTTTATGGAAAAAAAAAAAAAAAAAAGGCAAGCCATTTTCTGGCGGAGTGAAAGTAAAAGAGAGAGAGGCTAGGTGTGGGGTTGTGAGGGGCAACGCCATTGTTTCCGCAGAGGGTTTCGTATCAGGACTGGTAAATTCACAAATTCAACGCTGCGTTATGACACAGATCAGCTGTTATTTTTCCAGTCTCAGAGGAAACCTGGAGGAATCTCAGTCCTTCAATTGTATTAAATTATCTGCCAGTGTTGTCCTTTCCTTTCATTGAAGCATTTGGCCTGGGCTGCAGGAACAGCAAAAATCTCTTTAAAAGCATTGTTTCTTTGAATGTTTGGTTTACCTTTTGGTTCCACAACAAAATAACTTAATAAATGAAGGGCGAGCAGAATTGTTACTATAGCAATCCCCATAGTAACATCAAGATACCAGGCACACGCATCCTTCCAGCCCTCTGGAGGCATTTTCCTAGCTCGACCCACGTTTCAGGTATAGCTTCCCAGGCTTCAGCTCTGATGGCTTGAGATTTTAGGATATTAAATTAAGTGCATTTTATTTCCATCCTAAAGAGTGAATAGACTCACAAAATGCCAAGAATTCTTATCCACTTATAGCCCCTGCAGAAAAGTCAGAAGTGAATTTTCCCTGAGCTTGACAGTATGTAGGAACTGCTTGCATTTCAGTTGCTTTTCCAATTTTAGGTCTGTCCTTAAAAACAACAACAATAATCCCAGTCAAGGCATGAATTGTTCTTTGTTGATTTCAATAGTCTTACATAACTTACAAGGGGGGCAGGACTAGGAGATGAAACATGTTCAGAATGCAGCATTGTGGGAACACACATGTTTTTAATCTCCTATTTTCCAGAAGATAGCCAGAAGTGATCCCCAAGAGGTCACTTGGAGAAGCCTTTTGCCACCTGGTAGGGTTATAAATTGATTCTCTGATTAAGGTTGCTGTTATTAGGTTGAATGGATGACTGAGAGGTTATAGGAAAATTAAATGGGAGGCAAAAACGGATTTTGTACATCATGTCATAACTTTATATAATAGGTATTCATGCATACATGTAAATATGTATATCATAGTTTGTTCATATTTAGCATAAATTTATAAACCAGTTGATGAATATCAAATAGTGGATCTGTGTATCCTGTTTCTTAGCTTGTTGTATCTTGAATATTAATAGTGACACACTAAAGGCAGAAACTACAACTGGAAAGCAGTTGTGTTAAATTCAGAGCCAGTGGGGCTGTAATGTGATGCAGCTTAGAGAACTCAGGTCAGACTACTTCCCAAGGAGAAAGCTTTGACAGATAAAGAGAAGAAGCAGGAGAATAAAAAGCAAGCCACAAACAGGCAATTCATAAAAAGAGAAATAAGATTATTAAGGAACACATGAATAATGTCCAATCTCACTACTAAGCAAAGAAGTACAAATATAAATTAGCATACCAGGATGTGGAGCCGGGCTTCGACTTTTGCCCTGGAATCAGCACCAGGCCCCCAGCAAAAACCATGGGTGTTAACAAGTGAAAGAGCAATCAGACCCCAGCCCCACATCACCCTTATATAAGCAGAGGACAGGAAGGGGGCAGGAGGGAACGGGAAGCAAAGTTGGGAGTGGTCAGGGGCAGTGTTACTCATCAGAGGTTACTCCCTCTCTCCCGTGGACAAGGGAGGGGGTTGGCCTGCCTCCCATGATTCTACTCAACCTGGATAGAGAATCACCCGTTGAGACTGTAGGTGCTAACAGATAGGCAGACTTGGGTTTACTTCCCTGCCTGGAACTCTGCTTGGAGAGCAGACAGGCTTTCTGATCTGCTCCGGTGCCTATCAGGTAGTCACAATGAGGGGAGAGAAGCAACCTGTACTCCCCCGCAACTGGTATCCCCAAGGATGCACAAGTTTCTAGTGGGTGACATGGGCACCAGAGACTCTAGCTAGTATTGATTTGCTCAAGAAGCTTGCCTAATGCGTGAGGCCATCCAGTGGTGGGAACTGAGAAGAGATAGAGAGATACAGCCGGATCTCCCATGGAAGAAGTGTGTAGAGGTGATCCTACAAGGCCTTCCAGAGAATCTAAAAAATTCAGAAAGACTTTGCATCCACCTCTTGGAAGAGCCAGCCACCCCTGGATGTCTACCACGTAGAGATATCAATGTCTAGTTAGTCTAAGTCAGAAAAAATAGTCATGTGCCCAAGAAAAAATATTGCCATTGCATCCATATGAGTAAGAAGATACCGGTCCTTTTCCCTCACACTCCTCTTCTCTAAAAAAATTGTTGCATAGATGAACCTACGCTGAATTGAGATTGCCCAACAAAACAGTCACATAACGATGTGATATTATTTGTCTGGTGAGTTACCATAACTTTAAAATACCTAGGTTGTTGAGGGCACAGTGAAGGAAGACAAAGCTGCTGATGTGAGTGTACATTGGTTTATCTTTTCTGAAGGGCATTTTGTCAATTATGCATTTAAAAAGCCTTAAAACCAGGCAGGCTATTTGACCTACTGATTCTACTCCTAGGAATTTACACTAAAGACATAATCAGAAATGTGCACAAATAAATACAAACAAAAAAATGTTTATTGTGACATTATTTACAAAAATAAAAAGGAGAAAACTTGAATTTCAAGTTGAAAATGGCTAACTAAATGTTGGCATATCCATAACATAAAATACATGCAACCACTAAAATTGTGCCTTTAGGACCATTTAATGATACTGCACAGACCTCATAATATAAAGTTTAGTAGCAAACAAATAGCATAACATCTGCCGTTACATAAGACATAGGAGGGAAGAGCAAAAATATCTCTACTGGCAGAAGACATGAGTATATAACTGAAAAGTCCAAGACACTCAACGGAAAAGCACCACAAGTAATAAGAGAATTCAGTAAATTAGCAGATAGGGAAGAAATCAGTGTAAACAGCCTTCATACATACAAACTAAAACTAGTTAGAAGATATGTGATAGATATGTTTAAGATAGTAATAATGATAAACTTAGGTACATTAAAAAACCAAAAATTGTGCAAAAACTGTACAAAGAAAACTAAAAACACCCCTCAAGGATGCAAATGGAGATTTGAAGAAATGGAAAGACATAGCAGTTTCTTGGATAGAAAGAAGTCAGTTCTCTCTTAGTTAATTTATAAATTTAATTGAAAATTAATTTAACTTAAACAATTAATAAAATTTTAAAAATACCAATTGGGAGGAAAAATAAGCTGGAGTAGTCAGGAAATCCTTGTAAAAGAAGAGCATTGAGAATAAGGACTGGCATGACCATATACTAAAATAAAGCCTCTATAATTAAAGAACTGTATAGGCACATGAGTAGATAGATCAATGACTAGAAAAATCCAGAAATAGACCTAATTGCATATGGAAATTTAATATACAATAAAGATGGCATTTCAAATTGGTGGCAAAAGATGGACTTATAAATAAGTGGTGTTGGGATAAGTGGATAGCCATATGGAAAAAGATAAAATTGGATCCATTTCTCACATTGTACACCAGGATAAATTCCAAAGGCTCAGAGATCTAAATGTGAAATGAATGAAGCTATACATATTCGAAGAGAAGGGTATTTTCCTCCAATAACTAGGATGAAGAAAAGTGTCTCAACTATTTAACCAAGTCCAGAAACATTAAGTAAAAATCTAGCTAAATTTTATGGTATTTAAAAACAACTTTTTCAAGTAAAAAAATACTCTAAGCAATGTAAAAATAATAACAAATGGGAAAAAATTTGCAACTTTTATCACCAAGGGTTAACATGTCAAATATATAAAGAGCGTCTAAAAATAGAGAAGAAAAAGCCTATAACTTGGTAGATAAATGGACTAGGGAAATGAACAGACTGTTCCCTATAAAAAGAAAGGCAAATGGCTCTTAACCATACGAAAATAGACTGCAGCCTTGCTCCTAATAAGAGAAATTCAAGTTATAATACCCTGAGATACCGTTTCTCACGTATCAGGTTGGCAACAATCCAAACGTTGCACACACTTCTCCAGAAGTGGTTAGGACCAAGACCACTGGGAATAGAGGCCCAGAGGATGGGTCTGGCTGGGGCACTTGGGGTCCTTTTGGACAGTAATGGGGCTCCTGCTGCTGAGGCTGCTTCTTCCTCTGGTTTCTTCTGGGGTGAAGTCACTGGCTGCTCAAGGTGAAGACTGGGGCAGACTGGGCTGGGGAGTGAAAGAGCACAGGTATAGGAAACGGGGCACAGATACACGATGCCCTATATTTAGAAATATAAACACTGGCTGTGCTTATATTAAAATAGCATATTAAAATAGACCTAATTCAACAAGTACTTATGGAGTGCCTTCCCTGGGCCAAGCACTGTTCTAAACACCGGGGATTCATCAGTGAACAAAACAGTCAAAAATCCTCATCCTTCAGATGCTTACCTTCTAGGCTTCTCTACCACTTTTTAGTCATCATTTTGCAACCAAGGCTTGGATACATGCTAGAACTCAACCCTAATCACCCACAGTGCTTACCGGAGAATTGCAGTCACCTCTTTGACAACATAATTTTGTAACTGTGACAAAATACCAAATTTGAGTTAAAATGCTCCAGGACTTGAAGATGGCCCAGTAGCAAATGGCTGACTTTTCTGGTTCCTCCCTTGTAAGTCAATCATCACTAATCATTTGCCACGTTCGTTTTGTAAACTTGTCTGTTTTCATTTATACAGGTGCAAAAAACAACATTCTCATAGGCATGAGGTTGTGTGCATTTTTGTTTGTTTGTTTGCTTGGTTTTTGTTTTTTGTGTTTTTTAACATTGCCTGCATTTGGAAAGGGTCAAGCTGATTATTTTACAACCTGTTTACATGAACTCCCATACTGGGATGTAGCACGCCAAGTCTCACTCAAGTTCAGATGCCCACATAAGCCTCCTGGAAACTCAGAGTGATATTTATAACAGGAAACGGTGAGCCCAAGTCCACAGAGCCACACTATAAATGTCCTCAGAGCTGTCTTCTGGGTCCTTATTAGGGGTCTTTTTGTAAATGAGATTGCCTTATAACTGTCTTCTTTACTTCCAGAAATAACCCCTTTCTGGATGAGGCTCAAGACATGTCCTGAGTAAGAACCTGTGTTGGATTCTGTGCTGTAGCACATGGTGTGGTTGCAGTGTATTCAGATCTGGTAGAAACTGCAGACCGTATATTGCCTGTTTTTATTTTGATGCTAAGTACAATGCTTTGCACATAACAAGTTGAGTCAAAGAACATATAAATACAGTCAATTCTTATCGTTCAGGCAGTTATCTTCTATAAAGTCACAATGAACACTGAATTCATGAATCCTGAACCATTGCTCCCAGAGGAGGTAGAGGGTTAGGTTCCTGTGAGTCTCTGGTCACAACATTTTGGTCATCTGATCAATATGTAACGATGTTTTCTGTGTGTTTCTGCTTAAAGACACCTTATTTAATATGTATTGTTGATTCATGACATTGAACTTGTGGCCAATAGCATCATAACTCGTGCCTGAACAAAGCTTATCTAACATGTATACTTTCTACGTAAGGCACATCACAGCCTTCTTGCTCTTGGGAATACTAGACAGCACTTCAGCTGTATATTTGAGAACCATTTTAAACGCCAAAATCATCAACAAAAAGCACAAAAATGAAAAACATGGCACTAAACAGGCTGTGAGAAGGTCACTTGTTTTACAGTATGAGAACAAAAACAAGGAGGCAGAGGGCCACCTTGTTCTATCTCAGCTGCAAACGTACGTCTCAGAAGACTCAAATTTTTCACCGCTCTGTGTTTGTCTGTGAGTGACTATGCAAGCACCGTGAGTACTGATTTTGAGGTTAGAAATAGATATTAGCAAGTAGGCGAATTTGCACATATGGAATCCACGAATAATGAGGAGAGGTTGTCCGTAAATGTATGTGACTTTTAACTTACAGCACTTAAGGGCAAGCGAAGGAGAGCAAGTATAAAGCTTCCAGCCATTATAAAGTTAAATCTGCTCTGAGCCCCCACAGATCTGACTAGTGGGAAGTTCCGTTTGCTTAGTAAAAAAAAACATGTTGATCTGTGTGTGTGCTGTGAGAAAAATCAAGGGAAGTTCCTTTCTTAGCATCTGGTGGTCCCCTTATTGCCCCTGTCCTTTCGTCACGTGTTAACTGGTGCCGAGTGCTGGTATTCTGGCATCACTCAAGCCTCTACTCCAGCAGGGTGCAGAGGGGACCTTCTCAGCAGTCAATAAAACTGACCATGGTTATATAAACCCACTGGGAGGGTCACTGATGCCTTCCAGGCCAGCCTGGTACCAGGTGTGCAGTCTCTCTCTCAGCATCCCACAGTAATTCCTCACTGGAGCATATCCTCCAGGGGGCCCAATGCTGGAAAATCCAGTGCTCCTTGGTCCCTCCATCTCAGGCATCCCCTGCATTTCCTATGGACCCAGTTGTTCCTACCTCTTTATCTCAAAATTCTGTCTTCCTTTAACCAACTTTATGCTACTCAGAGGCCTAAGGAGGGTGAAATGAGGGGGACGAAGTAATGAGAGGGAAGTTTTCACTTCCCCTACAGGAATGGAAGTAAGAACAACTCAGACATTTGGAACTATTGAAACAACACTGGCTTCTTATACTCAAAATGAGAGTAGGGAAAGGAAATGCTTATACTAATTACTTTTTGTTCTTCATAAATCATTGTATTACAAGTAATGTAATGTTAGGAATGGCTTATTTTAACTTGGTATAATATTTCCATGTTTGAGCTTTTAGATGGGAGCCCAAGTTATCATAGTTCTTTCGTGAAAGGGGAAAAGGTCTACAGAGCAGATTAGGGGCAGAGACTATAGTTTGTATTTCTTTGGTGTGATTTATAACATTAGGATAGTAATAAGCAGAGCTAACATGTGATAGGTGCATTTAGCAAGGCCCAAATCCTCTACATTGTAGATATAAGCCGTTGGACAGGGGGGTCTTCAAAGCACCTTCCCAGTGTAAATTTCTATGCTGCATTCCAGAAAAGTGACACATTCATGGCATTTTGAAAATCACTTCATATAAAATACAGAACTGGATATTTAGATGAGTCATGAATAATTTCATAAGCCATCTTTCCTAATTTATAACTTCTGTGAGTCTAAATTTCATTATGTATCTGTTCTTTTAATATGGGACTCATCACAAACTGTTAAAATGTTAGGCTATTCAAAGAATGTTTCTAAATCTTAGAGGAACTTGATAATAACAATTACTCTGATTATTGAATCACCCATATGGTCTAATTTTATGTCTCT
Source organism: Physeter macrocephalus (assembly GCF_002837175.3). Lineage (NCBI taxonomy): Eukaryota > Metazoa > Chordata > Mammalia > Artiodactyla > Physeteridae > Physeter > Physeter macrocephalus. The sequence goes on from NC_041232.1 coordinate 69,670,128, forward strand.
AAATATTTCTAAAGTATGAGCCCCAGCATCTTCATGTGAGAGATGGGATTAATATCTACGTCAAAGAGTAGTTGTGAGGAGAAATTGGATATTATACATGAAATTGCATGATGACTTATAAAGTGAGATGTAACTATGAAGAATGACTATGAATTCTCCCTCCTTTAATTCTTATCCAAATTCAAGTCACTGACCAAGGCCCATATAAAGTTCAACCTTCTCTTTGAAGCTTTTTACGACCACTCCAGCCAACAGCTGTCTCTTTCTCCTCTGCATTCTAACCACGTGTGTTGCATACTATCCATCCTAGTTCTCAAATATTTGGTTGTTATTTCTTGAATGTGCTTTGCGCATACGTTCATTCTTAAAATTAAAATCTGGAAGAAGGAAACTCTGTCTTGGTGCTTGTTGAGTGGATGGATGATGGGAGGGAGGGATAAATACATCATGTTTGCTCCTTTCAGCCAGGTGATATAGGATGACTAGAAGATACCCAGATGTCAGTGCCCGAGAGCTCCCTTTTCTTTACTATCCAAGTCAAATGGCTCAAGCCTCCATCCAGTGTCAGTGGAAGTCCTCCACACTCTCCCTGATAACCTCTGAGGATTCCCAGGGAGAGGCTTATGTTCTCCTGGGTCCGTCTCTGTGTAGCCTGCCTCCAAACTAACTCTCTCAGCTCCAGTGGCCAACATCCTCCTTCTTCACTGCTTTGGTCCAGGCTGAGCACTGCACCACGTCTTCCATTCTGTCCCAATACCTCTAACACATCTCTAGGCAGATCTTTACAGTGACAGGTCTTTACTGAAGCTTTCAAGGTAGGAGAGGGTGGTGTCAGCACAGAATAGGAAACAATTGACAATTGAATATTAATCACCACTATTCTTGAAAGTCCATCAGCCATCATTTCACCTTGACTATCACACTGGCTGTCTTTTCTTCTCAGGCTCCTTGCCAACTTCTTGCCAAGTTGCTCAGCCCTCTCTAACCAGCAATGAAGCATCAGTGACCATTTCCCAAATGCCAGTTAATTTTTAATGTAGTGCAGTTTAACTCCCTTTCTTTCATCCTATCTTTTAAGACAGTGGGAGCATCGTTTATGTAAAAAGGGGCGCATCAGGCTATCTTCCCCAAACAAAGTGCTGTCTCCTCAGAGATGAATAATTCCACTTCTCTGCCAAGCAAAAATAATGGAAAGTCGGTGTTATATTTTAAATAGTAAATATTCCCTGAATTTGTCATCTTAAAAGATATTTCACTTGCGATTTCCAGCATGGTGCAAGATACACTCATTCCCTCAGTGGCCTTCTGTCTGGTAGTCAGATATCCCGAGGACCATTTCTTCCATCCATCTCCAGAAACCATCACAAAAAATTAACTTCTCAGAATGCTGAGTCTTAATGGACAATAGTGATGTCATGAGGTTTGGTCTGTCTTAAACATATTCAGTAAGTTATTAAATGCATGCCAGACACTTGAGTGCAGATTATTTTTCCTGCACTCTAAAATATTGATTATAAGAAAATCAATTTCACATCCTAAACATTGATTATAAGAAAAGCTTGTCTTATCACCACACTTTGAGCTCACCAGCCAGCCTCCATCTAGTTAAAAAAAATATTTAGCTGTAAGGCTTTAGGGCAAGAAACTCAATAATGTATATGCTGAGCCTACGAAGTTTTCAATCCTAAACTACACATTTCTTTCCATTTTCTGCTTTCTTCATAGCCCAGTTCCTGCTTTGTCTTTCAAGTAGAGTTTTGTCTTGTAACTAATCCCATGATACTCTTCCCTAATACTGAATATCCTATCTGCCTATGTCGAGTTACACCATTCTACACCAGCTTATACAATGCCTCCCACGTGGGCTGTTCTGGCTCCACAAAAAAATTGTATGATTATTTATTGGCAGAAGCATGTCTTAGGCTTATTAAAAATTCATCTTGGTGCATAGCTTAGTGCTAGGCACATAGAAGGCACCCAATAAATTCTGTTTAACATCTAAGCAAAATAATTGCCGAAAGAAGTTTTATCACTTGAGAATGAAATGTAGAAACGTGAAAGAAGAATGAAATTTAGTCCTCTCTACTATGCCAAGCAGAGAACTTGTGCACTTAGTCATTAGTGAATGAATATTGAGCCCCATTGGTATACAGTTGTCTGTTAAGAGTTGGGGAAGATACAGATGCAAGAGAAAGTATGGTGTTGTTCTCATGAAGGCTGAGATGGCTATTTTCCTCTTGCTTCATTGGAAAGACATCCAGTTTGTTGTACATTTATAAGATATGAGCCATGAAACACCCATACATTTAAACTCAGGTAACATTACGATAAACAATGTAGAAAAAAAGGAAGTAGCATCCGTTAAAACATTTAGCAATTACTAATCCTTTCAAGGCTAAAAACAGCTTGTCTTCACAAAGTCATTTGAATCGAGTCCAATTGTTAGACAAAAACATCTTAGAGTGCAGACGTTTTGGGGACACAATTGACCATGCCTTTTAGAAATGTGTACTTTTAAAGCAAAGACAGTCGTGTGTTGAACTTTCTGTGGAGGTTGGCTCTCCAGTAGCATATGTGATGATTTCATTACTATCCTGCCACAAATTCTTTTAAGAGATGGAAATGAGAAGTTTTGTGTTTCTTTTCTGAAATTTTCATCACCTCTGTTAGAGACAAAAATATGGTTTCCCCTTACAAATGATTCTTTTAAAATGTACAATTCAAGCAAGCCATGAGCATTCTACCAGATTGTCAATACTAATGGTCATGAGAATTGGAGGCAAGATGGGGACACAGCACATGCTGTCTTTTTGGAAACATTTGCAAGGGTGGTCTGGAACCTGTGAGGTGAGAGAGAATTTAAGAAGTAATCTTATATGGCAAGAAAGCCAGCTTGGAAACTTCCTGGAAAAATAAGCAAAATCAAAGGCCATTGCTGTAAAATTTCCAAAGCACTCCACTCAAGTAGAATATTGCAGTCCTAAAGAAAATCCCTGATAGAAGGGTAACATGAAATATCAAATCTTATCCAAGTTTTTGACAATAAATCATAGCTATGTTAGGTGTTACTGGGGCTATACCCTTTAACTGTGTCATTAATCCTCCGCTCTATGAAACATTGGCAGATAATTTATATATTTCATATGTAATGGTGCAAAGCATCATATCAGCTTATCTAAGTGTCTTCTATTGTTTTCCCATCAGCTGAGGTCTAGATGACACAGACGTTGCCAAGGCTTTCTGGGCACCGGCAGAAAAAAGTTTTTCTCTATGTAGTTGTTTTCTCCCAGTAAACACCTTGACCTCACTTAGGTATTAGCCAGTCAGAGCTAATCCAACTGTACTAAGAAGGGAACAGTAACAAAAGTGTCTTATTTGATAACTTCTGCCCTCATTTGATTTCTTTTGAACACTTTATGCAAAATAAAATGCATTATCACCTCTTCATTTATCTTCCATATCCAGAAGGTGCGTCTGAAAGATTGATCTAATTGCAGATACTAAGGGAATGTCACTCCGTGCTGATCCTTAGGGGTCTTCTGGTGTCCTAACCCAGGAGTTCTAAACAGAGATGTGTTTTCCAATGCAGACTTTCCAAATGCGATTTCCTATCAGTGTGCGTGGAGAAACAATGCTGACAGTATTTCTACTCATCTCTTAAATCCCCGAAAGGTGATTATATAGCATATGGCTGTCAAGTTTAACTAAAGTGGGGTGGGGTGGGGCGAGTGGGGTAGGAGCCCTGGCCGTGAACATTCTAGAAACTGGAGCAGCGCCCGCTGAAGGAGTCGGGAGGCCAGTGGCCGGATGTGCACACATCCCTGGAGGGAAAAAGAAGCCAGGGCGGCTTAAATGGTCAAAGAATCCAGTGGAAAGTGAGCTGCAAGGGTCAGATCTGGATTGAAGCCCAAATTCTGAGTCTCCGCATCCGTCCGGGGATAAACTTGGCTCCTAATCAGGGCTGACAATTAGGCCGTACAGTTAATATTTTTACAGCTGTTTTATTAATAACACATACAGTGCATCCAGCCAGGATTTGTTGGAGACACCTCAGGAAAAACGAATGATGTAAATAACAGATGGATGTAGAATATTCCTACAAACAGGCATAAAGATATTCCCTTCTTGTTTAAAAAGAATTTAAATAGACAGATTGTAGATAAACAGGCAGACAGAAAGGGGGAGAGAGAGAGGATTTATGATATTTGAGGTAGTGGCTGCATGCATTCACATGGTAGATGGACATAGACACAGAAGCTTTCTATAGGGAGGAGAGACTCAAAGCCTTGGCTTCCAGAAAAAATAAATTCCATGGTGCAAAGGGTTGAGCAGAGCAGCACCGGGGCCATCAGAAGCAGGTGTGCTACGTGGTTCCTCTAACACCTCCTCTGATACATGTCGCAGGTTTAGAGACGACTTATGTCGCTTGCCCAGCCGTGCCAGAGCCCAGCCTTGACGCACAGGGTGGCCTGGGGCCGTCCTTTCCTCTTTCTACATATGTCAATCTCCTATCCAAAGACCCCACGCACACTTGCCCATTTTGCATCCGAACTAGGAGCCGTGATATTTCACTCTGAAAAGAGAAATAAAAAATTCAGGATCTTTGTGTCTTTTGTTTTCACTCCTACTTTTTTTTTTTTGTACTGCTTTTTCATGTGTCTGCTGCACTGTGCTCCTTCCATACTTTGCAACCAGATGGCTCAGGAACGAAGAACAAAGGCCACTTAAAAGTGGGAGGGGAGAAAAGGAGAAAGAAGCCCCGAGAACTGAAAGTCAAGGCGAGACCAGAGATCGAAGCAAAGCCCAGAAGCTTTAATCACTGATGACTTTTGGTTGAATTGTGAACCTAGAACAGTTATTCTTCTTGGTGATACTTTATGTGTGGTGTGTGTGTGTGCCTGTGTGTGTGTGTCTGTGCCATACACAGAAACATCCCCAGCCGTTTATTTCACTGATAGGGATCAAAGTCAGAATCCTGTTTCCTTCGATCCATCTCCATGTTTCCTGACTGACACATATCAAAAGGGGTGTGAGGCACCTTTACCCAGAGGGGGTAAAGCACAGATGTGGGCATGGAAGATGCATCCCGGCACCTAGGGAGAGTTGTGGTGAGTTTGAAGGAGTCAGGAGTTGTAAGATCTGCCATTTCACAGCTGGCCGACCTTGGGCAAGTCACCTCCCTTCTCTCACTCTTTGTTTCTTCCTCTGGAAATACCTACCTCAGAGGGATGTTGTGAGTGTTAAATGGCTAACATGGGTGAAGCTAGAAAGGACCAGATGAAAAGATTGTGTTTTTCCTGGAGTACTGCAACTTCTCCCAAAATGAAAGGCGGTCTAGAGTTGTCTTCAGTGCTTTTCTATGACCCTCTGTGCTCTTGAGTTTTCCCCTGCACTTAGATCCCTACCTAAGCCCGCCTCTCCAGATTGTGCCCTGTACTATCAAGCTTTTCCTTGACCCCCAGTTGAACTTACTGTTTGTGTACCATTGGAATTTTGTTAGGTTTTAGGATGACCTAATTGTGCCTTAGGCTCTTAATTACTTTGTGTGTGAGCCACAGAAAGGTTTCATTTTTAATCAGGAACTTCTGTAGATATAATGCCTTAAAGCAAAAGGAATGACTATCTAATGCTAAAATTTCATGCAGGTTGAGGGGGCTCAATAACTTTAGAAGGGAAACAGTTGTTATTCTTCTGGTCAGGGATACACACAAAGGCCTCTTCTGCATCCTGGTAAGGCCAGGCCAGCATCCATGCATTTGTGGGAGTACTGACTAGGAAGAAAGGAAGACTTCTTGTGTGATTTATAAGTACTTCTGCTAAAAGTTCCTTTACACCCTTTACATATCCCTTTACACCCTCCAGGTGGGCTAAGCTTTTCTTCTCTCTGCAGTAGGTAGAGTCACGCTCCTCTTTCTAGACTTAGACAGGGTGAGGACACTTGTGAAAAGGCAAGACTTGATATTTTCATTTCATACGAAATCACATCCATGGCTTTTGCCTTCTCTGATATCATGGGGACTCTGCAAGACAGTGAGGGGAATTTTTGGGTTCCAGATGAGTAAAATGAAATGCAAAGAAAGTGACTGACTCCCTCGTCTTCCAAGGCCAAGCAGGCATTGGGGTGTGCATCGCACCTTCCCTAGTCAAGAAGAAGGGGTGTGGTCGGTTTCATAATCTAGACAGAGACCTGCGTGCATCTGTATCATGGGCTGAGCTGCTAAATGATGCTCAGAATCTCACACATTTGGCAGCATATTGTAGAAAAATTAAGAAGGACTCGCAAGTCAGCCTACGAATTTCAAATCTTGACTTTCCTGCCAACTGTATGTTCTGAACCTCTCCAACATTGCTTAATTTCCTTAGTCCTTATAAAATGGTATCATGATTACCTAACACATAGGGTTGTGGGGAGTGTTCAATGAAACGATGCATGGAAAGCAATTAACATGGTGTCTGGAAGCCTAGAAAGTGTTAAAGGATGCTGCATTTCATATTCTCAGTGTGGGCTTAATGAGCATGCCCCTTTCCATATTCTAGAATCATAGAACACTAGAGCGGATGGAAACTTAAAGGAGTGGTTTTCAAACTTTTTGACCAAAATCTCTAAGAACAAAGGCATTTTATTGTATCACTAAGGACAAAAAAATGAATATTACTTGCCATGGAATTATTTGAACATTTTTCAAAAATTGCTAAAAACTGGGGTTTGTTTGTGATAGCTTCTGATGTTTGTCTCTTTATATCATTTCATTTTTAAAATTTAATAAGCCTATTGTAGAGGAGCAAAACAATTTCAATATGCATACATACTGAAACAGAAATTGCATGAAATAAGACATACTGTTACTGCCTTGCCATGCACTCTGATATTTCTTCTTGGTTTTTCAAAAATTTATTTATTTTGTTTACTTATTTTTGGCTGCGTTGGGTCTTCATTGCTGCGCGTCGGCTTTCTCTAGTTGCGGCGAGCGGGGGCTACTCTTCGCTGCGGTGCGCGGGCTTCTCGTTGCGGTGGCTTCTCTTGTTGTGGAGCACGGGCTCTAGGCGCGCAGGCTTCAGTAGTTGTGGCGTGAGGGTTCAGTAGTTGTGACTCGTGGGCTCTAGAGCACAGGCTCAGTAGTTGTGGTGCATGGGCTTAGTTGCTCTGCAGCATGTGGGATCTTCCCGGACCAGGGTTCAAACCTGTGTCCCCTGCATTGGCAGGCAGATTCTTAACCACTGTGCCACCAGGGAAGTCACTTTCTTTTTGGTTTGATTCTGGTTTTTTTCTTTTTTAAACGTTGGTCGTGTTCCAAAAGATTGTTTTCAAAACCCACTAATGAGTCATTACTAATGGTTTGAAAACACCGATATAGAGAAAGCACTTCTTTTTACAGATAATGAAGTAAGGCTTAATGTGATTTGTTCAATATCACTCATATGACAAGGGCAGAACTGAGCCCTCAATCCAGGGCTCCGAGCTCCCAATCCCAAGAGACTTATAATCACTGAAAGGTACTAAGCTGCAGAGCCTTGCCCTTTGCTGTTTAATGTCTTGAATATCTAGAGCAAGGGTTCTCCGTGATTCTTTACCACTCAGAACAGCCAAACAGACATGTGTGGGTCATTCCGAACATTCTTGAAAATTTCCTGAATCTTAAGAAAGATCTGTTTTCTGCACTGCATTGGCAACGCAGTTGGAAAGTTACTTGAATGTTTTTCAAAAGTTGTTTATAGATTTGAAAACTGTTTGGGGTTTGTGATTGCTTCTGTTGTTTGCCTCTTTGTATCATCTCGTTTTTCAAAATTTAATAAACACTTTGCAGAGGAGCAAGATAATTGGTCACACACTTGTGGGTTCCCAGATTTGTTTTACATGTGTATGCAATACAGCGTAACTCAAAACATGTTCAAGCCCAGTGCATCAAATCATCTCTGATGCTGCGGTCGAGACCAAAGCAGAACTCAAGCGAGCACCCACGGCCCCAGACCACATCACTCACCGGGCCTTTTGACCACGGCGCTCGGGAGCCAGATTCTGGCCCCGGTGACGTATGTGGTGCCATCGCGGCCACGGCCATGGCCGGCAGGTGCTGTGACAGGCTCGCACAGAGGGCCGAAGCCTCAGTCTGGGCCTGTTAGTGTTGAAGGCTTTGCCCAGCTCTGCCACAGAAGGAGGCAGCAGCCCCTGCAGGATGCCAGCGGTGCCAGGGGCATGTCTGCCCAGTTCCTTTCACCTGGACAAGCTCCTGCCCCACAGCGGGCTGCTAAGCAAGGTTTGTCTTGGGCCCATTTGTAAAACAGGTAAAGGCTATATTATCTCTATTCTTTCTTTATCCGGCACCTCCAGGACCTTCTTTTTTTCCCCCTATGAACAATACAAGCCCATTTTTCACTGGAAGGGTGCTAAAGGCCTTGTGGGTTTTCTTTTTGTACCAAATCCTTGGGCGGTCTTTCTCTATAGAGATCATTGATCTCTTTTTACCTTGGATCATTCAGTTCTTGGTTGTTGAAATTCATAAGACAAGTTCAAAATCACCTTCCACTTCCATTCCATCCCGCTTCATCACAACAGTTTGCACCTAATAAGGCCTGGTTAACCTGCAGGTGTTTGCTTTGCTTTAACTTCCCCATGAAGAAGGAAGAGGTTGAGAAGATTTGGTGAAAATGCCAACAGACCTTTAAACTGCAGCAACCTGGTTCTTTGAGAAAAAAAATAAGCAGCCAAACTATACAATCAATGTCAGCAGCCCATCCGGGTCGTTCAAGCCCCCAATTTGGATGCCTCTGAAATCTGCACCAATCCCATATTCATTAATTAAATCATTCATCTATCTATACATTTATTTATCCAACATTTCATTTAATGATGACGTTTAGGTCTTCACTACAGTGAAGTACACTTCACAGTAGATTAAGATCCAGGTTTATACTGATGAAGTGGATTGGAATACGGAAGCCCCAGTCCACATGGGGACATGTATATGCCTTTGCCACAGAGCGAAGGTCCAGAAATCCTAATCCTGTGGCCTCGCAGTGTCTTCTTAGTTATTCATAGTGAATCACAGCAGCAGATATTTTCTCCATTTCATGTTATAATGGAAGGTCTGGTACCAGTGGCTGTAAACCCAATGTTGCGGTTCCCCTACAACGTCTCCAAAACAGTTTTAAAATGAAGCAGTAATTTTTCTAACACAATACCTAGAATGTTCCATTTCAGCCCCGATTAGACATTCAGACCTGAGACCTGTAGCCATGGAAGTATAGCCCTATCGGTTTAACAGTTTATTTGCTCAAAATTGCTACCTGTTGATTATCTTAACTCATAGCCATAGCTGTGTAAATATAGACACCATGTGAATGGTCTGGCCAACACATGTCCCTTACATATGACTGTAAACTCCTTTCTCACTCCTTACCCACTGTGCGGTGATTAAGTTATAGTCTCTTGCTCCAGACCTAAACTTCTGTAATCTATTCTGTGGTACTGGGATAACACTCTGCAAAGTAAGTTTTCCCTTTGTTTCCAGTTAGGTTCAGCCAATAGGAGATAGTAGAGGAAGGAACCCAGGAGTAGAGGAGAAGGGACTTCTTCTTTGGAATAGATATTGTCTGAACTGAATTGTCCCAGTAATGGCACCTCACGCTGACTCCTTTCAGCTTTCTCAGGACCAGCCCCATCACCAGGCTCCCAGGGAACTGCGGTGTCTAGGCACAGAAGCCACCCTAACTAAAGGTCTGTGCCCTTCCTCCTTGTAGCCCTTCCTCTGAACTGCCGGCTTTCTGGCAGTGTTGCCTTTTCATTCTTTAACCCTCTAAATTCCCTTATTAGATTTTCCAGTTGAATTACTTGTGTGATTTCTGTTTTCCTCATGGACCCTGATTGTACAGTATTTGTACCAGGAGGCCCTCCAGGATGGGGTTATGAGATTGGTCTGGTTCTATGCCTGGGCTCGAATGCAGTGCTGGCACCTGCTAATGGGAATGAAATGTTAGTATTTCATGCCAAGCAGCAGCCTCTCAATTTATTGTGGCTCATTGTGATAAAGTTCCTATTAAGTCAGTGTCTTAGGGGACCAAATGCCTGCTGAACTTGGCCTTCATGGTAGCAAAGTGAGGGATAGTGATGACAGTTGATGACAATTTCAAGGACAGCAGGGTGAATGAATTGAATGAATTGAGGGGCTTATAGGAGGACAACGACAAGTTCAGGGCTTTAATCTCTCAGCTCAAATTACAGTGAGAAAACTCAAGAACTTTTTCTATGGTAGCCCCCAAAGATTCTCTTCTTATAACCACAGGGCTGAACTCATTGAAGACCAGACTCAGAATTTAGTTGTGTTGATTGCGAAATTACAAAGACTCACCAAACATCTTATGTGACAGTCAGGGCATTGGGGAAAAAGGGGACCCTGACACTTGGGAGGTGACCTCTGGGTCAATTGAGCCAAAGCTGGGAATCTTGAACCCCCAAAATCTTAAATCTTGAATCCTCTGAGCCTCCCTCCCTAGTGGAAGCAGCTCATCCTCCTGGGTTTGAGAAAATCGCTTCCCTTTGCTCAAAGACTCTAGAATAACCTTGCTTGGGGCAGCTGCCTGGCAACAGATTGTCTACTGTCCTGAAGACTTAGCCCAATTACCACTTACTGTCCTCAGACCTATAACTAGATTCATATCTGAGCAGGTTCCACAGGGACAAATGCAAAGTCTGATCTGGGAGGAGATAGCTTATACTAAAAAAAAAAAAAAAAAAAAAAGTAAGATGTTATTCGCTTATAATGACAGAAAGCTAGCATATGTGTGAGAATGATTTCTAAGGGTGTTAGACCAAAGATGACGAATATAACGTTGGATTGAGCTGAATTTGTTGATATGAATACACTTAACAGAGACTTTAGATTTGTCATAATTGCCCACTTTCTTCTTATTTCTCGCCCACCCTCAAGCCTCTTCAACTACCACCTCCATCTTGTCCTGTTCCTCAACTCACTGGGGAAAATTCATCTTTCTCTTGGTCCACCTCCTCCATTTTACCATTTCTTTTTTATCCATTTCTCTTTCTCGTCCTTCCATTGCCTCTCCTTCTTTTCTCAAGACAGAGAGATTGTAAGAATAGTGCTAGTGATAGGCATATATCAAGGGAAAGGAAATTCATAAATTTTGAAGGGAAATTAAACAAAAATAAGAGTCCAACTGATCAAGTGCCAGTATTCGTGTACCTGAAACACCCCCTTCAGATTTTCCATTCTAGTTAGGATCTCAGGGATAAGGTCTTTCAGACAGGGCAACTGAGGCCTAGAAACGTTAAATCATCTTCCCGGTTCGATTTCTATTGCCGTCTGTGGTATTCCTCTTCTATTATTTATCATTAAAAATTATAATATTTTATTTCCATTAAAGATCTTATTTTTATTTATGTATTTATTTGCTTATCTTTAATGACCTAGAACAGATGCACAATTTTATAGCAGAGTTTTAGGGGGAAATGTATTCAAAGTGGCAAATAACCAGCTTCAAAGAGAATTTGAAGTACAATCCATTTTTAAGTTGAGCATTGCTTGGATAATCCTTCAAATAACAATTGAGAAAGGGAATCGGTAATTAGATTAAATGGTTAAGATCAAAGATTTGGGGGCCAGAATGCCTGCATTCAGATCTAGTTCTGCCACTTCTTAGCTGTGAAACTTTGGGCAAAATATCATCTCTCTGAGCCTTCATTTGTAAAATAATACCTATTACATGCTGGTGTTATAAGAATGAAGTAAACTAATAGATGTAAAAGGGTAGGAGAGGACTTGGCACATAGTAAGCTGTATATCTGTAAGTTTTATTATTAACATCATTTGAGGGCATTATTTTTATCCTGACTTTATAAATAGGAAGCTTAAACTTAGTATCAACTGACATGCTCCAGCAGCTTGGCTGGTAAATGAAAAAACTGAGATTTGAAACCACAGCCATTCGATTCTGAATTCCATGTCCTGTCTGTGAGGCCTTGTGGCTTTCCTTTTAATAATCAAACATACAGAAGTAGATGTACCACCTAAGAGAACCCACAGATTAAATAACTTCCAATGTATAAGAGTTTCATTCACATAAGTGGCGTTATTTAAAACTTGAAAGGTATTTTTAAATTGCTAAATAGTATAAATGAGATTAATCAGTTTTGGACAAAAAATAATTGTTTTATTAACGATATGGAGGAGAAAGAAGAGAAAGTGGGAAAAATTGCCCTTTATCTTATGATAATCCTCAAAAATGTGTCACAAAACGTCCTCAAGGAATCACATGATTTCTAACTTCTAGACTCAGAAATAGTCCCTTGTTGATGCTCTAGTCACTACTGCATCTCATGTTTTGGGGAAAGAGAAAAAAACCCCATTCTTCCTCCTAATTTATGACTTATTATACAAAAAAGAAGCCCTTAAATGTTATGAATTTTTAATTTTTTTTCATTTAGTTGATTCTCTTGCTGAGAAAAGTGACTGCCAAAGAACTGTGCCTAGTATGAGCAATAAACATCAACCATATCTTCTGCATTAATAATTTAAACATAAGTAGTCAAACAAAATGATCTGGCAGGTCCCACAGGTGAATCACGCAGAGTTTTAAAGATGCTGGTATGTTTAAACCAGGCAGCTTTTAAATGAAAATTTTACCCCAAGTGTGGTCAGAAATGTGTTAGAGAGCCAATGGATTCAACATCTATTCCACTACCACACTGATCTTACTATTTTCACCAGTATACATCCCTACCCAAGACCTCACTAGGTTAGGACTTCCCTGGTGGTGCAGTGGTTAAGAATCCGCCTGCCAATGCTGGGGACAGGGACTTGATCCCTGGTCCGGGAAGATCCCGCATGCCACGGAGCAACTAAGCCCGTGCGCCACAACTACTGAGCCTGCGCTCTAGAGCCCGCGAGCCACAACTGCTGAAGCCCTTGCTCCGCAACAAGAGAAGCCACCCCAAGGAGAAGCCCGCGCACCTCAAGGAAGAGTTGCCCCTGCTCGCTGCAACTAGAGAAAGCCTGTGTGCAGCAATAAAGATCCAACACAGCCAAAAATAATAAACTTTTTCTAAAAATTTACAAAAAAAAAAAAAGAGACCTCACTAGGCTATGTTTTATCCATGGGATTAAGGTCAAGGCCATCTCTAAAGTGGTTGTATCCCATTTACCCTGAACTGATGTCCAGCATGGACTTCTGAATGGCTGGGCATCCATTCTGACTGGTTGGTCTCTGTACCTTTTTTCTTTTTAAAGCTATTTAAAATACCATTGTATTTGTAGTTTTCTATCTCTGCAGTAAAACATTATCATAAGTTTAGTGGCTTGAAACAACACAGTTTATGATCTTACAGTTCTATGGATTGGAAATCCAACACACGTCTCCCTGGGCTAAAATCAAGGTCTTGACAGAGCTATACCACGTTTCAGAGGCTGTAGGGAATAATCCATTTCCTTGCCTATCTCATTTTCTAGAAGTTGCCAACATTCCTTGGCTTGTGACCCCATTCCTTCATCTTCAAAGCCAGCAACCATGGATTGAGTCCTTCTCACATCGTATCACTCCCAACTTCCTCTTCTGCCTCCCTCTTCTACTTACAAGTACCATTGTGAATATAATGGGTCCGCCCAGATAATCCAGAAATCCCCGCCTATTTTAAGGTCAGCTGGAATTCCATCCGCACCCTTCCTTGATTCTGGAGATTGGGACATGGACATCTTTGGGGACCATTTATCTGCCTGCCACAACTATTCATGCAGTTATCCCTGCATACTCTCTACTGCTCACCCAAATATGCCCTTTGCTGCAATCAGGCTAAGCTCCCCATTGACTCTCAAGGTCAGTGCATTTTCCCATCTCTGTGCCTTTCCCTACTTGCTTCTTCCTCTCAGCTAAGCCCTTTCCCTTTCTCTCAGAGTCTGCCTATCCTTCCAGGACCAGCTTAAGTTTCGCCTCCCACACGGAGCTTTTCCCATTTCGGAGTGCTCACCTTATATTTGTCCCCCCCTCCACCCCTTTTCTGAACTTCCATTAGAATTCTGTTGCGTGGACATATACAAAATTGCCAATAGTTTTCTTACTTACAAAAAGAGAAATTGTTTACAATTTATCCTAATACTCACTTACCCACAATTTGTCATTTAGTTGTTCCTGAATTATTTTATTTGTATTTGTTTTCTCTTCCCATTTGGATTGTAAACTCTTTGAAACCAGAGCTATGTCTCGTACTTCTTTGGAATCATTCCCTTACAACTCTCACTTGCTCAAAAGATAGTGGTTCATTTGGTATTGATGTAACTGGACAATGCTGCACCTGTTATGGTTGTTTCTTTGAAAGCAACAGAATTACAATCTGGCCAATTTAAGGAAAGAAACTAATTTATTAGAAGGATAGTGAATTCAAAAATCACACAATGTAAAGAGCAGTCAAGTATCAGGAAGTAGAGAGTGAAAATAACTTTAGAAATGCATATAGTATTGACTGTGAGTCAGCCCCCAGAAGTTTGGTTCTGTGACAAAATCCCAGAAGAAAGATTATCCTGGTTTAGGCCATGTCCTACTTTATGAATGGGGAACGGAGCTAACAAAGACACTTGGATTGACAGCTCCTAGGACCACATAAAATGTGGGGAGAACAGTTTCTCAAAAGAAAGGATGCTCATACCAAAGAAAGGATGTAGAGATACTGGGTAGACAAAATGACCAATGCACATGAGACTTCTATGTTAATTGGCAATGTCAATAAGAAACAAGTAGAGACAGAAAAAAGTATAAAACTAAACACGGGCAAAAAAAAACCAACAAACAAACACGGGCAAGGATGACTCTTAATAGCTTATTAAAACCTTTACCTCTCCTCTCTAAGTAAGCAACTACTTACCCTGAATTGTAAAAAAGAAAAAAAAAGGAATCTTCTTTTTATAGAAGCGACATCAACAGTTAATATTTACTGAGCATATATTATAAGCCAGACGTTGTACTAAAATAGTACATGCATTTTCTCATTGAATCCTTATGACAACCTCCTGAGTTGAGTACAGTTGTTGTTCTCATTTGATGATGAAGGAAGTGATGCACAGAGAAGTTATGCAAGCTGCCCATGCCTTGTATCTGCTAACTGTAAAGGAGAAGCAGTGATGAGGCGAGGCAAAAGAGATGGAAGGGGAGAGGTACACCTATGTCATTTGGACATCAGTGACATTTGAGAAAACCAGGGTTAAGGAAGACAGCTTTAATTCGGTCATTCACTTAACTAGGCACTGTGCTGGAGGCCAGTAAGTGAAAGAGGGAAGGGCATCTATTGTCTAGTAGATCTAGACTGACACTTGGGCAACTGATTCCAGTGCAGTGTGAGAAGCCCTACACTAGAGCTCCCTCTACTGAGCAGAAAGAACTCAAAGAGACCCATGACCCAGGGCATAAGAGGAAAAGGGAGGTTAAGGGAGTTTCTCCAAGAGGAGGTAGGTCTTGAAGACATAGAAAATAGTCATGGTCAAGAACGCAATCCTAAGAAAAGACATCAAGATGAGAAGGAACCCAGTGTATCTAGAGAGCTGCAAGCAATGACGTATGATTGAAGCATATGAGTCATGATGGGAATTTGGGGATGAGAATGACATGAGATTAGATGGAAAACATAGGTCAAAGCCACTCTTTAAAGGATTTTGAATGCCATACTAAGTCATCTGCTTCTTAAACTACAAGCAGTGGAGAGATTCTGAATATGTTTAAAGCCTGTATATTAATGACAAGATCAGGGAGCATTATGAATGTTAGACTGGAGTTGGGGATGACCTCCAGATTTCTGATTTAGGTCACTGGGAAACTGTGGTACCATTTATCCCAGGACTGGATTCTAAGAGGAAGGATGCATTTGAAAGGAAATAAAATGAGTTTGGTTTGGGGACCTCCTCATGTCAATATCCGACAAAATGTAGAAAAGGTAGGGTAGAGCCCAGGAGGAATCAATACATGGGGAACAAAAACTCACAACGATTGAGAAGGTTAGAGATGGAATAGTGGATGAGATTACCCAAAGAGAACACGCAAAATGAGAAGAGAGATAAGAACATAAACTCTGGAGGCACCAACACTGAAAGATAGGAAGAGAACGATAAACCAGGCAAGAAGGATCAGAAGGAATTAAAGGGTTAAGAGAAATGTTAAAAAAAAAAAAAAAGTAATAAATCAAGAGACAAGGCAGTGTCAAGAACACAAGTTACTGCATACCCTTCAACTAAAGAGGAGAACTCAATCTTTTCCACAGGATTTGGCTACTAGGAAATTACTGGTGATCCTATTGGTTAGTTGGTGTTACACGGTATAGCCAAAGTCAGGGAGTTGAGTGTAAAGGGCAGTTGAAGAATTAGGGGCCCTGAGAGTATTTTATGAAAATGAAGGAGAGAGATACGTGGTAGTGGATTCATGGTAGGAAGAGTGCTTTTAGAGACAAAGAAAGAAATAGAGATGAGGAGCTGGAATGAAGATGAAGTGGGGGAATTGACATCCCAGTTGGAAGGGTCAGACAGAGGCCCTGGTGAATTTTTGGTCCAGAAGAGGTGGTATGCTCTTTCCCTGAGACAGAGATACTTTAGTTCCCCCAAGATTCTTTTCCTCCTTTCTTTTCCTTAACTTCTCTGACCTTTTAAAATTCAGTCCTGGTATGGGGATCATGACTGAGATCATGTATGCAAAGCACCTGGCCCTGTGCTGGTTACATAACACAAGGTCAAATAATGTTCTTTCCCTCTCCACTGCTCCTCTTTGGGCTGGACCACTCCCTTCCCATTTTCCCTTTGCTTATGAAGGAGATGAAATGCCCCAGGGCCAAACTGCCAAGATGGACAGATCAAGTAGCCGTGGCACATTAATTGTGAGAAGGGCTGTAAGAAACAGTTGGCTATAGATCCTAAATTCCATCTCACGACAATGGACTTCCTATTGGAAGCATCCTCCCTGTGGGCTTCACAGAGTTGGCCTGTGAAGATATTCCCATCCTTTCTTCCACCCTCCTACTGTTTCAGGTCAGAAGTGTACAGAGCATGGGTGGGTCACGTAGCCCAGCCAGAAAGAGCTAATGTGAGTAGCAGGCCAGCCTCTGATGAAATAAACAAGGAACATAATTCTGATTGTGTCTGTTCCATTTGCCTTGGATTCCTTGGTCCAATTAAATTTAGGAAACACTATGTGTAACGCAGTACTTACAATACATATTGGCAATAAAGAAAATAATTGTTAAAAAAACACACATTTTTACAATTTGATCATGGATTCTGTTTTTAAAGCCACATTTTTTTAGCCAGATTTTTAGAGCCACATTGGATAGAACAGGTATAGAACAAGATTTGATCATCAGTCAAAAAATTCCTTAAAATTAATTTGGGGATTCGTTTCCCATCATAGTTCAAGTATGTACTATCTCAAGCAATCCAAAATCAAGAAAATTTGTAAATGGGCTTGTATTTGGTGGATTTGAACGAATAAAATTTCTATAGCTTTGCAAAGATATATTTCTAAGCCTATTTTGGGGAGCTAGTCTTAGCTGGATGTTCCATTTGATTTGGTATCCAATATTCATAAATTGCCATCTTTTTCTGTTGTGCTTTATCCTAAGTATATTCCATAGTATGTTTTCATAATTAATATGCAAATAGATGTATAGTTTGTCATTAATTTCAACCGGGCACAGTGAAAAACTTGAAAACCTCAGCGTGGAGGCATCTTTCTTGGTAGAAGTTCAATGAAATCCCCAAATGTCTTTGTTTTTGCAGTCCATAATTTGCAGATTATTAATACAATAAATCCTTGTTGTCTGCGAGAGTTGGCATCATACCCACAAACTCCTGTGCAGAAAGCCCACAAACTCAAAATCCAAATGGAAAGAAAAAAACCATGTGGTTTCTGTGTATGCTCATTACCTGCTTCTGAAACCGTACTATCTCGGCCTTTTATAGATCTTATAACAGGCTCTGCAGGAAACAGCTGCAGTCATTAGCCATAGGACAGACTAAACACACAATCTGCGTGGAAGGAGGCCTGGATGCTTTTGGACCCCCAGTTTTAGGCACAGAAAAGAGCGCCATCGATAGCACATTTTGTACATGTATTTAAAATCAAACAGAGTGTAGTGTGTTTTATAACTTAAGGGATTTGAGAAAACAGAGTCCGCCCCCAAGTTCTGCCATCTTTGGTACAAGGTTTGGATTGGTTAAGGGGCTTGCCCAAGATCCCATGTTTAGTAGGAGACACAGCTAAGATTCAAAGCCAGTTCTGGCTTCTGTGTCTACGTTCTTTCTAGTCCCCTCCAGTGGCTCTTTCAAGGACCCTGGGAGAGGGACACAGCACAACTAGGTAGCATCTACCCACACGCTTGGTGCCACTGAGCTTCTTCAAATCTAAACATAGAGCTATAACCCCTGTGACTCCCAATCCAGAATTCCTCTCATCACACCCTTCTAAGGAAGACACTAAAATGAAGACACCCCTCCCCCAATCCCAAATTCAAATTCCACACAGCCGTGTCCTCATTTTGAAATCACCCAACTTGTCATAAATTCAGCTGGACTAGTTAGAGTTAAAGCACTGACAAAACTGAACCCTTGGTGACAGAAGTCATAGTTGTTTCGGGAGCTAGGGTTCACCTTTCTGAGGCCTCTTTGGTGCCAACCCAGAACCAATATCCCAGTGTCGCTGGAGGGAAGGATGGCGCCCTGCGTTTCAGAGAAGATTTTAAACCGCGATCCTAACTTCTCATCATCGTTAAAAATCTCCAGGCAGTTTTCATAAGAGCAAGGGGGTGGTTGCCTGAGGTTTTGGCTGCCAGTCAACCAAACTAATTACATTCTGTCTACTGTGTCCTCCTGCAGTTTCAATTGGATATGTTATTTTTTTTTTAACTTCCTGTCCTAATCTGAATGTAGGGTTGCTCTGTGTTCTTAGGCAGATGCTGCTGTTCTTCCTGGTAAGAGAGGCTTTTCAGATTTGTTCTTTTCTTACAGAAACTTTTTGAGACTTTAAATAAAAGACGTCTTCTAAATGATCCCTAAGATCCCGGTACCAAATAAATTTTCAGTGTAATGTCTGCTGGTAATGGGCTATTTATATTGTTATTTTCTCTCACCAAGTATTGGACATGAGCAGACATGCTTAACCCCAAGGTGATAATGTCCTCCTTATAGACAGCGTCATGGCAATGCCCTTAGCTTTCCCTGTCTCCTCTTCTTCCCGATTACAATCTCTCCTGTGGCTCTTCCTACCGGTGAATTTCAGGGACAACTCACACATTTTGCGGCACAGTTGTAATGAGAAAACCTTAAGCTAGTTTTATCTATCTGTCTATCTCTCTGCCCATATATGTCTCTGTCCATCCATATTGCAGTAAGTCAAAAAAAGAAGAAAGGGAAGAAATTATTAAAATCCTGATCTTTTCGGGCAGAGCTCCTCTGTGAACTCCAGCATATCAGTGGAATTCCATCAGTGGAATAAGAAAGCATTGTTTGGTGGGAGCTCAAAAGCCCGGGAGACACGACTTTTATTCCTTCTCTCCCACCCACACTGGCTTCCAGCTCCATGACCTTCCATAAGGGCTCTCGCCTCTGAAGCACACGCTCTCCAGCACTAAAGAGCTGAAGAGGCGCCAACGGTGGGTCTTCAAGGACTCCTAGGACATAGAAGTTTATATACTTTCCTCCATGGATAGAAAATATGAGTTTGCACGTAAAGCACTGATAACAAACTTTAATGACTGGCATTTCTGTATCGATAAAAACAATTACCAAAAATTCTCAGATATTTCAGTCAGGCAGATTAAAAAACACTGGCTAATATTTTGAGAGGCTTACTGTATGCCAGGCACAGACCTAGGTCCTTTATCTGTATCAGCTCATTTGATCCTAACTTGTTAGTCCCACTTTAGAGATGAAGAAGCAGAGACACAAAAGGATAATTTTCCCAAACTAGGATGAGGGAGAGCCAGGCTTCACAACCAGGCAGTCTGATCTGGAGTCCACACTCTTCCCAGCTCTGCACTGCTGCCTCCTCGGGGACAGGCACTTGATCAACTTCAGTTCACCTCAAACATTGATTAATGTCCATAGGAGTAAAAAAATGCGGTCCCTTCCCACCCTCATCCTCAAATAAGGACTTAGAAGAGAGACAAGTAAGATTGTCTTCTGTGATTAAACTGTAATCTACACATGAAGAATCAAAGCAAAGATATTCAAAGTCATTTAAAAAGAGAGACGACTTCCTAACCTGCTCTTTTTGGTTCTGCATGGATGTGATTTTTAAAAATCATTTTCTTACTTCTCGGCGTAGGCTTGGTCAAGACTTGGGTCTCCCTTGTTTCACGGCTCACCCTCGTGGTCTCTATTTCCCGGAAGGGATGCCCGAATAGAATAAACTATATAAAGGATAACTTATCTTTAAAAAATGGGTCATTCAAAAGGAGTTTGGTCGGCCATGAGATACTGAGTGTGTGTCCTTGAGTCAAATGTCACCAGTGCCTATGGGAGCCCAAGCCAGAAAGGAGGGGCCTCTGGGCAAAACTCTACTTGATTGCTGTGGTGGTATGTGTGTCCCTGTGAGGAGAATGGATGTCTTAGGTTTCTTGACTTGAGTAGACTGTCTTCAGACCATACAGCCACATCCCTCTGTGCTTATTCCACGCCCATTAAACTTCCTCCTGTTGACTACCTGGCCTGTCACAGCAGTGCCTACAGGAGGATAAGATGCAGCCCCACCAGCATGAGTACAACGTACACCTACATTTCCCATTGCCAACCAGTTTTTGGCATCCTGATTAGACATAGTCTCAAGAACTGTGCTCATGTGAGTCTGTCCTTGGAACCATCCCTCATCACCGGGATTGCAAAGCTCGGTTCCTGAGCCTGAAAGCAAAGGATCACCCCCGAAGCCATGGCAAGTCCATGAAGTAATTGCTCCCTCTTGGGGCCTCTGAAAAGTGCCTCTGTTCTCTCCTTATGAGGTGCCTCTGTATCTGGGACCCTGCACATGTATTCCTTTAAACTTCCCCATCTGTGATATGAGGTTTTCTGTGACCCCAGTAGAAAGTCTCAACAGATGTGTCTCTCAAGCCCAGTTTGAAGCCTTCAATACAGTAAGCTGCAGTTTTCAGTTAGGGATGAACATGGCAATACATATGTATTCTCACGGGTACATATTGGTGTTTATACTCACATGTGTGCCTCCATTTGCAAGACAAAAAGAAGTATAAAATATGAAATAGCAAAACTGGAAGTGTGAAATTTGTCTTTATCAGAATATGTTAAATGTCAGGATAAAAATCCTCTCAAGGGAACAAACAGTCTCCTTGAGCATTCCTGGCTGACAGGCCATGTGTGAGAGGCACACAGCAAAATCCCTCATGCCTCGTCTTCGGCTGAACATCGCTAGTGTTTTAAAATTCAGACGTCGTGACACCAGTGACAAAGAGATCTTGAGAAAGACATCCTCAGTGCATCTGAGATATTTCCAGTTCATTGTAAAGAAGGAAATGAATAGACGGCAATTAAAACCAAACTTTATGTAACTCAGCTACTGTGTGAAGTATGTACGGAATTGTGATCCGAGAAAAGACAAAAACCCCAGCTTGAGTCGCGTTACATATTGTATGAGAAGGATGTGTTTTGAAGTAATTGACATTTCAAGAGTTAGCAGAAATAATTAGTCTTGATGTCACCTCTATTTAAGTCAATCTGGGTGCAAATCAGAAATTAAAATGTTAACCAACTAGCTTGATTGCCTGTTTTGAGTTAGGCAGTAAGTATTTAAGTGACGTCTTCATATCCAGCACTGTGCTCGTCAGGGGGTGGGATACAAAGATGGTCCCTGCCTGCAGCTTCTTATAGTCTAGTAAAATAGACCTATATCCAAGAAACGGCTAGGAAATGCAACCTTCACATCCAGTCTGAGGTTACATCAGTGATTCTCAATCAGGGACAATTTTGCCCCCCCAAGGGACATTTGGCAATGTCTGGAGACATTTTGTGGTTGTTTCAGCTGAGGGAGATGCTACTGGCATCTAGTGGGTAGAGGCCAGGGATGCTGCCAAACATCCTACAAGGCGTGGAACCGCTGCCCACAACAAAGAGTTATCCTGCCCCAAAGGACAGTAGGGTAGAGGCCACATACGCATACCACACTATTGTGGCATTGTTTTGGACTAGAGAAATTCAGTAAAGTTCCCAGAAAGGGAGACCTGAGATGGCACTTCAAACCTGGGAGAGCTGAAGCTGTCAGAGTACTTGGATGTGCCAGGAAACCCTCTCATTTCAGCACTGGGATTCTCAGCTGCTACCTAGCTCATTGCACTCAGCTGCCAGACCAAACTCCTCTTTGCACTGTGTGGTATCAGCACACGTCAAGGTTTAACTAATATTTAATTAAGCATGTATTATGCACCAGGACCTTACAAATACTTTACAGGTTTTAAAGCATTCAGTCCTTGTAACAATCTTGTAAAATAAGTCCTACTGTCATCCCCATTTTAAAGATGAGAAAACTGAGGCACAGGAGGCTGAGTAATTTTTTCCTTGTTACATAACTGGTAGATGGCAGAGCTGGATTTAAACCTAGGTGGTTTCACTTCAATCACTATGCAATACTGCCTCACTGTCAGATGACTTGTACACGGCAGGAGTGATCAGGTTTTTGGCAGGTTTCTTTCACAATAAAGTGTGTGCTCACACAAACCACCCATAGAGGTACCCCTGTAGGCAGCAAATGCACCTGGAAAATCCCGAGAGTAGACTTACATCTCCCCCAGGGTATCTCCCCTGTAATTCCAAGGGAAACTGGTGTGCGTGTGTGTGTTTGTGGTGATGGTGGTGGGGGGGTTCCTTCCCCTTTATTCTTGAGTAAAATCCTTGATAGGAAGAAATTGGACTATTAAGTTTAGAATCATAGAGCTTGAAGTACAATTGACAGAATGAGTTTCAGATTGTTAAAATAAGTTATGTACCACCTTACAATGGAATTGTATTTAAATAGTTATATTCAGGTGTACCGATAGGGAAGGATTTCCACGTTATCTTGTTCATTAAAAGCAACAAACATTATACGCCAGTGCATATAACATAATCCTGTTTTTGTTAGAGTGAAATGATGCTATCATATGTGTAGAAATAAGTCCAAAGAATCCATACCAGTCTGTTACCCATGATGGTAGAATTTTAACCTTAGGATGTGGAATTAAAAGAAGTTTAAAAAATAAAAAGTAAAAAACTTCTCTCCCAGACTCCCATGGAAAGTTTACTGAGATGCCATCATCCAGGGGCAGAGGTCCTGTCCTTGGAGATCCCACTCAAGCCCAGTCCATGGCAGAACTGGGGATGCAGAAAAGTGTGTCTCCAGGGAGCTCAGCTTTCTTTCTTATACCTGCTTTTACTACTAAAGATGCTTTCTCTACCAACATCAACTCCCTCACATCAAATTGCATCAAAAAGGAAGAGGGAGTACATCAACTCCATCCCCCTTCCACCTTCTCAAAGGAAAATCACCTTTTTTTACCTTTTGGTGTATTTAAATTAATGACTACCCAACCTTCCAGGAATATTCTCAGGTTTAAACTTTCTCTCTCATTGTAGCATGGGGGAATTTCAAACACTGCTAGTAGATAAAAGAGATACTTCAAAAGAACATCCAGCCTCCTATAAGTAAAATCTTTGCTATATTATCCCTTATACTCAGATAGATTCAATAAAAAAGAAACAACATTTATTTTCTTTGAACGCCTAACATCAAACAGTACTCATGGTACTATAGGGAATATAGAGGTATAATACTCTAGTTTCTGCTGTCAAGCAATTTTAAAAATTAGTTGGAGCAAGCACAAAGCAAATACATAAATAAGGTACTTTAAGTGCTACAATAAAGGTGAGGCATACTAGAAGAGGTCAGAGGAAGGCGAATTTACACCTGCTTCACAGAGTTCGTGTTGGCTTCATGAAGAAGGAGACATTTGAAATGGACTTTGAGGGAGGGTATAACTGTAACAGGTGAGGATGAGCAGATGAGACCAAATGAACAGGGGGAGCAGCATGAATAAAGCCCCTGAAGCAGGATAGCATGGGGCATATTCAGGGAAAAATCCAGAGAGCAGGATGGCTGGGGCACAGGAGATTGTATGAGAGAAGTAGGAGATGACTTGGAGAAGGGCCAGAAGTATGTCTCTTTTTAACCAGGGACACTAAGAAATACCTACCTAAAATGTTACTGGGCACACATATAGGACATTTGCTTCAAACAACAGAGAAGAGTATATTACCTGAAAAACCTCCCTCTATAAAGGAAGGAAGGGAGAGAAGGAGGGAGGGAGGGAGGGAGGAAGGGAGGAAAGGAGAAAGGAAGGAAGAAAGAAGAAGAAGGGAGAGAGGGAGGAAAGAAGGGAGACAAGGGGAAGAGTGGGGTGGGGGTGTGGAAATCCCTAGCTGCTGAAATACAGATGGAATTGAAAACTCGAGTGTTTGAGGAGAGTGACTGGTAGAGGTGTTGAACTTAGTAACCTTGAAGTTTTACACAAGCTAAGGAATTAACATAAAATGAAGACACAGACTGTTACTTCTGGGGTTCCAAATGGAAGTAAATTCAAAACCTTTCCAGAAAGACACGCAATCTAACCAGGCCACAGATAAATCCCTGCTAAAGAAAAGCTCACAATTCAAAATTATAAAAATAAACAATTCTATGTGAGGGTGAGTCAAAAGGCTTAAGAAACAGTGGGACTAGACCCCCAAGAACATCAGGTAACAAAAATTTTATGGAGGGTATAAAATAAATATGTTTAAATGATTGAAGATTAAAAAAAAGAGAGAAAACCCATAGCTGTCCCCTCCCCTCTCCAAAAAATAAAAGATATGGGGGGAAAAAAAAAAGGAAATGTTGCTAGAGAGCCAAGTGGAAGTTCTGGAAGTGAAAGTTTTAATCATTGAAATTAAAAACCAAATGAATCAAACAGCAAATTAGATACTGCTAAAGAGAGAATTAATGAACTGAATATAGAGGAGGGACAATTTTCTGGACTATAATAACAGAGATAAAAAAATTTAAAATATGCTAGAGAAGTTATAAGACTTGGAGGAAGCATACATCTATGATGAGTTCTGGGAAAAGAGACTAGAGTAATTGGCAGAATAGCAATATTTGAAGAGAAAATGGCTGAGAATTCTCTTGTGTAAGTGGTAGATACAAATCGTAAGATTCAAGATGCACAAGGATGTCATGTCAGGAGAGCTGCCTCTCTCCTGACTCTGGTATGGACCAGAATGAAGCATGAGGGTGTATTCTGCAAATCTGACCACAGTGTAAGGAAAAGACCCATATAGGAAAGGATGGCTTCTGCAGCTGAACTGGCTTCAGCCCTACAGGATTCCCACTTTGTAAGCCAGATCCAGCCCCTTCTCTCCTCCACCCTCCTGCATGTGGGCTTTTGTCTGTGTTCTTTGCCACCAGACCTGGCCTTTAGAGATGTGTTGCATTCTGACCAAAGTACCAAGCAATCCCAATCTTTAATATCAACTGTGACCACATGAGAGTTTCACAAATGGAAAAAAAATTAACACACTTACGTTTCTCCCATTTTGCCAAATCACACAATGCAAGAAACATTTTTTAGTTAAATCAAGTAAAGGACACCTTCAACTTGACTTGTCAGGGACAGTTCCTGGGTACCCCATCTTAAATTCTCTTACTCTCTTTGCCACTTCTAACATAGATTCTAAATATCCTTGTATGACAGATTATGGAAAGAACCCTGTTTTGAAGGTGAGGAGGCCTGAGTTCAGACTTTAGCTCTGTCGGTGCCTAGCTGCCTGAGCCTAGGAAATCTCCTGACCTAATAATAACCGTGGACCGTGTTGAATGCTGGCTGTGAACCAGACCCCATGCTAGGTGTCTTGTGCACACACTCTCACTTAATCCTTACAGCATCACTTTTATGGCAGTTGTCCTTTATGGTAGTTATTGCCATTTATGGTTGAGGCTATTGAGGTCACCTGCCCACAGTCACATGATTAGAAGGAGGAAGAGGTCCCTGTGACTGCAAAACCCAGAATCTTAACAGCTACAGCCTCCAGCTTCACTGGTCTTTTGTATTCTCCTATCTCAAATGAGGCCTCTTCACTGCTCTAAAATTCTATGATGTGGTTGTGTGCGTGTGTCTGAGATTGTGTGTGAATTTGAAGTTCCACTGAAGACAATAAGAAATTTGCATCTATCTCCAGGGAAAAGAAACCAAAGGTATGCCCTATTTTCCTTGGAGATAATGTCTGATCACTTACAACCAAACATGGCTTTCAAAATTTAAAAATAACTATTGTAATTTATAGATGTTATGATCTTATTTTGACAAATGATCAAAATATTAGTATCTGCAAGGAAAAGTCAATCAGCTTGGGTAATAACACACATCAATTCAATCACTTTGAAATCCTGCATTAGGAAATTAAAATTTTAGTCCATAAAGAGCTTTCAACTCAGAGATTTTGGGCCTTCCTGGAAGGAAAGGACTTTGAAAACGTGTACACAGCAATTTGCAATCTGAATCCTCTACAAAGCAAGGTTGTTTAATCAGCTACCTATTCCCAAAAAGCACCCTCACTGCCCTCTTCCTGTCTTGTATTTTCTTACTTCTTTCTCTCTCTTGTCCTTGATACCTGTGTAAATCCTACCTATTCGACTGTTGTGATGTGAGGCCCAATTTTTATCCTCTTTCTCATGAGTCCTTCCCTCAATTGACCAACCCAGTCTATAGGTAAGTGAACTCCTTCTTCCAAAGTCTTTGGAGCCTTTGCAGTGGTTGGTTTCCTCTCACCGAGCACTTATCTTTCTTTCACTGCCTGTTTTGTTAATTAAGAGTCATATAAAGGTTGGGGCCAAGTCTTAGTCTCTGTCACTGTTTTTTTTTTGTTTGTTTGTTTGTTTTTTGTTTTTTGTTTTTGCGGTACGCGGGCCTCCCTCTGTTGTGGCCTCTCCCGTTGCGGAGCACAGGCTCCGGACGCGCAGGCCCAGCGGCCATGGCTCACGGGCCCAGCCGCTCCGCGGCATGTGGGATCCTCCCAGACCGGGGCGCGAACCCGGTTCCCCTGCATCGGCAGGCGGACGCGCAACCACTGCGCCACCAGGGAAGCCCCTTCTGTCACTGTTTTAAACCTACTCTCTCTGCACATAGCATGTATCAGATATAAATCTAAATGATATCTACATGTATATGATCAGTATAGATGTATGATCCACATGGATACATATGCATTATCTTAGTATCCATTTAGGTGCAAGAAACAGAAATCCACTGAACCTAATTTAAGACCAGAGGGATTTGTTATACCAATGCAAGGATATCACATAGAACCTCAGTGCAGGAAGTACAGCCAGTCTTCAGAAGACTGAACTGGGACCTGGAAAACATCAGGAGCAGAAGCAACTACTTTCTCATTCTCTTTTTTTTCCTCTCTGGGGCCACATGATCTACCATCTGCTCTCTTCTCTTGCTTTTCTCAGCAGACGGCCTCTCTCCGCACCAAGTTTTCATGGGCCAGGGAGCACCATGACCTCTAATCTCTTGTCTCTTAGTTTAAATTCTTAAGAGACAGAATGTGAATGGCCTAGGTCATGGGTCAGGTGTCCAGCTCTGGTCCCATCAACTGTGGCCAAAGAGGAGTAAAATCGCATGACAGAACGAGGAGGGGCCCAGCCCTTCAGCTGGGACAGGCAGTTGTCATAGGAGCAGCTCTAATAAAAGGAATTTATATACACATGTTGTTTTTTTTGATTATATACTGAGTGTGTGTGTGTGTGTGTGTGTGTGTGTGTCAAGTGAGAGTGAGCAAGTGAGTAATTTGAAGAGTTGCTTATTGCTTGTGTGTGTGTGTGTGTGTGTGTGTGTAATGAGCAAGTGAGCAAGTGAGTAATTTGAAGAGTTGCTTATTGCTTTTATGAGGAAGAAAAACGAGAAATGAGTTTTTTTTCTAATGGAAAAAAATAAAAGCAAGGAAAAGTTGCTGGAGGCTTGTAAGGACAGAGAGATGAAAATAGATAGGATATAAAATTCAATAGAAAAGCACTCTTTTTTGAAGATGTTATTTAAGAAAGAATATTCTGACATCTATCTGCAAGGTGGGCAGAATCTGGAAACAACAATGGGCAGGAAGCCCATTTGGAGTTTGGATTTTATACTATTCTGTTCATAATATAGAACCAGACCCTAAAGGTTTAAAGAGGGTGGGCTAAGTGTCCCTTGGCCAGCCGACAGCATTTTGTTGAAGAAATTTAAAGATTAAAAGCAGAAGCAGTTAGTCTACTGTGTAATATTTACTGATTTGAGCAGCTCTACTATACAGACATCTTACACATAAATTTAACTATTATTATTGTGTTGCCCTTTTCCAAGAAAGGGTAAAGTAGATTTGTAGGAGCACTTAACACACGTAAATCCTCCACCTCTTTAAACCAAAGCTTGTTGTGTTAAAGAGCTACATAAATTTTACAAGGATTCTATCCTTTTGAGATCATAGCCCTATTTTTTCTTGCAACACAATTAAAGTGATGCCTCTTTGTAAGCCGGTTCCGTGAACTCTGATCCAAGATATCTCATAAAAGCCACTGCTTTCGCCAAGTGCGTAATTGTACTGAGGATATGGCTATGTACAGGGGTTCCAGACTCGGGTACTGTAAGAGCTCTATCAGCAAATAGGTATTTCATTGGCTACCACAACCTTCTTTGAACTTTATTTACATTTTTACTGTGCTTTACCCATGTTTCTTAAGACTGGCTTTAAAAAAATGACTGAAAGCATGACTTCCTTCAAATAGCTAATAGTCCATAAAACAGCTTAGTGCTTGCAAGAGAATGTTTAAATTGATAGTGGTGGAATCTCAAATGCTATATTTTTCCACTGATAAGGGGCAACCCAGGCAGAGATAACCTGATTTTTATCTGTCTTCTGACCAGTGTGTTTCCTCCAACTCAGTTCCAGAAGAAGCAAAGGTTCTATTTCATTTTGAAGGTGGTCCATGCCAAATGAATGTTAAATTTTTTATCAGCTTGAATTATTAAAAATGTAATTCATCCAAGAGGTTAATGGACTATTATTTTGATTATATATATATATATATATATATACACACACACACACGCATGTACACATGCATACATGACCAAATCATATAAGGTCCCCATAAATTCTACTGGAAAAGGAACAAGTAAGATTTAATAGTCTTATCTAATCAAGCTTTATGAGAAAAGTTGGTTTTGGTTTGGCAAAGTCAGGTTTGGAATTCAGCTATTTCTAGACTCAGTGATTTAACATGTGCTATGTGATATCTGTATGTCTCCTAGGAGGCTACATAATATGAGATCAGGAACTTTGAAATATGCTTCCTAAATATTTCATAACAGAATTTTTGTTGAGTGCACAGTATTCCATCATACAGCTCTGTTGTAATTTGTCATTATGATTTATTTAGCTAATCCCTGCTTGTTAGAAAATTTATATTTCTAATCTTTCACCATTATAAATATTTCTGTAGTGAACATCCTTGTAGATAAATAATACCCTTTAAATTTGTCTCCCTGGCTCAGGTCTCGCTCTGCTTGAATCAATCTGATCTACCCCTGACTTAGTCAGGTTATTCATCTGGAAACAACACTTTGTTAAAAACAGCATAGTCAAGTATTCTGGCTGTACTCAGAGCCTCCACAATCTAGTTTTTAATCTTCTTTTTCTTTGTGATCCCCCAGTGATCTCCCATGGCTCTGCTACTTGAAGTTTGGCTACAACTACCAGGGGATCTCCACACTAGCATCCAAACCATTTCCTCTTAGTGAGAGCAAACTCAGGGAAGAGAGTCCAGCAAAGTCCTTCCTGGGGAATTTTGGAACTAGAACCAAGGAATTGTTGTTTCTCCAGATGACTGAGGTAGTGATATGTAGACCTGGGAAGCTTACGCTGCCATGTGAACCCTGGAATAGGAGAAGGTTTGCAGAGGGACAAGAGTAAGCAGAGGTAGAGACAGATGGACAGACAGATAGACTGACAGGCATTCTGAGATGAGAAGAAAGGGAAAGAGAAGTCAAAGCATCCTTTCCTTGGAGGATTATTAGCACAGAACAAAGGAGGGGAGGTGGGAAAGGGAGATGTAAACCTTGCAGAGTGATTGAACTAGTTAATTTGTCCTGCCCGTCTCATTGCTGCCCAGACATGTCAAGCTCACAGAGTTGGATTGAGGACTGGACCACCCAAGTAACTATATGGTACACCACTGTATAAATGTATTAAAATATTCTTAGGGATATTTTACCAACACTAGAATATCCCCAGCAGTATTCCAACGACACTATAAATGTAGTGCAATGGAACCAATTTTATTTCTAAAACTCTTCCCGGGGCGCCTCCTACATGTGGAGGGAAGGCATTCTTTGACAAGCTGCTTGGAGTAGCAGAAGACACACCCTTCCCCCACGAGACATGCTTGAGGCTCAACAGATGGTCCTAAAATAACCTTGAAACAAGATCAGATCATCTTAAATTCAGGGTTCTCATTGTGTTGAGTGAGGTATATGTGTTTGGAGCCAAAGCTGAATTAATTTGAGAACGAAGATCTTTGATGCTACCACGCACCTCCTTATTCTCTGCCCTTCCCTTCATGTAACTTCTGACGTTTTTTTCCTTTCTGAATAAATTTAGAGAACAGCAGTTTGAAGGAGTGCCAAATTAAAAGCCTGCCCAGAGCACCCCTATGCTAGCCTAAAGAAGACAGCCATGCGTCTGGTCCTACATGGCCATGACCTTCTCCTTACCTTACCTTACGGAGGCTATTCCCCTCCGTCTCTACATGATGCTTTTTTCCCCAAGAACTAGCTACAATTCTATCTAGTTTAGCCAACAGTGGTTTCATCTAAGCCACCATTTACACTGACCTTGACTCCACTGCAGAAGGGTTAGTGAGAGTTAGAAACTCAACACATCTGTACACTAGATGTGTCCCCTGCAAATGCTAGTTGGCACAAGGCCATGCATGCTTTTAGCTGTCAGCAGAAAGCAGGTCTGTCTCCTATGTAGGGACACGTAAGGAGCTCCATGCCCATAGGACACCTTACTTTTTTCTGGAAGACCCTGACCAGAAAGTTTAAACATCGTCATAATTAGGTGCTGTTCTTCTTATTTCAATCGACTTCTGACTGCCCCTTGAGTTTTGACAAAAATCTGTTTTACATTTTAGCAAATGCGGAGAAGGAGAAAAGAAATATAATCACAAAACTCAGTCTCTAACAGGCAGCAGGTGAAGGCCAGTTGAATAGCAGCCATCCCTCCTAACTCGAGGCAGTGACAGCCCTGCCAATTCCTCCACATTTTCATGAAGGAAGTGAAAAGAAGAAAATGTATGTGGCAGTTTTAATCAGATAATTACTTTTTTTAAAAAAGGTACATTGAATATAATTTCCAGGTTCTTTCCATCTGTTTAAACTTAAGTAGAAGCGCGTCAGTCCTGAACTGACCATGCTACATGATGAATACGCTCTTGAAATGAATGCTTTCAGATGGTTTCTTTTTATGAAACTTGCACAAAGATGTGTCCTGTGGTGGTGGAGTCAGCCTTGGAGGACATCTGGCCACAACATGTGCCTCATTAAGTCACACCTGTAAGTGTGGGGTCATTTTTAATACCAGTAATATTAATAATAAAGGGTTCATTGAATAGGATTATTAATGGTGCCAGGTGGAGGATGTGGTATCCCTTACAGCCTGGTAGGGGATTGGTTGATGTCTTTTCCCGCCAACGTTTCTGGTTTCATGTTTATAGACAGAACGCTCCAGATGATGGCTAGCCACGTAGCCATTGAGAAAATGAATTCCCCTCTTTCCCATCAGCAAGAAAATTTACAACAGTTGGTGGAGAACTTGAATGAATCCATTTTCCAGTTTTGAACTCATAATCTCGCTGAAGAGCAAGTAAGGTATTTACCAATTAATTCAAGAAATTAAAAAATCAGTCTCAAAGTTTTACTTTCTCTCACTTGACTCAGATTGAAACTTTTCAGTTCTAGCCATCTCCTATCACATCTTATTTCAACAGACGTTCATCTCTGCAGTTTCCCTTTGTGGTCACAAACTGGAAATTGGGGGGGGAAAAAAGCTAAGAAGACATCTAAAACCTTTCCTTCCTTCTGTGGAATGTTTGCTTTTGCTGTTTTACAATGCAAGGCTTGTAACAGAAGGAAATAGATGCTTGAGGTAGGGTCCTTTTTAATGTGCATTATTACAGGTGTTAGCAAGTCTGGTAAATTCAGAGTATTGTTTGATTTGGCAACCAGATCTCAAGACTTAGAACACCAACCCATGTTTTAGCTTCAGATTACATGCAACTAGAATAAGATTTTAAATTTAACAAGGCAATTGTTGAATGTTAATTGAATTGCATTTGAGTAATAAAACTCAACTGATTACTAAGAGCCTACTTATAAAAGGCATAATAGAAAAATTCTTTTGCATATCTTTAGCCATTCATAAACATACATATACATCAATTTGTCCACAAACAATAAACAAATAAAAATAGTTTTAAAAGTCTATTTGTGTCACACTTTCGAATTTAAAAGTGATTTTTCACATACATTATATTAACAGCTCTGTGAAGTAAGTGGTGGTGTTATCATCATTTTGCAGAGAAGAAAACTGAAGTTCAGAGACTGATATTCTCAAGATACACAGCTAGCCTCTTCAAAACCGAAACCCACCCCCACTGAATCTAAACTTTTATGTTTTTTTCCACTCCACCATCTGTTTCCCTTTTCTCAGCCAATTAACTCCCCTTAAGAAAATCCTAAAATCCAGGAACAACTTCCACTGCTACCTCGTTTTAGTAGAAAGATATTTGCATAATCTGGAGGAATCTCATTGAGTTGATGAGTGGAGAAAGACAGACAGAAAGAATATATACTGTATGATTCCATTTCTGTGAAGTTCAAGTCCATCAAAAGTAACCTAAGGTGATGGAGGTCAGAGCAGTGGTTACCTCTTGGGGGAGGGTATTGACTGAGAGCATGACGAAGCTCTCTGGGGTGTGGAAATATTCCATATTTGATCTGAGTGGTGACAACACAGGTATATGCACATAAAAGTTTAGCTGAACACGATTTGTGAAATTTACTGTAACTACCTCACACCTCAATTAAAAATTAATTTTAAAAAAGAGGTTATTGCATTGCCCAGCAAATATTTACTAAATGTCCCTGAAATGTCTTCTTATTTTCCCTTTTGGGTAAAAAAAATCATATCCCTTTCCAGATCCTCCAGACTTTTTCACGCCCCTACTATCTATTTAGTGCTCAGCTAGTTTTTCTATCATTTATCACAATATTTTATAATTGTCTGAATCCATGGCTTTCTCTCTCTCAAAGGGCAGATACCATTTGTTCCTTGCATGTGCATTCCCAGAATCTAGCATGGTACCTGGCATGAGATACTTATTCTACAATAAGTATCCTGTCTAAAGAAAAAAACAGTGAGTAAATGAATGAATGAGCTAAATGGCTTTTCACTTTACTGTTTTATAACTTAGGCTTAGAACATGGGTTGTATTAGGATATCCTGTAAGACCAGGAAACCATCCCCAAGTTGGGGCTTTCCAAGAAGTCCTAGATCGCCTCTTCCAAAAATCTGCTCTAATTAAACCACCGTCACCACCAAGAAGAACCCGAACATACAACACAAGTATCAGTGAGTCCACTCACTTCCACCGTGGGATCCGATTGTCTCCTTTCTAAGCTTTGCTGTTGCCATGGCTCCGCCTGCTTATGCCATAGTGGAGCCCTCAACTCAAATCCTGTCTCTGCATTTCTGCCTAGGTCCTGGCCCTTTGATCAATTCTCCCCCAGATTCCTTTGGTGTGGAAATTTTACTCACACCCTGTCCAAAATGAAACAAAATCAAACCCTGGCATCTGTCATTCCAGCTTCATTTTCATCAGTCTCTCCTGTCAGCCTTTCTTGTTCATCTAAGTTCCAAGCTCAGGATGAGCAAATGTCACCATTTCACCACTTCTGAATAATGGCCTCCCCTTTGGAAGGTTTGCAGTTCCTGTTCTGGTTTTTGTGTGTTTTTTAGTTTTGTGGCTCTCCTTATAGCCAGATACATCCTTCTTTCCTTCTTTCTCCTTTCTCCATCTGTCTCACTCTTTCTCTTCTAGACTGGGTCAAAAGAACTCCCAATGAGCCTGAGCTATTCCAGGGGAGTCCTTGGGTGGGTCATGCTCTGATAACAGAATAGTCAGACTGTGATTTTTATCCTCTAGGCCTAAGCCTACTTCACTGACTTGTTTACTGTTGTCATCTCTACAACCTGCTCTCTATTTGGAGTGAAAATTCTCTAGAAGATTATGTTTCTTTCGAGGGTCTGGCATGGAGGCTCTTTTGCTGTTTTGGAGCAGCTAAGCAACCTTAAACAAGTGCTGACATTTATCTGTTTAACAAACGTGAAAGTCATTAGCCAAGGGCATGTCACCTGTGAAACCAAGATTTGGTTTTATTTTGATTCTTCTTTATGAAGTTGCTTGGATTGTATAGATATTCAGCATTTATAAGGGTTCGTGCTCTTTATTCCTGGAGCAAGAATATCAGGCAGTCTCATGCAGGGTACAGGAAAATGCCCTGGAATGTTGTAGAAGTGATGCAATTTCAGGACTGAGGATCTGCGTTTCTTTCACCCCCACCCCCCCGTTCATGCTCTTTATCTGGTTACCTGCAATGGGGATAAAGAAGGATGGGGAAAAACAAGTAGGAAGTGAATTAGCCTCGAGAAAGCAGAATACACTCCAAATGTAAATGTCACAGTTTTGTATGGTGCTCGTTCCTGAGTCTTTGTTAGACTAGAAAGCATATTGGAGTTGCTCCCTTCCCACTTTAAGCAAAATCTTCAATATCTGTCCCGTACACTTGGGCTATGTCATCTTTTGATGACTGAAGGCACATGGTTAGTGCCATGGTCAAATGCAGGATTTGGAGTCTGAGGAGACCACATTCAACTTCTGACAACTTCCTACTGGGAACATTGGGTCTCCTCTCTAAATCTCAGTTTCCTCCTCAGTGAAATTGGGATAATAATACATGCCTTCACAAACGACTTTAAATATTAGTTGAGATGTTATGTAAGAAAAAAATTCCTATAAGTGGAAAAACATTGCATGTAGGTTCAAATATTTTCTGTGATTCTCCTACCTCTTGCTGGCTACTTACAGTGCACTGAGGATTTTCCCTTGACTGGTCAGTCCCCTGTGAGAATGATTCCAAACCAGGATGTGACTCTATGTAGTAAATGTGTTTGTATGAGTGTGTTGGTTGTGGGGATGTGGAGAATGTAGGCAGTGGAATTGGATGGGTTCTTCTGCTATCTGCTCTGCTCTGGGACCGAGGGGTTTTCTTGCCAATCGGTAGGCATAGATTCATTTTCCAGACATTGAGGCAATTGAAACATTTAGAAACTCTATGTGATTTTTAAAAAATTAATGGCAGGGAATTCTTAAAATATTACGGTAATGGATTAACAGGTCTCAATAAATGAGACCTGGTTGATTAAATTTCCCATACAATACGCATTTGATGATCATGAGAGTTAGGCACCGGGTACATCGCCTTTAGGGCATTATTAAATCTAAAATGTGTGAAACATCGTTTGAGAGAGGAGCCCAAAGCATCCTCCCTGCTCTGCACTCGTCTGTTCCTGGCTTGAAATGAGATGTGGCTGGATCATTAGGGTGGCTGCAAACTGTCTTTGGACACACCTCCTACCCTAAAGATGGCAACGCAGGAGCCTCCAAAATGCCAAACCAGGAAACCGAACCCAGCTAGAAGCTATCCCGTTGTCAAAGCGACACTTCCTTGCTTCATGTGAAAGCCTCCAGGAGCCCAGGCCAGTGACAGGTCTTAAGAGAAGGTACAACACCCTCCTACCAGCATTTGCTCCTCCATTCCTTTTGGCTCCACTGGAAGCAGAAAGGAGGTTATTGGATTTGCAGGTGGTCGGTGCACAAGACAAGCAGGGTGAGTGTGAGAGGTTAAGATGGCGCAAGGAGAGGAGAGTAGGGTCCAGTAGACACTTGAGGGTCAGCATTGGTGGAGACTCCACCATCAGAGGGGACCTTCTGGGCCTGACTTGCTTCCTTCCCTTTGGAAAGCACAGGGTGAAGAGGAAGAAGGAAGAGAAGGGAGAAAATCAAGTTGTGGCTGGAATACAAGAATGATGGGGACTAGTTCAAAGATGACTTATAAGAACAGAGAATACTTCCTTCTTTTTGCTCCATGCTCTGAAAGTCAGGGGGCGGAAGAAGAGGGAAGGAACATTTATCGTGTGCCAATTCTGCACCAGACATTCTGCTCACACTTTTAACGTTCCCTCGTTTAAACTTCATGGGAATTGCAGTAGGCTTTTTAATCCCCCTCATTCCATATAAAGAAGCCCAAGTCCATAGTGATGATATTACCTTAGGTCATGCGTGTGAAGCAGCCAGGTTGGACCAGGTGTGCCTGCCTGCAAAGCTCTCTGCCACATTGCCTCCCAGTGTCTATGACTTTGTGGTATTTCTACAGATCTAGAAATAGGACTAATGACATGCTCTGACACGTTCTTCTTTAGGATTTTCTTGGACTGAAAAAGGGCAAACAAAACATTCATAAATGCAAATTACTTCCGTTGATAAACCAAATGTGTTTTTGTGAAAATGAATTAAAATTCTAAATGACAATAATTTTTTTAAACCATGGCTGGAAATTGACAACTGAGGCTTCGGTAACCTAATACATGGATAATATAAATTAAAGCCGCCAAGGCTGGCTGACTTCTAACAGCTTTGTGATAGTCCCAAGATTTACAAATCAAATGACCAGGTTCCAGAGACCTCTTCAGGGTCAAACTAGACTTTCCCCAGAGCTTAACACATAACACATGGCTTGAGATAGGATCTGGTTTGGGTTGGGGGCTGCATACTGTGTGTGTACAGAAATTATCATGACCCTGGGTTTACCTTGGAAGTGGCTATTGGGTTACGCTACCTTGGCATAGTTGTAAGAAATTCAACTATCTTCCTTGACAAGTGTCAACTTCACCTGATATCATCTCCAAGTGTAAACTGGACCTCCCAAGGGGAGCAGATATCCAAAAAATGAGAAGGGGGCATTCAGTGGGTATTTGGGGAAAAGAAGCAGGGAATGGCTGCTGAGTTGACCAAGACTGAAAATCTTTGAAGGATGTTCCACATCCCCATGGAACAAGGAGTTCTGCCCACTAAACTCCCCCCTAATGGGTGTGCAAAGCTTTACAAACCACAAGCACATTTTGTAAAGGAATCCCATAGGAGGCCGTGGGGGATGAAAGCTGCAAAACCAGGCCCTGAAATTCTCTTGCCTGAGATTGTTCACCCTTGAGAGATAGGACAGATCCCTGCAAAGTTACAGAAAATAGAATCTGCCTTTGCAGACGTGTGGGGATGATTAAGTGAGATACTACAGGTAAAGGTACTTGTCTTTAACACTCAGTGCATATTGGCCTTTATAGTGGTGACGGTGATGATGATGGGGGGTGGGGTATGGTAGCTTGCAAAGCACTCCCAAGTAGTGTGTCATTTCATTGCATTTGGACTGCATCCAATGAGGTAGGTGACAGGAATCCACAGCAGAGCCCCTGTCCCCTGACTCCTAGCCATCATTTTTCCACTACTCTCTGCTGCCTCCCGAGGAGCTTTTAGGGAGGTGGAAGAAGAAGAAGTGGGGATGAGAAATCAGAGCACAAATAGTAATTCTACTGAGGCTACACTGTGGCTCCATTCACCACATTTCTCAAGTGGGGTGAAAAGCCCTCTTTGTTGGAGGACACAGGACCCAGAGATTCACCCCCCTCCCTCCTTCCCCCTACAGGGAAAATGTAGAAGAGTCTCTTAGAGATTTATGTCTTTTCTAGGCCTGCCAGCCAAAGCTGGTACTCCACCCCCCTACTAATTTTCAGGAGCAAAATAATACTTTTGTTCCTTAAAAAGAGAAATCAACAACAAACAGAAATTTTAAAAATCCTCGATTTCTGCTTTTAAGTTAGTTCTGAAATGCATTAATCTCTTTCATTTGATATGGCTCACTTTCATTCTTCCATTTTAATATCTTAGGAGAAAGAAAATCCCAAATAACCAATAACAGTTTACAGCTTTGATGCAGAGCACTAAAGTTGCTTTTCTATGAATATAGATTATTACATTTTTTTACAAAGCAAGTAAACAGATGCATAAAAATGCATTATTTCAGGAGCACAAGAAAACCTGCAATAAGTATGGTGGTTTTAATTTGTTTTTATGATTGCTTGTAATTAATTAGCATCAAAAGTAAATTATCAACATCCAAAATTGTATCATTGGATGTGAGCAGGGTACTCCTTGAATGATTGATTGACTGGTTCATCTTTATACCAAGGTAGGAAGAAGGATCTTTTATTTTACTTTTTTTTTTTTTTTAACTATGGCTAAATGAAAGTGACAAAAGCCAGTGGCAATGCAGAGGAAGAAATTTAAAAGCGACTGATAGGAAGGCCCAGTTTGTTGCATGATAAGTGGTGTCAAGGGGTAAAAATGATGTATATTAGCCGTCACATCATTCTATCAGGTTAGACCAAGGATAAAAGATTCCTTTAAAAAATAAAAATAAAAATGGATCAGCTCTGCTAAATTGGAGAAGGTTCTCATACTTCCTTCAAACCATCACGCTTCAACGATAAAAAGGGAGACATTTTTGACAGGTGCTGCTATTTTTTAAACCATCTCCTGCTCTTTGTCACCATCTTGTTTTTCCCTCTTAAGATTAATGATGGAATTGTTTGCTACAGCTTTGATCAGTTTAAAACTAACCAATAAGTTCAAGGGAGCTATCCCCTTGACCTCTTTCCACTTCCTCTGACATTTACTCCACAGCTCACCCTGCTGTGAAGCGTCCTTTGCTGAGGAAGTGCCAACAAGAAAGAAAAAATGAGTATTTAGTAAGCAGACTGGCTTTTATCTGCAAGGAATATGTGCAGGGATATACAAGACTCACCCACCTCTATTTTATTAATGAGAACGTACTTGAACTGAGAACTCAATCTCTGCAATACAAATAGAATTCAACAACAGAAGGGAAGGGAGGGGAATAAATAAGATTAAAAAAACACATTCTTCTTTCTTGCTTAGCATCTCTTCTAAGAGTTAGGCGCTCGCACAATGGGATTACAGAGCTTCCAACAAAGTTAAATAAAATAAATAGATTCACTTCTAACAAGTTTCATTCCATAGCAGGCCCTCCAAAGACACACAATTTTTTATTTTTCGTAAGCTACCTGAAATGAAACTATATGTCTGTATGTTTTTAAATAATCTATCGGGAGGAATAGAAAGTGTTACATGTCAACGGGGAGTTGGGGATAGATTTGCACTTATGTTTACTTCAATACTGATGAAAAAATGTAAGGTAAATTGCCTTCCAATCAAGACATAGTCAAGGAAGGATTGACCTCAGCCACACTCCTGATTATTCTGTCCTCTTCCTCCAGGGAATCGACTACAGGTAACCATCGTGCTACCAGTGAACTTGGCTGGTTACTAAGGAACCATGTCAGAGTTAACAGTCTCCAAAGAGAAAATGTCAAATCAAACCAAGGATGTCTGCATTGCAGTTACTGTACTAGAAAAATCTCTACTAAATCACACTAAAGTAATACATAACGGTCAAAGCTCAGGCTACACCAACTGCATCCTTGTTTAAATGTTTAAATTAAGGGTTTGTCACAAGTCTTGAATTGCTGTCATTGCTCCCATCCACCACTGCTGGAGACAAGGGTCAGGGAATACTGGGGAACCCATAAAATTTCTAGCCCGAATATTCCCACACTGAGCTTTACCAATGGTGGACACACATTCCCAGTCCCCTGGCTTGCTGCCTGCCAAATTTGCCTTTGGAAGGTCACACCACCTTTCCCCAAACACAGTGCTCAGGGGCACATACGGAGAAGATGTTGGTTATATTTTTCACTGAAAAGAAGAAAATGAGAAGACTCTTCAAGGCAGAACCAAGGAGAAAAAGCAGTTCCTTGGTTTCTCGAGGAAGTGGACCCAAGTACCTGGCAGCACTCACTGAAGTCCTCAACATGGGAAAAGCCCATGTTTTGTTTCTTATCATCATTTCTAATTTGAAATTTGGATTCCTGGTTAGAGCATACCTTGGCATTCCATTATAGAGCTGTTCCCCTATAGATCCAATGGGGCCATTAAGCTCATTGGCCACTGGATGACCATTTCTTTTTAGTTTTTTGTCTTTTGTTATTCCTTTTTGTGTGAATATGTATCTAGGAGAGGGAGGGTGATGGAGGAAGTGAACCACTCAAGTCTTGACTTCCTAGGTCCACCTGAATTTCAGATCCCAAAGATGGGTCAAATTTCCTCACTACACTACTCTGTCTAATTACTAGGTCTACTTCAAGGTCTTTAGGATACTTCAGTAGTGGGTACATTTGGGTGAGGACTAAGACAAATTATTTCAAAAGTTGTTTTATAGTGAAGAGTTAGAATAAGTTTCTAGAAAGCTTGCAGGGACTACCCTGGAAAAGATTATTACAAAGACAATATTTGTATTTATCACCCATGCCGCTCTACTAGGCTCTTCTCCTGAGATGCTCTGTGCCCTAATGAAGCCCCATCTGAGTGAGGTACAGGATCCAAGCATTTTCCTCTCTGAGCAGATCCTTCAGGTCTGTAACTTTTAAAATATCCTTCCTTTGTAAAACGGCTCTGTCCTGGTACTAGACTCTCTGAATTCTGCACCCAGATTTCCAGGCTACCTAGTGTTTTTATTAGGTGAAGTTAAGGCAATAACAGGTAATTTTGTATTGTTGTATTTCCCTTCTGAGTAGCAGATGTACATTCTAGCATGTCTTTCTAAATATATTTTGATTAAAAAGAGTGATCCTCAAGGGTTTTGATTCCAAAGTAAGGGAGCTACTTGGGGACAGATGAAGTCTTTTGGTTCCTTCTAAACCACCCTGGGACAAGGCAATGCCTACATACTTTGAGTCTACAAAGTCTTGCCCTAAAGGTTTATGTTCTATTAATACAAGACACATGATTTTCCCGATAATTGCTTTTATCTACCATTGATATTTACCACAGAGGCACAGTCTCAAGAATTGCCTAGGGCAACTGTCTTGTGTAAAACCAACATGCTTTAAATCTACACATTTAAAAGCATAAAAGCACACTAGTCATATTTTACCCATTTCCGAATTATGAAGTTCCTTGGGGACACTTTTTACCATAAAGATCTTTGCAAGACGATTATACAAACTTCCTCCTCTTATCTT
The DNA here is from genome assembly GCF_002837175.3 of Physeter macrocephalus. Taxonomy (NCBI): domain Eukaryota; kingdom Metazoa; phylum Chordata; class Mammalia; order Artiodactyla; family Physeteridae; genus Physeter; species Physeter macrocephalus. Next base: position 69,711,488 of record NC_041232.1, read on the forward strand.
AGAAGAAACGATTGGTACCCAAGACTTTCTTCCAAATTCCTTTTCATCAGCATTTTACAATCCTTTTTAAAAGCTCCCTTTTATGAAATTCCTTTCAAAGTTGCACTTTTCCCTGCTAATATTATGATATAATGAACCTCAAAATGAACATATGAATACTTTTTTCCCCCTACTCTTCAAGATTCATGCTTCAGTCTGCAATTTCTTGTACCTTTATGCTTTCTCCTCTCTTTACTCTTTTCCTTCCTTTGATGGCTTTTTCTGAAAATCTTTCCCGTTTCTGTAAACAGTGTTCTTTCCTTGATAATAAACTGCAGGGATTTCCCCAGTGGTCCAGTGGTTAAGACTTCACCTTCCAATGCAGGGGGTGTGGGTTTGATCCCTGGTGGGGGAACTAAGATCCCACATGCCGTGCTGTGCAGCCAAAAATTTTTTTTAAAGTTAAAAAGAAATAAAGCTGTAGATGGTAGGGATTCCTCAACTTACTTGTCAGTTTCATTCTTTAAGGAATTCTAGAGAGAGAGCAGGGATGGTGATAGAGCTTAGGGTTTCATGGGGAAAATCCAACAGAGAACATTTTAAAAAGAGTAAATGGTCTATATATTAAAATATGTGGCACTGAAAATAAATATTTTGAGGCTTAGAAAGATTACTACCTTTCAGGACTAGACACACAGAAGTTCAAAGAACATTTATGGTTCTTCCAATCCTAATGCTTATGGACTTATGGTTTTGATTGATTAAAGTCATAGATGCTCTCCTTGACAAAATTGTAACATGATACCTATCAAACAATCTTACAAAGTAATGTCAAAGGATATAAATGGATTCCAAAAGATTTTAGCTCCAAATTGCAACCTGAGGTGATGGTAGGAGAACTAAGAGTTACAAATGTGGTTTCCTGGAAGCAGTATCAGCCAACTGCGGAAGGCAAGCTGATTGGTCTGCTTTGCATGAAAGATCATAAACGTTGCATCTTCTGAAGAATAAGAACCTTCTTCACATTAGCCTAAAGAAATATCTGAGGCATTAAAACAGATTAATCATTTATTCATGGTTCAGTTATTTTAGTTATTTCTGATTTAGATCAAGACATTATTGATATGTTTCCATGCTTTTACTGTGTGTGCCTCATCTTGATTTACTCTGTTATATAGAGTAGATTTTTAGTTTATTTTGTTTTATTCATTTCACCATTAATGACTGTTCTATATCATCTAGGCTTAACAGCACTATTCACCCAGTTGTCCATGGTAGGAAACCTGGACTCATTCTGGTTTAAAATTAATTTACTATATCTTATAATGTTTTTCATCAAACTTCCTATTTGCTCTTCATTTAGCAACAATGAATATGAGTATCCACTGGGCACTACATACCATCTATAAATTTTGCCAGTTGATACCCTCCTGATTTGATTGTTCTGTCTTCAGAGCTTACAGTGTGATACCATCAAAGTCCCTCTCCTGCTGACCCAGCCACATCAAATTCCAAGTTCACCAGTTGCAGAAGCCAATTCACTTTACAGTCAGCAGATTCTTTATCAATTCTCACCTTCATAAGAAAATTGATGAGTCATATTGTCTAGACCTGTCCTACTCAAGTGATGTTGGGTAATTGGCAGCAATAGAATGATTCAATTACAGAGATAAATAATTGCATTTTATTTCAATTCTCAGGACTCTATGGAACATAAGACTCCGTAAAAAAAGCTTTTCCTTGGTTGAGTAAAGATAAAGAACTAAAGACAAGTAGTCTAATTTGATAATCTTCCTTATGAGCTTTAATGCTATTTGTTCACAAGAGATCTGTGTTTTGGGAGACTAATTTCCTCTCATTTCGCATTTTAAGGAGTCAGTGTTTTTTGTTGTGATGGTGGTCACGTTGTTCACTGACTGGACAATGTAACTTGTAAGGGTGAGCTGGTCACGGTGATTTTAGTTAATATCAGTAGAACGGTGACTAAGTCACCTGGATCACAGACTCTGGGTTTATTGCTCCCAATCCTAATCTGACTCCTTCAAATGAGCATTTCCATGGTTGGTGCAAATATAGAGGGCACAGGTTTTGTGTTTAAGATGTGTGTACATTCAAATTAAGATTCAGCCCCAGCTCCCTGAATTAGACTCACATACAAAAGCAGTTAGTCAAAGCCTGTATTTCAGGGTTATGCAGGGACAGGTGCATACTTGGAATTCAAGGGTAGGTTTTATTATCATTATTATGATTTCTCCTTCTGTATAATTCCACCAATAAGAAGCCCGAGAGTTCATCAGAAGGCTAATCTGGACTTGGAAGCTCTTGAACCCAGGAATCGTAAGACTCAGCAATGTCAGGGTGATGGAGGGATTTGCTTGCTGATGCATATTCATCATCAGACCTAAAACAGAGTTTAATTTTCATAGGCTTCTTTTGTAAGGCTGGCCATTGTTTTCCATTATGTGATAATCACGGTTCAATACCGCTCAACTGTAGCCCATCTGATTCATTCTTTCACATATATGTTTCCTACTATGTGCAACACACCGTGTTTTAACCAATGAGAAACGTCTAGGATCACCTTTACTCTCACCTCAAATGAAAATTTTTCTATAGGTGTTACTGTTTATTCTTATTATTATCTCTTCTCTATTTATCACTCCCAAGGATGAAGATGTGAAGATGTGAAGATTACAAATAATAATGCTCCCACTAACTCTGCATTCTTTTGGTCTTTTTAAAAAACTGGGATGGAGGATTGAACCAGTGGCAAGAGCTCTCTGGACATGTAATGGCCTTCACAGTTCAAAACGCCCAAGTCCGGCTACCTTCTGGGAGAAGCCTTTAGATAGATAATAGATTGAAATGTACCTTATCTAGGCAATCTGCAAGACTCACGTTCCCTTTTCCCTCAGTGGATAAAGCTGAGACAAGTCATCAAGTAATACTTTTTATGAGATATACATTTCACTGAAAGGGTCTGGGCCTAGGTATTGAGTCATCCTGTATTTGCAGAGTTGAGCGTCACTCCTGTTCAAACCGTGGCCCAGAGTGAGCAATGTTTCTGGACTTATAGCACCACAGTTTCATAAAGCAGTAGAGACATAGCATAAGTCACAGAAAGGGGAAGAAAATTTAACCCAGAATTTTAAAACTCCTTCCCTAAGTGGTATACCCCAAACTTACACAATGATTTATTTCTAATGAACTTGCTAAGAAAGAGACATTCTCTCTCTTTTGGCAAAATTTTGACCCAACAATCAGCTGGATGTCCTGTCTAGACTTGACTCCAGCTTCTACTCAAAAAGTCTGTCTAGAGCCTCCCAATCTAACATTTTGCATGGTGAACGGAAAGACTTTAAACACAACTGCAGTTCTCTTGACTGTTGGTAGTGAAATGGAGTTAATCAAGAAAACGGTGGGGATTCATTAAAACTTTCTGCTATATATTCATTCGTTGATTTGTTTAAAATAAAATTTCGGAGCAGTGATAAGTAAATGAAAGGCGCTAGAAATATACAAATGACCCAGGCCTCGTAACCCTGGGAGTCAGACACGCAAGCAAAGATTTCACATTATGAAGTTTTATGCCTTACAGAACGTTAGCTAAACTCAAAGGAAAGAGATATCTCCTGGAGGAGCTAGGGATGGCTTTGTATGGATCGCTTCCCATTGTGAGCCTAGGCTGAGGAGTTGCCCCAGGAATCTGGGATGTGCGACCTTAGGGATGTGAAGTTTTTGCCGTGCACACAGCACTCCTGCTGCACTCCACTCGCTTAGCTGTGTGCCCTGGCAGGGAGCGCTGCCCGCTGGAAGGAAAGGACATGGAACCATGCAACCGTAAGGTTTTTACATTGGCTCGTCCCTCTGGGCAACTCTCTCTGATTCACACAAAGGTAAGCTGATGCCCTCCCAGAGCTGTAGTATGTGTTACAAAGAAGAGAGATCCAGAAGTCTACCTTCTCAGGGAGAAGAAAAGTCAAAAGCCAGCCAACTCTTTGTGTGAATTTTCCATCTAAAAGTCAGAGAGAAAGAATCCAGGTACCTGAATCTGAAACCAGATAGAGCATAAAGGCTTGAAATTGTGGGTAGAAGGCAGAAGGTATAAATTCCCTGAACTAAAAAAAACAAAAAACAAAAAACAAACAAACAAACAAAAAATTCCCTGAACTGATCGTTGAGCTGCAATGGATACAGGTGACCTAGTTAGTGGGTGGCATGGGGGGGTGTCACAGAGCCAGCCTGATGGGGACAGGTGTCAAAGAGGGGGTAAATTTGATGAAGGAAGAAAATGAAGAAAGAATTCCAGGCAGAGGGGATACTTCTGCATAGACTCCAGGGGATGGGAGGCCATGGAGTGATGAGATGACAACAAGACTTCTGGAACAGCTGGGAGGTAGAGATAGATGATGAGGGTCAGGGGCTCAGGAGCAAATATGCAAGAGATGTTTCCAGCTCTTGAAACAATGCCCATAATGTTGCTCAGTATCTCTCCGATAATTACCAGGATAACGAGTTCCTCTTAGATGGACATACTACTGTGCTTATGTGCTTCCTTAACTTAAATAATTGAATCTGTGCAACAGATCAGTTTCTCTTTTTGCTTTGATTGTCACAAAGCTCTGGGCTCTGTTGTAGACAGACCACAACTTGTTTCCCCACATTTTATTACTAGGATCTTGTGTTATTGCCGTTACCTCATGTAATTCCAAATCATCCATTGTCCTGTGAGTTAAAGCACCATAAATCCCTTTAAAAAAGTAGTCAAGATATGAGTGATACATAGAAATAGCATGCAGTAGAGTCTTCTATGTAACAACCAAATGGTAAATGTTTCTTGAACACCTCTGAGAGTCGACTTTTTTATTCGGAGAGTCAAAACACAAGATTTACCAACAAGGACCTCTGTATAGCAAAAGGAACTATACTCAGTATTATGTAATAACCCATAAGGGAAAAGAATCTGAAAGAGTATATATATATATATATATATATATATATATATATATAAAACAAACACTGTGCTGTATACCTGAAATGTACACGATATTGTAAATCAACTATACTTCAATTAAATATAAGCACAAGATTTAGTTTCAACACTCTATTGTTAGCTTGTAATCTATCTGAGAACACAAGTCCAGTGCAGATTAATTACATGATAAGTAATAGTACAAGGCATTCTATGCAGGGTTAACAGTTGATATTTTCCCCGCTACAGGGGTACGTGCAATTAAAATATTTTAGTACTTCTTCTTTGGGTGGCATATACTTAGTGCTCTAAGCTTCCTGAGCTCTCCACGTGCTACTCAGATCCCTTCAGACCAACCTTCCCTTAGGACACCCACTCCCTTGCCTGACAATCCAGCAACTGAGGAGTTAACACTGGGCACAGCAGTGATCTGTGCTCCCTCTGGGATCAGGGCAGCTATTTGCTCTGATGGGATGGTGCCCATGCCCTGACTTTTATTATATATTTGAATATCACCCTTGAGTTTGTATTAGGTGCTAAATCACCTGTTTTAGCATTATTATTGCTATAAATAATCATGGCTACTGTTAGTTATTCACTTACTGTGTTCCAATTTAACATTTATAATTACCCATTGAGGGAGTCCTTATTAGTCCTATTTTACAAGCGAGGCAACAGGCTCAGGGAGTAGAAGTAACCGGGGAAGCAGGGGCGCCAATTTTCCAACCTGGGTCAGCTTCCACGTTTGGAAAAGCTTTGTCATCCTGTGTGGGATGGTCAGAGAAGTAGCGTGGAGGGAGGAGGGGGCTTAGAGGGTTTGGCTCAGCAATGGAGGGGGAGGGAAGGGATTTGTCAGGTGGGTGGGTGAATCTTGCTTACTCTTCCCATGTTGTTCTGGATCCTTTCATTTTCAGACACTCCCTAACCTAATCATAAATAAGAACTCTGTAAGTTGCATCTACTTTTTAAAAATTTTTTATGTCACTAATACACTTCATAGAAGTTCAACCACCGCAGAGTAAATTGGGGCTTCTTGACGCCACAAGGCACCATCTGGTTTATAAAATAACAGTGTATGTATGCCCTCTGGATTACTTTCCCCTAGGAAATTCCTCTTTACCTGCTGCCTGGCTGCTAACTTAAGGATAATTTTCATACTCTCTAGTCTAATTATTTTGTGCTGTGGTTTTTCGGTTTATTTTATTTAGTTTATGAAGAAAAAGAAAACCTCTTCAAAAATATACACAGGTTTATTCTGTCGTACAGAGTGAACTATGAAAGAGAAAAACAAATATCGTATATTAACGCATATATGTGGAATCTAGAAAAATGGTACAGATGAACCAGTTTGCAAGGCAGAAATAGATACACAGATGTAGAGAACAAACGTATGGACACCAAGGGGGGAAGTGGGGGGGGCGTGGGATGAACTGGGAGATTGGGATTGACATATATATATACACTAATATGTATAAAATAGATAACTAATAAGAACCTGCTGGATAGCACAGGGAACTCCACTTTGCTGTACAGTAGAAACTAACACAACATGGTAAAACAACTATACCCCAATTTAAAAAAAAATATATATATATATACACAGGTTTAGTCTAGCAATAAAAATAAAAAACTTTCTCAGACTTCAAGGGCAGGAACAAGTCGATACTTCACAGCTAAGGGAAGATGTGAGCAATTCCGAGAACAATTTAGCGTGGATTAATTGGACTCCCATTGTGGAAGCGAAGAGAAAATTTGAAACAGAAGGAAGAATCAAAGAGAAAAGAGAGGCTCTTTTTGGTGGTTGTTCCCTATTCTTGTTTTTAATTCTCTGCTCTCCTGAAAGAAGTGATGAGCATGCAGTTTGAGCTTTAGGTATAATGTCAAGGCTGTGAAAACTTTGAGGATGAGTAGGAGAGGTGAGGTCATGGATGCTAAAATTTCAAAATAAGAATTCATCAGTGGAAAGTAACCTTTAAAAATTGTATAAAAATTTTAAAAGTTAAAAAAAAATTCATCAATTAAGGCAGAGATTAAAAAGGTCTTCACCAGTGCTACCCAACTCTGTGGTTTCATAAAGGTCTCTGGTAATTATGAATAAAATCTCCCACCGCAACACCCAAGGCTCACCCCAGCACTCAGTCACTGGTCAGTCTGATGCCTTATGAAAATGTTATTGTGCTCTATTCACTCACCACCTTTGGTGGCCACAGTTGGTTTTTTTTCTCACTCCGATACGAAAAATCCCAAAGCTCTCCCATCCTCTGTCTGTCATTGCCACCCACCAGGCCTTATGTCAGTCCAGAGTCCCAAACATCATTAAAGGGAAGGAAAAATATAATCCAGTCCAGATTGGCTGGCTCCCTGGCCTGGGCTGGTTCAGGCAGCTTTTGGCTTAGATACCCTGTCTTCCAAACACAATCTGTTTTCAAGATTCCTGGGCAACTTCACGTCCAGGAGAGAGTTTGGTCTTAGCTTAATCAAACTCAGTCTCCTCTGTGTTCCCCTCTGCTGAGGTAGTAGGACCCATTTACCCAAACTCAGTTTTTGGCCCATGTGACTTAGCTGTGTTCTTGGCTTCAGAAGAATCTCTTGCCCTTTCCTGGCTTGGTGGTGTTTTCTTTCTTTCATAACTTTGCTCTGCCAGTGGGTTAAGCATGACTCCATTTCGCCAACATTCTAGAGGATTTTGGAAATGGAAAACTACAGAAGATGCTGATTGGCCACATTTAAAGGAGACAGGGCTTTTAATAGGACAAAGTCAGAAGCTCCAGAATAGGGGCCAAAACCTTACCTTTTCAGACCCCAGAAGACCAGATTCTGACTAGTGTGGATCCTGCAACTTGCATAGTGCCAGAAAGTGGTAAAAAAAAATGCAGAATGGGTTTTGAAGTGCTCTGAACATATTTTTTTTAATCTAAATGAGTATAGTGTTGCCCCATTTTGTGTATGTGTGTGTTTTCATCCTATGTGAAGTACCTGACACCTTATTCTCTAGTTCTAAAAAGTAGAACTTTAAAAAAGTAGAACACAGTTTTCTTTCTCAGTGTCTTTGGATACACTTTTAATGTCTCCTTGGATCATCCTAAGAACATCCTTTTCTGGCTCTTCTGCAACACAAGGATGCCCTCAGAGGATGTTAGAGCCCCATTTGCCCCCACTCTAAAATGGCCCCAAGATGCTGTTCTTTCCTAATGCTTCTGTGGCGTCTCTCACCAGCAGCTCTGGCAGTTCTCAAGGTAAGGGCAGCTCCATTTTTAACCTTAGAAAACTTGTTTTCCTTATAAGTTCTTTCCTCTGCCCCCAAACGCCGTCATTTTCAGGATGATGGCTCTGTTCAGAAAGACTGAAGTTTTCAGGAATCAGACCTTCAAACAAGCAGGGATTTCTAGTATTATCTTTCTGGATTCCAAAAATGATGTTAGAATAGTGTTCTAAAGTAATAGAGTAAATAAGTGATGACAATTTGATTCAAACCCCAGTAAGCTGGACCCCAACTTCCCTGGTCTTAACCACTTGCACAGAAGCCTAGATCAAACATGGGAGTTTTATTTTTGAAATATATTTTTAAAATAAAATCTATTTAAAATATATTTTTACATTTATGTTAATTTTAAAAAATATTTTTGGAAAAATGTTAATGATTAATCTTAGGAGAAAGAAATGCCAGATTTTTATCAGAGTCTCAGTAATGACTTAATCAATCAGAAACCACTGGTCTAAGTGGACTTATCAGAACTCTAGTCCAGGGAAAGCAAATTAGATTCAATTCCCCTATGTGGCCCCTCTGATCTGTGGAGTGACGTGGTTTGGAGTGCTGTGTTGAGACAGATTCTGAAGCATTACTGGATCAGCAGAAAAAAACATGCATAGAAATATCTGCTGTGACCTCATTTGGCTAATGATTTGAACAGCCTATTTTAAAAAATCATGAGACATCAGGGAAATCTGCATGCTGAACATTTAATGATATTAGGGAATTATTAATGCTTTAGATGTGATCATGGTGGTGTGATTATGTTTTGTGATTGTTTCTTTCAAATATACATTCTAAAATATTTACAGATGAAATACTACTACGTCGGTGATTTGTTTCAAAATGAGGGAGGGGGCGGGGTATGGTGCTGGCTAGGGAGTAGGTGGAGGAATAGAGAAAACCAGATTGACCTTGAGTTGATCATTGTCAAGGAATCATTAAAATATTCCATCTTGCATAAATTTTTCCATAATACAAAATGTCCTTTTTTAAAAAGGTAAATCCAAAATGTTTTTAAAGGAAAGTAAAAGAGATACCTACCATGGATATGGTGAGTGGGGTAAATTGGAAGTTTGGTGGATGGAGAGGTAAGGTCTCTGTATATGAAGAGTGAGCTCTGTGCTAATCTCATCATAGTATTCTATAAATGAGGAAGCAGATTCAAAGAGGAAAGTGACTTGCTCAAAATCACATTGCTAGAGAATAGAAGAATGAGTTAATGTCCAGGACCCTAAACCTAACAGTCTCTCTACTACAACCACCCCACACCATGGGTGTAATGGCTTAATGTCAGAGCACAAAACATATTAAAATATCTTTCCTGCCCCTCTGGGCCCAAAGTGTCCTGAAGAATTGTGCAAACTATTCAATGTCAACTAATCAGAAAGGGCTTTTTAGAGAGATTTAGTTTAATTGCATTTTAATTGTAGTTTTATAAATTGTAATTTATAGAATGACTATAGATTCACGTGCAATTGTAAAAAATAATACAGAGAGATCCTACGTACTTTTACTCATTTTCAGTGGAAACACCTTACAGAACTAGAGTAGAATGCCACAGCCAGGAAATTAGCATTGATACAACCCACCAATCTTATTTGGATTTCCCTCGTTCTACATGCACTGGTGTGTGTGTGTATTTAGTTCTATGCCATTTTATTGCATGTGTAGATTCCTGTAGTCACCACCTTAGTCAAGATACACAAGAGTTCCATCACCACAAAGATCCTTACAAAGGGGTGTTTTAATACATCACTATCACTGAGCATGAAATTCAAAACCAAAGAAATTATTGCCAACCCATAAATACTTTATTTTCTACTTGGATAGGGAATTGAGTAACCAAGAGAATGAGGCTAACCAAATGTGCAATATGAGTAAAAGAAGATGAAAGAAAATTGGTCCAGGTACATAAATGGATCCCATTTTAAAAAGTCAAGAATATTTTTGAGACTATTTTATAAAGCTGTATGTAATAAAAACTCCAATTTTCACACATTCAGATAACCAGATTTGTCATTTTTTCTCCTTTAGCAAATGACTTAACTTCTCTCAGATGGAGTTTTTCATCTGTAAAATGTGCATAATTATACCTATTTATGGGGCAACTTGTGAAGATGAAATAATATATAAGAAAGCACTTTAAAAATGGTAAAGTACTACTACTATCAAAAGTATTGTGATGATTTTATGAAGATAACACAAATGATAAATAATTAGGCTGACATCAAAAATTTATTTTTTAAAAGGATCTTCCAGGATATACCATATGCTCAATACTAGTTGATCCAATCTACCATACATCTTAATCCTATAGGTCTATAAAAAGGTCACTGATACTCTGTATGATAATTCAGGGAGGCTGAAAAATTCTGAAGCATCAGTATCTCATCCAAGGAAGAGCCCACTGAGAGTATTCAAATTTTCGGAGACAGAAAGGATTTTAATGTAATTGATAAATATATTGGCACCCAAAAATATCAAGGGACTTTTGGATCTGTATTGACATTTTATTCAGTTCTAAATCTTTGATACAGTCTCTCGGTTTTGATTAATGAGGACACTGGATTCCTTAAGAAGTTGGTACCCTGGCGAGGTAGCAGCATGGCAAAGTGTGGATGGATTGAGACCATGAACCAAAAGCTATGAGCCCAGAACAGGCCCTGCTACTAAAGGTAATACTTCACCTCTTCAAGTCTTATGAGGAACTAAAGGGGTTAACCCACCAAATTTCTTTGAGGTTTACAGTTCTATGTTTCCACTAAGTGTTTAATCTCCTCTCTGCTGATATTACCTGTCTTCGTCAGCTCTCAGGAAAGTGGAAACACTAAATCAAGCACACTCCTTGGGCATGCAGGTCCACTTTTAAGGCAATTTATTAGTTATGCAAATTATTTTTATTTCTACCAGGTAATGGAGTTTCAGTTTTTAAAACAACTGTTATGGAATCTTCTCTTTTCAAATACTGCCCCTGACCCCTGCCACCTCCCCAAACAGAAACCACCCTGGAAGGAGCAGATCTTAGTGAAATTTTAGCAGTGGCCTTGCCTGATAGGCTCTATTTAAACACCACTTCTAGAATTAAATGCCAAATCCTCAGTTCAATGCACTGCTTCATTAGTTATTAATGAGGCAACATATTTGTTCAAAATTTATGATTGTTGATTTGCTCCCATCACTGTATGAAATATTAACGTAGCATTTGTACTTGCAACCATTTGCAGACATTAGATTGTGTATTTGCATATTCATGAACACTCATAAATGTTTAAGGAGAGAGTACAGAAAGCATGGGAGCTGTCAGACAGCCAGTAAAAAGGCATATTTACAGCGTTAATAAGTATTTGAGTTTATAGGCCAAAACGATGAGTAACAAATTAAGTGAATTTCTGGTTTGCCTATTGCAAAGAACTAGGGATTGTGCCATTTTTTTAAAGCTTTGTAAACTTAAAATTCATTTCATAGATGCTGAATAAATGCTTATTGTTTAATCACCAAATGTATGGCTTTGCTGCAAAGAAATTCCTAAGTGTGTTAGGCTTTTAGAAATTTCATTTTCATCCTTGCTGATTCATAGTTCCTCTGCCTTGGGCTTCCCTTCTATCAACGTAATGTGGAAAAGCAAATGTGTCATATACTGAGCCATAATTATTTCCTATTTTAGTTCTATTGAGGAACCTGGGCAAATATATGCTCTCGTGTTACAACACTAGCCAATGTACTTGACTTAGTCTATCAACCTATAAAAACTTGGGCCTGTGGGCTTCCCTGGTGGCGCAGTGGTTGGGAGTCCGTCTGCGGATGCAGGAGACGCGGGTTCGTGCCCCGGTCCGGGAGGATCCCACGTGCCATGGAGCGGCTGGGCCCGTGAGCCGCGGCCGCTGAGCCTGCGCATCCAGAGCCTGTGCTCCGCAACGGGAGAGGCCACAACAGTGAGAGGCCCGCGTACCGCAAAAAAAACCAAAACAAAACAAAACAAAAAAACTTGGGCCTAGAGGTTAAAGGGTGCATGGAGCATTAATGGACAATGAGAGAGAGAGGCATAAAGCATCCAACTAACAAACACCTGACTTACAAATAATCTACATATACAAATGGTCTCTAACATCCCATCAAACCCACTCTATTACAGGGAATTTTACCCCTTGCATGATGAAAAACCAAGGAACTTTTGGAAGTGTTATGGGTCAATAATGGGGAAAGTGTTAAATTGGATCCCTACCTCATGCCATACACAAAAAATCAACTCCAGATACATTAAAATAACTGGAGATTGAAGGAATAGCTGTAAAGTTTATATTACATAAAACCAATACAGAAAAATGTCTTCATGACATCAGGGCGGGGAAGAAAGAATCAACCCACCTTATGGACAGTGTTACTACCTGGGCCACATCATTGTTAAATGTCTCAAATATCATCTCTGGGTAAATGGATGTGTAAGGTAGCTCACCATATCCTTGTACCAGCAAAAGAAGGGGGTCATGGTGGGTCATAGCTGGCCTCTGTGTAATGGCCTAATTGTTCTACTGGTCACTGCTTGCCCTGCTGGCATCTGCTACTGAAATCTGTAACTGGTGTATTTGGGGTCTTTTCCTTCTTGGTTCAGCAAGAACATGATGCCTACTCAGGTGACCCAGACCCAGCTCAACTTTTGCTCATACTATTTAACTCTGACATCTGAAAGTGATTTCCATTTGATATTTAGCCTGGGTAACCTCCTCAGCAGGCCAAGGCAACAGGGCCAGTTTACCATCATTGCAGTGATTCCCAGTAATCTTACCTGCCAGAAGTACCACCACCTTCCTTCTGTGTTTCTCCATAGAGCAAGTTGGAACTTCTAGAAATTTTGGAAAGCATAGGAAACTAAGTAAGGTAGGAGACTTGGTTCAACTTGTCCCCCTCTTAATCATGACATAACAGCAATTTTATTCTGATCCATAGATTGGTGTAGAGAGGGTAGGAGATTACTGTATGAAACGGTATTCTCTCAGAACATCACATAACAAACAAGGGGAAACTCCTTGTATTTTCAGAATTTTTGTGATTTCCACTGAGGTGGGAGGTTAACATAGAAGGTGAGTCTGGTGTGTTTGTCTCTGATCTCTTCTTTGCATCTCTTTGTCTCCCTTCCCTTCCCCACAATCATCTTGGGCTAACAGAGAGATTTTTCCTCCCCTTTCTGTGCAGCAATAACCTCCCCTACATCATGTCGTCTCTTTCCAGAAACACATTTACTCTGCTCCTTTCCCTGGGGCCATAATGGCAGAAAGACTACAGAGAAAAACACATTGACTTTCTGAGAAGGGAATAAAATCTAACCTTCCATGAACAAGCCTTTGATGAGTCAGAAACAATACACACACACACACACACACACAGAGACCACACACACACACACAGAGCACACTCACAGACAAACACATATTTTAACTTCCACTGATCAGAAGAAATTCATTTATTAATTCAACATATGTTTGTTGTGACTCCCATATAGGTACAGTGGTGTAGAAAACAGAGAAAGCTCTTCTTTAAATGAATTATATTTTCTATTTCCAGGAAAGAAATAAGGAATAAACAAAACAATCAAACAAATAAATAATCTATCAGGTTATTATAAAATGCTAAGGGAAAAATAAAGCAGGGTGAGAATACAGACTGATGGATTGATGGAAAGGATGCTTTATTGGCTATGATGACCAAGGAAGTCCTCTCTTAAAAGATGACTTTCAAGCTGGGACCAGAATAAACAGAAGAAATAAGCCATGTGGACATCTGGTGAAAGATCATTGGAGGCAGAGGAAATAGCAAGTCAAAGGCCCTGAGGCCAGAGCATGCTGGGCACAGTTCAACATTACTAAGGAGGCCACTGTAGTGAGAGAGGAAGAGGAGAGGTAGATGAGGTCCGGGAGATGGTGACAGGAAAAATCATAAGCTTAGATCACAAATTCAGATTTTATTCTTCATGGTTAGAGAAGCTATTGCAAAATTTCTAGCAGAAGAGTGATACGATCTCACTCTGGCTGCTACGTTGGGAATGTACTCTACAGGGCAAGCGTGAAAGCTGAGAGACCAACTCAAAGGCTCCTGCAATAATCCAGGTGAAAGTGACTCAGACCAAAGAACTGACTACAGATGTGAGGAGAAATTGTTGCATTCTGCAGATATTTTGAGGATAAAGCCAGGGGGATTTGGATATAGAGTGTGAAACAAACAAAAAAAGAGTCACAATGATTCCAAGGTCTGGGACCTGAGGAACTTGAATAATGTTGAGATGAGGAAGACAATGAGAGAAGTAGTTTGGAGCTGGGGATCAGAGTTCAGTTTTGGACACGTTTGGGATACGTATCTTAAGTTTGGGATACGTATCTTAACCAGAGAGAGATGTTAAATAGGCGACTGGATATGTGAGTCTGAAGTTAATAGCGTAAGTCAAGGATGGAGCTAAAATATGAGAGTCATAGGCGTAGAGGAGAGATATGAAGCCATTGTACTGGATGAGATCACCTAGGGTGGAATTTTAGACAGAAGAGGAAATAGAGGTGAGGATTAATCCGTATAACACTATAATATTTAGGTGTCATGGGTCTGAGAATAATCTAGAAAAAGAAGACAAATCAGTCGTTGGGGCAAGAGGAAAATGAGAAAAACTTTGAAATAAAGAAAGTGTTTCAAGGAGCAAGGGTAGCTGGTTGGTGGAAGTGGGATGAGGGAGAATTGTCCATTGGCCTTTGCATGTGGGAGCCATCAGTACTTGGTGAGGTCAGTGTCTGTAGGGCCTTAGTATGATGGTTCAACAGAGAAAGGAGACGGGGAGAAAAGCTTTGAAAGCAAGTGAATTTTGACATAGACATCTTTCAACCTTGACCCTATGGCCTAGTAAGATTGGTCCCTTCGAAGGACAGAACAAAACGGAGAAACCACCTCTCCTTCTCTCTGAAAAGAACCTGCCCTGAGCAGTCCAGCACAGGGAATGCAAGTTTCTAAAGCTCCTACAGCAGCAAGCAGTGAGCTCCGTCTGCACTGCTGAACCCAGCTATGCTTCAGGAGTGGAACACATCTTTGTTAAATCAGTGCCTCCATTACATCCTGTTCCCAGCTCTATCCTCCAGCCCCTCCAGCCCCTCCAGCCCCTCCACTGATGCTCCAGAAGCACAGTCCAAGTTGAACTGGGCAGCCTGCCGGTAGGGGGGAGATGAGCAGGGGAGGCTGTAGCCAATTCAGGCAGGTTGGTGGAGAGCGAAGGCTGAGGGGGTTTGTTAAGTGGCATCCTAATAAAGCTTCTATTTATCTAACCCCACGTTCCAAGGAGCTCCGTGGACCTTAAAGACATTAGCTCATGCCTTCTCCTCACTATGAAGTAGGGAGTCAGGTTCCTTGGGCTCTGTTCTATGTATGAATAAAATAATGTGTGACACCAAAGACTGTGGCAATCTCAGAGCCATGGATTATTCATAATGATTGGAGCACCTTCGTGGCTGAGGAGCTCACCAGGATGAAAGAGCCACATTAGAGTGTAATTTGCATGAGGGAGGCAGGACAAGAGCGGCTAACCGTGCAATCTAAGGATAAATATGTGAAACTGACCTGAGCTCTGCGTCCGGGAGTCAGTTTTAGGTTGTGTAAGGGCTTAGCCCCTCGCTTTACATTGTGACTCCACCCAGGACACTTGGTTTAACTGTAATAGAACCACCTGAGTATTCAATGA
The DNA here is from genome assembly GCF_002837175.3 of Physeter macrocephalus. NCBI lineage: Eukaryota > Metazoa > Chordata > Mammalia > Artiodactyla > Physeteridae > Physeter > Physeter macrocephalus. The sequence continues at coordinate 69,727,400 of NC_041232.1, forward strand.
CATAACACATGTAAAGGACTTCGAATAGAGCCTAGCACAGAGTAAGCACTCATTGATGACATGTGAAAAAATAGGTTTATATAATACTACTACTAATAACAATTATTATTTAAGGAGAATAAAAGAATACATAGTACATACATATATATATACTTACCTTTCTAGCTCATTCTATCGAGAGAGAGAATATTCTACCAGTCTTCTTCTACTTACAGCGATGGTTCTTTGAAAAAGGAGGGGTCTTATCTAGGAACTTGGTGTCACCAAACAGAATTGTCATGTAAGTCAGAGTAATTCTAGCTACTTTAAAAAGTTAAACCCCAAATTTCAGTGACTTAACACACTAAATGATTTCTTGATCGCGTAATAGCACCAGGCAGGTGAACAGGCTGGCGAGCAGTCCTCCTCCACATGATTGTTCAAGGACCTAGACTGATGCCAAATGCAACATGTGCTTTCAAGGTCACCCTGAGGTCATCTCCATTTCCAGAAGGGGAAAAAAACATGGAGGAGTATGCAGGGTGTATGTGCTACGAGGAGAGGCTTAGAATGGACCAAGTCTAAAAATGAAGCACAACACTTTCACTTCAGGGACGTCCCTGGTGGCGCAGTGGTTACGAATCCGCCTGCCGATTCAGGGGACATGGGTTCGATCCCTGATCCGGGAAGATCCCACATGCCACGGAGCAGCTAAGCCTGTGCGCCACAACTACTGAGCCTGCGCTCTAGAACCCACGAGCCACAACTGCTGAAGCCCGCACCTCTAGAGCCTGTGCTCCGCAACAAGAGAAGTCACCGCAATGAGAAGCTCACACACCACAACGAAGAGCAGCCCCCGCTCGCCGTAACTAGAGAAAGCCCGCGCACAGCAACGAAGACCCAACGCAGCCAAAAAATGAAAAATTTAAAAAAGATAAAGAGTTAAAAAAAGAAAACATTTTCACTTCATTTCATTGGGTAGAACTCAGCTGGAATACATATCTCAACCAGAGGGAGATGTTAGGTAGGCAGTTGGATATATTAGGATCTAGAGTTCAGAGAACAGGTCCAGGCTAAAGCTGCAAACGTGAGAGTGAAGCCCTGACACTGGGAGGTGGGACCCTGGAAAATACAAACACTGGAGGGGCAACCGCTTCCCAGTGTCAAGACTGTGCCACGGAAGCTCTCAGTGAGCAGCCTGGTCTCCTTCAGCTCCACTTCCAAGACTCTGCTCATTCTGCATGTACCTGAGTTGCAGATCAGAGGAAGAGGACTTTTCTGATAAGAAAATGCTTGGATATAAAAGACTGAACCTGATATCAGTTGAAGTTTGAATCAAAGTTAGCTTGCCGGGCCTCTCTGGTGGCGCAGTGGTTGAGAGTCCGCCTGCCGATGCGGGGGACACGGGTTCGCGCCCCGGTCCGAGAGGATCCCACATGCCGCGGAGCGGCTGGGCCCGTGAGCCATGGCCGCTGAGCCTGCGCGTCCGGAGCCTGTGCTCCGCAACGGGAGAGGCCACAGCAGTGAGAGGCCCGCGTACCGAAAAAAAAAAAAAAAAAAAAAAAGTTAGCTTGCCAAACAAAGTAATAGGGAAGCAGCTCCTTCCACTGGCTAACTGAGCAGGGAGGAAGGTGGGGTGCATGGGAGCAGGAAGGAGATGGGGAGAAGGGATGATAACTCAAGGGCAGGGCAGATACAGCAACCTTCTGGAAACAGTGGCCACTGAGAGCTTTCACGTGAGGAGATGGCCCAGGAACTTTAGGATATTAACTCTTTATGATTTCTTGCTCTGGCTTATACAGTGGTCCTTCTCTGTTTTCCCAGGGTAGAGCTAGGCTTTGAGAGACCTCACACTTACACAATTTGGGAGCCCCTCATTTAAAAAAAGAACAAAAAATTACAAATACAAAATTTAGTTACAAAGTGAATATTCATCTAGTACAGGAAAATGGATCACAACAAATTCCACATTTTAAAAGCAACAAATACCACAGACATCATGAAATCCAGACAAATAACACAGTATTTTTATTAATTAGTAGCCTGAATCACTTTTATCATTCTTTTTTTCTGACATCTTTTGGCTACATCTGCTTTGATTGCCACTTCTTATAACAAGGGCTTTATAATACAATTTTTCATAGAATTAAAAGATAATTCAATCATTCCTCTAGGAGAGTTGATTAAAAAACATTTTTATTGTTGATAATTTTAAAAGGTTTCTTTCAGATTCACACTTTGTTATGGTCAATGTCATGTAAATTTTGAGGATTTTTGTGAAATTTAGGAAGACTTCTACCAAGTTTGTTACATGCACTGTTACAGACGTACTTACCCTCTGAGGACTGCTACGTGCTTTTGCTCTGCAAACCAACAATTATAGTCTATTCTGCACAATTCCCACCAAGAAAGAAAAAATTATGGTGCATTTCTAATTGTATACACTGAAGAAATGGAATATACTCCTGACAGATCACTTATCAGTCTTTAGGGAGAACTGAATCCTCCCCTTCCAATTATAAACATAGATCTTTGGGAGACTGTGTGCAGACTAGCTTCTGACCTCATACTCTTTGCTATTTCTCCTTTATCACCCACATCCTTGCAGTGTCAGGTGCTGTAGGATACATGCATTTCACTATACAACCTCTGACTCCCTCCCCCACCCAGTGGGCAGTTGGAGGGCCTTGGGTACCAGTCCCCTACTGGAACCTCCAGCAACATCACTGAACTAAATTCCAAAGTCCCTGTGAACCACAGACACTAAATTCCTCTAAACCAAACTAAGCTCCCCACCTTAGTTGAATCCAAAAATGCTCACAGGTACTTCAATACCTTCCGATTTGAAGGGAAGTGTGATTAAGGGGAAAGGATTATCGGTCTTAATCAATTGTTATTAAGATAGCTTGTGTTTTAATATAGTAAATAATTCAAAATTATTAATTTTATTTAATTAAAAATAAGACTATGTGAGCACATTGCCGGTGCCTTAAAAGAGGCCAGCGTAAGTAAGGGTCCCTTTGCTTCCTTAGCTTCCTGGTAAATCTCCTCTGGTTCTCCCCACCCGCTCAAGCAACTGGTGTTCAGCACACAGCTTGATGTTAGCGCTTCGCTGTTGCGTTCGTTTCCTAGGGCTGCTATAACAAATTACCTTAAACTGGGTGGCTTGAAACGACAGACGTTTATCTTCTCATAGTTCTGGAGGCTAGAAGTCTTTAACCAGGGTGTCAGCCGGGCCACGCTCCATCTGACTCCCTAGGGGAGAGCCCTTTCTCGCCTCTTCCAGCTTCTGGCGGCTCCTAGCAATATCTGGCGGTCCTTGGCTTGTTGGTGCATCACACCAAACTCTCCCTCTGTCTTCACCTCTCCTTCTTCTCTGTCCTTTTCTGTCTCCTATAAGGGCACTCTCACTGGATGTAAGGCCCACCCTAAGCCAGGAGGACCTTGACCCTTACCTTAACTGCATCTGCAAAGACCCATTTTCTGTCAATGTAAATTAGGATATTAGTTACATTAATAAACAATGTAAGTCAATATATTAGCTTATACTGATAAATACGTGATCTCTATCTATATTGTTATAGATGTCTTTGAAGATAAAAAGGAAGGAAAAAGGTCCAATGAAGAAATAATGGCTGATTTAACTTTTGAGAACTCAGTAATTCCTAATAGTGATTTCAGAAAGGTTAACAGTTACAATTTATGAAGAAAACACTTAGCTGATGCTCTTATTGTAAGAGGGTCTTTCATGGTGGCTGATGGGGACTTCGCAGGTCAGTCCAACACCAACACCACCCTTCCTTGGCACAAACGACAACGAGGCTGGATGCTGCAGCTGGAGTGGGTCAGAGTTATTCTGAGATGGAAGTTCAGGGCTTCAATGTCTCATATCCTTCTCTTAGTGTATCAGCAAAATATGCCAGTAGTTGAGGAATGTCACTTCCCGTGGACTCTTTAGTGTCACAGCCCTCTGCCTGATGGTCAACCCTCAATAAAGTGCTATCCCTAGTGATCACAGGTTTGCAGGATCAGCCTGGGCAGAACCAGGCTTGGAAGGCTTGTCATCAGTACATTTGGCCTCTCTACTGTGACCTCATTACAGTTTTTCTAGAGCCTTCCTTCCTTTCTTTTTTTTCTGAGCTGCTGTGGCCTTGAGATTCTCCACTTGGGAGGAAAGATCTCATCAATGCTTTACTGTTAATTTAATTTGATGCCTCCTTTCCCAGGACTGTTTACATGCTTTCTCTGTTTCTAGGAGGAAAGAAGATAAAAAAGGAAAGGAAGTAAAAAAGGAAAATTCCAAATACCTTGTTACCTGTGTACGGGAGATATTTTGCAACCAGGATTTCCCATCATCCTTGGAATCACCTTTCATAGGAAAACAGCCCAGCCCCTTCCATGAAAGAACCCAGCCCTTCTCAACCTGAAGTGCTAATGACATTGGCATTTAGCAGACACAGTATAGTGTAGACATTCATATCTCAGACCAGGATTTGTCATTCCTGACACCAGATGGTATTCAAGACATGGGATTTTCCCCCTTGCTCCGTTAGTACAATTCCCTCTTGCAAACAAAAGCTTTTTACATGGTGAGTAATTTGTAAAGCATAAACTGGACTCATAAATAAATATTTATTTTTATGTAAATCTTGGCAAACTGAGGCAGCTACTTTACAGAGGTGATTAAAAGTTAAAAGGCAGCACTGTGAATAGAAGATAATAAACGGTTGTTATTTACAATGGCCCTATTTACAATAAAATGTTAAATTTATTTTATTAAATAATAATTTTATATTTATGGACAGTCATTTATAGACAAGCAATAAAAACTTCCATTTCTGCTTACTGGATTTTTCAGTACAGCATACAAATCAAATCCTTCACTCAACCCTGCATTCATACTTTGAGCTTGCTGTTTTATCTGAGTAGTCAAGTCTGTTGTTTCTTAAATCTGTTTTCTTTATAATAAATGACTTTATTGATTTGGTTTGAGCTCAGCTCCAAATATAGCAGAATAACACTAATGGTCCAAGAAAGAGAGGGAAATGAGAGAGCATTTTATCAGCATGTTTCAGAGTTGCAGGTAAAAACCATGGTGGTTAGCAATTTCTTTGTACAGTAACCACTTACAAAGACTTTAAATAGGAGGCTGTTAATAGCAGAGTCCAAGTCACCATGTTTTCTTCTGACTTTGGGTGACTTTTTTCTTTTCTAGCAAGTTTTTTTTACTTGATTATGTTTAATAACCTTAACTGATGACAAAGGGAAAGTTTTTCTGTGGGGGAAAATTGTGTGGTTGGAAGTTTTCCAAATTTCTGCCTTATTCTATCATAGAAAAAGGCCTATGCTAGCTTTAACCCCAAAGACAATATTGTCAAAATAGGTTTAATGGGTTAAAAAAAAATTCACTAAGTTGGACCAGTGAGAAAAGTCAGCCTATGCTGAGATATCACACCCATCGTTTTATTTATTCAGTCAAGAATCATTTATTGAGCACATACTATGTGCTAGGCTCTGCATTAGGTACTACAGTTAGAGCAAGTTGTCAGGAAGTTGACTGATTCCTAGGAAAGAGCCGAGGGCAAATGCATGTCCAAAGGCATCCACTGCAATAATGAATGGATGATGTCCAAGAAGATTTGTGTCTGTCGACATAAAGAATGGGTGGGAAAAGTCAAGATACTAAGAAACAAATTCTTTCTCATGCAAAGAGGGTAGAAGCAGTGGAACTCTGATGCACTTGATCAGGACTCTTGCTTTAACAACTTCTGATTATCATCACCCAGTTGGACCTTAAAGGTAGCTCTGACAACTGAGTGAGAATCTTGTGGACACTTAGGGATGAACTTGGGACGCCTGACTCCTGCCTTGTGCTGCCTTCACCATCGAAATGTCATAATCTATAAAATGTTACAACCAAATATGAAATGTTACAACTAAATAATGAATTCATTAGCTCAATTTATCTGTTCTCATGGCTGAACAGTGACTCTAAAGTTTAGATCTATTCTTATCTCCAAAACTATAAATTCCAATACTATAAATACATGCTTGATACGGGGACAAAGACAGGGTTTTCTTCTGATATTGCACTACGAATCCAAAGTGTATTAGACTGCGACCACAGTGACTCACATCTTCCAGTAGTCATGCCTGTGTGATCCCCTCCCACACTGACTCTTGGCTTGGCCAACGGGATATTAGCAAACACAATGTCTATAAAAGATGAATATCATACTAAGTGAAGTAAGCCAGACAGAAAAAGATGAATATCATATGATATTGCTTTTAGGTGGAATCTAAATAAAATGATACAAATGAACTTATGTACAAACCAGAAATAGACCCACAGACATAGAAAACAAACTTATGGTTACCAAAGAGGAAAGTTGAGGGGGAGGGATAAATTAGGAATATGGGATTAACATATACACACTATTATATATTAAATAGATAACCAATAAGGACCTACTGTATAGCACAGGGGCTTGCTCCTGAAACTAATACAAAATTATAAATCAACAGGTCTATGAAATCCAAGAAAAAAAGAGAGAGAGAGAGATGAATAAGTGCTTGCTCCTGAAACTAATACAAAATTATAAATCAACAGGTCTATGAAATCCAAGAAAAAAAGAGAGAGAGAGAGATGAATAAGTGCTTGCTCCTGAAACTAATACAAAATTATAAATCAACAGGTCTATGAAATCCAAGAAAAAAAGAGAGAGAGAGAGATGAATAAGTGCTTGCTCCTGAAACTAATACAAAATTATAAATCAACAGGTCTATGAAATCCAAGAAAAAAAGAGAGAGAGAGAGATGAATAAGTGCTTGCTCCTGAAACTAATACAAAATTATAAATCAACAGGTCTATGAAATCCAAGAAAAAAAGAGAGAGAGAGAGATGAATAAGTGCTTGCTCATTAGGGCTCTTGGAATGCTCACTGTTGGAATCCAGCTACCATGTAAAGAAGTCTGAAGTAGTCATGTGGAGAGAGAGAGAGAGAGAGAGAGAGAGAAATTCCAGTCTTCAAGCCACCCACACCAACATCCCAGACACATGAGTGGAGCTATCTGGGTTATCCCAACCCAGATACCATTTGACTGCAACCACGTGAGAGATCCTATGTGAGACCAGCAGAAAAACCACCAAGCTGAGCCCCAGCCGCCCAGAGTCCTAAGGAAGATTGTTATTTGAAGCTACCATATTTGGGGTAGTCTGTTACACAATAAGAGATACCTGAAACATCAAGGGACTTTGAACAAAAGCAAATAAAGAAGAAGAAAAGAAGAGAAATAAGAGGAGGAAAAAACAAAATTTACTTCTATACATCTAAAAGTTTACACCAGATAAACAAGTTGACAAGACTAAGAGCTTTTCAGATCTTAACCATTTCCTCGGTTTATATATAACTTTTAAAACTAATTATATTGTCACTGTCTAGTATATATCTTCACAAGAAGCAAATTCCAAAATCAGCCTCCCAGTGGAAAATTCGCCCATGCAGATGACCAGTTGTGAAAATCTGTGTGCAACTTTGTGAAAGAGCATCAAATTTAGAACCAATGACAAGGCCTTCTGAAGTAACGATTCCACCTCAAGGCCCACATTAGCTGAAAATTGCTCTGGTAGAGTTATAAGCTGACATCTGCAAAGAATTTACAGCAACCACTGTTATCTAACACCTCCTCTCCAATGAAGAATACTGACCTTGGGCTTCCCTGGTGTCACAGTGGTTAAGAATCCGCCTGCCTATGCAGGGGACACAGGTTCGAGCCCTGGTCCGGGAAGATCCCATATGCCGCAGAGCAACTAAGCCTGTGCGGCACAACTACTGAGCCTGTGCTCTAGAGCCCGCGAGCCACAACTACTGAAGCCTGCGGCGCCTAGAGCCCGTGCTCCGCAACAAGAGAAGCCACAGCAATGAGAAGCCCACACGCCGCAACGAAGAGTAGCCCCCGCTCACCACAACTAGAGAAAGCCCGCGCGCAGCAACAAAGATCCAACGCAGCCAAAAATAAACAAAATAAATAAATTTTTTAAAAAAGAATTACTGACCTTTTCAAAGTTTTAAGGAATGGTAGTTTTTAAATGTGTTTCTCTTCTGTTATTTTAAAATCAATCTTTACATCGTCCTTGGACATTCAACCCTAAATCACATAGTACGGTCTCAATCTAATCACACTGAAATGAATCCAGTAGTCAAGGAATGGTTGTCAGAAATGGCTTACAAAGCAAGGCCTGGGGGTAACATGATGAAGGCAGAAAAAGCAAATATCGAACAGTTGTGGTCCTCTTTGTTTGGCAGGAATTCCTCCACAGTTTTCTCTTCTTAACAGAGAACGGAGAACACTTCATCTTTGTATTTCTCAGGGGATTCTTGGAGTTTGCAGAGGCCAAGTTTTCCTACCTGCAGCTGAAGATTAAGGATTTAGGGACTTCTGGAGAGGCTGCTTCTCCCGGGTTACTGATAGAGAGGACAAGAACGACTGACTGCTCTGAATGGGAAAAAACAGGCACAGTTTGGGGTCATCCTGCTTCGTGGACGGCAGCTGCCCACCGTGACACGATGGGATATTAATGGTTAGTAATCCTCTGGTGCTTGGGAAGAATTTGAAAGGAAAGGAGTGTGAATTGGGAATTCTTAGGTCTAGCTGGGGAAAGATATTTAGAAAAATACTAATTCATTGGAAGAACTGCTTTCAAATAAACTCTAAGTTAACCAAGCTCTTCAGGGAATGTCCATTTTGAAAATTTAACTTTCTCATTAACTATTATCTTTATAAGTTGTATTAGTTTCCTATTACTGCTAACAAATTACCACAAACTTAGTGGCTTGATTAAAACAACAAAATTTATTATCTTACAGCCCTGAAGTCAGAGTCAGAAATGAGTCTTACAGGCTAAAATCAAACAGGTAGGACTGGTTTCTTCTGGAGACTCCAAGAGAGAATCTGTTCTGTGCTTCTTCAAGTTTCCAGAGGCTCTCATTATACCTTGGTTTGTGGCCACATCACTCCCACTCTGCGTCTATCATTATATCACTTTTGTCACCTGACTCTGGAGCCCGAGCCCTAATCATCCGTACTTCACCAAATCGCAGTGGCTAACACCCTGCCATGGCCCATGCCCAGCTCTCCCACAGTGAGTGATGATGGTCTCCCGGAGGGAGAAGAGGAGATGGGGTTCATGTTCAGATAGATAGAGCACTCATTTCCCCTGCTTGGTGTACCTTGACATACCTGTATTCAGAAAACTTGTCACTTCCTTATCGAATCCAAATATCGATTTATTGGGCATCTTTCGTACCGCATGCTTTAACCTCAAGAGCTTCTTAAGTCCTCTTTTGAGAATGGGAGAGGGTGTGAATGCCTGTTAAAGAATCCTGTCTTACCCTCCTGAGTTTCATATGGACTCTGAGTGGCTTTGTTCAGACCAGGCTGAGGGCAGTGACACTAGTCTTTCAGTGTCTACTGGCAGCGACAGTAGAAAGGGACATTCTCTTTGAACTTCATCATCCCAGCTCAGAGACGGAGCTGCCCAGAAGACTATGCTGGAGGGTGCTGGACAAAGCAGCAGGTGTTTAAGAAGGCAAAGAGGCAAAAGGATGTTGTTAGGAAAAATTGTCCCCAAGCCATGAATTGGCCTTTTATCACTGTCACTATGGCTTATAAACCCCTGTAACGTGTGGCTTTCAGGGAGGGGGAGCTGAGTTCAGTGCCCGATGCCCTGCCAAGAGCTTTATAATGCATAGAACACAAAAGGCGAAATGTTTCTCCAGCCACATGGCCTTCCCTCCCCACCCAACTCCCTTCCCTGGGGGAAAATCATAAACACAGACAGCAGAATGATGCACCTTTATTATTTCTCGAGTTCTTTCTCTGCAGATGACCTATAGAAGTGATTTAATGTAGATCTGCTGGAGTTCCTGCACTTTCCATGGGCTCCTCCAGCCGAAGCTGGTTGATTTCTTTGGAGTGTTATCACTCTGACCTGCTCCATTAAGTAGCAAACAAAGTCCAGCTGGATATATCAAGCTCAGCTGGACTCTTTGCTTTCACACAACCTGCTTGATTAGGAGAATCGCTGTGCCCTTGTCACAGGGCTCCCGGTACAGTCGGCAAAGATTGGGCTGCCATTGATTTCTGCATAATATGGATTTACGCTGCCTTTCCACAGCAGCGCGGCTCTCACACCCCACAATAACCTAGCAAGGATTGTTTTGTTTTCTTTCCAGGCTTCTTCTGCTGCTTCAGACTTATACCGAGGTTGAGTTCTAAAAACATGTCATTCCTAGAGGTAATGTGTGGCTTATTACCCAGCGCTTTAGGCTGCATTAATTGCAGCTTGATTTAGACATTTCCCATTTGGTGACTTAGTTGCGATCGTACAGACATGTCATGTTCTAAATCAATAACGTGGAAGCAGAAAGAGAGCCAAACAATTGTACGTGCCTCGTTCTTCTCAGGGGAAGGACCAGGGTAATTGTTACCAGAACATGATGCTATTTGTTTATTGGGAAGTGGTGTTTATCCGGCTCCTTTCTTAGAGTGGTTATTCACCCTGGACCTGCCTTCAGGAGCCTAACCCTTCATGTCTATGTCTCTTTCCCTATTAAAAAAAAAAAAATCACGAAGTTTGAAACTGAGTGAACAAGGTACAGAGGTTTTATTAAACATTCTATGACATGCTCCATAATATGCAAATCACAGGGATAAAATATGGATTTGGTGACCAAATCTTACTTTATTCAATTACTTATTATTTTAATTTATGGTGATGTTCTAGCAATCATTAAGGAAGAACAATTTAGAGCCATGTCTTCATGTTCATTTCAGTGTTATGCAGGCAGTGATTACAGTACGTATAGTGAAAACTGGAAAATAGCATAAACATCCAACAACGGGATGTAATAAATAAATTACAGCTCCTTCATCCTGTGCAATTATATTCAGCAACTAGGTAACACAACATTGTAGGTCAACTATACTCCAATAAAAATTTTAAAAAATATTCAGTCACTAAAAATTATGTAGACCTATATTTTATTAGGTGTTTATAATATTCTTTAGTGAAAGAAAGTTACACAACAAATTTAGAGTATAATATATTTTTTTTCTAAAAAAAAAAAAGAACAAAACACTTTAAATACCCTTCATGTCTATGTCTCTTTCCCTATTAAAAAAAAAAAAATCACGAAGTTTGAAACTGAGTGAACAAGGTACAGAGGTTTTATTAAACATTCTATGACATGCTCCATAATATGCAAATCACAGGGATAAAATATGGATTTGGTGACCAAATCTTACTTTATTCAATTACTTATTATTTTAATTTATGGTGATGTTCTAGCAATCATTAAGGAAGAACAATTTAGAGCCATGTCTTCATGTTCATTTCAGTGTTATGCAGGCAGTGATTACAGTACGTATAGTGAAAACTGGAAAATAGCATAAACATCCAACAACGGGATGTAATAAATAAATTACAGCTCCTTCATCCTGTGCAATTATATTCAGCAACTAGGTAACACAACATTGTAGGTCAACTATACTCCAATAAAAATTTTAAAAAATATTCAGTCACTAAAAATTATGTAGACCTATATTTTATTAGGTGTTTATAATATTCTTTAGTGAAAGAAGGTTACACAACAAATTTAGAGTATAATATATTTTTTTTCTAAAAAAAAGAAGAACAAAACACTTTAAATGTGAATATATGTGCATATTTTCTGGGAAGATATAAGGAGCGCCTACCATTTTGCCCTACAAAACCATTGTTTTCATATAGTTCATGCTAATTCCTTTCACTCTGGTTTTATGCATTTTCTGTTTTGTAAGTACTGATCATTTTTAAGCTCATAATAAGGAAAGTTGCACTCCTCTGAAATTATATTATGATGGCACTTATCATCTTGTACTGCAATTATGCATTTGCTTTCTTCTCTCTCTCTGCCCACCCCTGCAACTCATCTAACCATTAGACTAAGGAATCTAAACATCTTTTATTTCTGTATCCTCAATGCTGAGCACAGTGCCTGATCCTAGCAGCCATCAAGGAAATTTTGTTTAATGAATAAAAAATGCCTTACAATCGATTGAGAAGCTAAGAAGTTGCCTTGAACCAGTGGGAGAGTGTCAAGACATACTCGCCTGTGCATGATGATGACAATTTGAGCAGAAATTCATTTGGAATTGTTTATCTCAAGTGTGGATAGCATTGTCCTGATGGAGTTGTATTCACTGCCCATCTTCTCTTTTTTTCTTTTGCGGTATGCGGGCCTCTCCCTGTTGCGGCCTCTCCCGTTGCGGAGCACAGGCTCCGGACGCGCAGGCTCAGCGGCCACGGCTCACGGGCCCAGCCGCTCCGCGGCACGTGGGATCCTCCCGGACCGGGGCGCGAACTCGCGTCCCCTGCATCGGCAGGCGGACTCGCAACCACTGCGCCACCAGGGAAGCCCGCCCATCTTCTCTTGATGAAGAAAAGACTAGACATAGAATTTCATTGTTATTGTTAGTTTTATTGTTTAGTTTTTGCATTTGAAGGTACGATATAACTAGCAGTTTATTAATTGTATAATACGATTAAATAAGTCTTTGTTCTAACTGGAGAGGTATTAAAATAGATCAGATCCGCACAGTCTGCAACAAATTCAGGTATTCTGAATAATACAGCTAATTTTAGTCATTAAAAAAAAAATCTCCTAACAATGTTTGAGCCATAGTGTTAATAAAATCATCAAAACAATAGGCTTATGAATCTTGCTTCCTCTTCCTTTCCCTCATCCATATTTGCCAGGGGTTGGGGGGTGAAGGGGTCTACATTAAAGAAAAGTAAGTATCCGAGAGAGAAAGATAGGCAGAGACAGAGAAGGGGAGGGAGGGGAGCAAAAAGAAAGAAAGAAAGGAAGAAGGGGAAGAAAAGGTAGGAAGGAAGGAAGAAGGAAGGGAGGGAAGGAGGGAGGGATGGAGAGATGGGGAAGAAAGAAGAAAGAAAGGAGGGAGGAAGGGAATCGAAGCAAAAATACCATGTCAGGTGATTCTATGCAATTGGATAATCAAACCCCACTCATCAGTATTTCCCTGCACTGATATATTGCACATTATCTACAGAAGACTGTCTAAATGTCTACCTACCTCCTAAACATTTTCTAGAAGAAGCAGTTGACATGCTGGATTTAGAAAGCTGAAAGTGATTAACTGATTGGAAATGGATAGCATGAATAAGATGGAAGTTAGCCAATGGAGAGCAATTCTAGAAAGCTAACTAGGTAAACCAAAAGAGAGTACTGAGCAGGGACCAGTAGGAAAATGAAGCAGTCATGTGGGAGAATAAACAGCCAGCCTTGACGTCCACAGTGAGGATTGTTAGCTTGATGGAGTGTTTTGAGGGATAAAATAATGGCATCAAAGATTACTTCTTTACAGGTATTGAGAATTGGCTGTACGTTGGGAAATTATCCACAAATTCAGGAGAAAGTTGGATATGATGGCCGGATTCCAGCCAGAGTAGTGGGGGCAAAGGGGAAAGGACTAGATTATTTCAAACAGAGAAAAATAGATATTTAACAACTTCAACTGAAGCTTAACGAAAATTTACATTGCAAAAAAATATGGAAACATAACTGAACTGCTTCAAAACCTGGAGCACATGGAACACGTAGTTCAACCGATTTTCTTTTTTAGATTTCAAGTTAGTTTGGTGTTTCACAGGAAGACACTGGGCATCTTTCAGGAAGTGTTGGTAGACTGATGCCACATTTGCATCATCCTCTCTCTGGAACCCACTGAAATGGAGACCTGTCTAAAGATGGAGTAACCCCTGGATGGAATTTCTCTTTGCCAAATGTCAGTTTTCCCTCAGAGCCTCACCTGGGTTCACCAACAAGAGTCATTTTGGTTCTGAGTTCTGTCCTTTCATGTTGGGTTCTAACTGAGAGCTGCAGGATACGTGGGGTCTGATATAAACCTTTGTGTCTTCCCACATTTTGAGTGAACAAGTCCAAAAATAAATAGGAAGCAACATAAAAACCTGAGGTGAAAGAATAACTGGGAAATTTAATAAAGAAGAAACGGCATGTCCAATTTGAGAATGAAATTGCTTTAGTGGAACAAAATTCAATAAGATTTGAAACCCAGCGCCTTCAATGCTACCACGGTACCCAACTTCCTGAGAGATGAAGAAATCTGCCTTCTGTTCCAAGCTGGAGTTTAAAAAGAGTGCTATTCATTAAAAAGCAAAGCAAAACAAACCAAAACAAAACCCAACTACTTTTTATAAGACTCCAAATCATTTGATATTAAAAAAAAACTTTAAAAAGAGTGTTTCTTCAACACTTTTTTCTATGTTAAATTTTATTAAATTTGTTTTTCACACCACTCACCTGAATGCTGTTCATTGAGCAAAACTTCCAACCATTCTTTTTAGATTCTCTGGTTTGCAGCTAAATCAATATTTTCTTGAAATGAAAATATAATTTGAATTCTCCAGACGTCATAAGTATTTTGAGGAAAAATACCTGTTGTAATTGCAACCCATGAGTTTGATGCCAAAATCAATGGTAGCAACTTTTCACCAGGGATGATTCCATTTAGCATGGAGTTGCCTTCTGTCTTCCTTCTTTCCATGAACAGATTAGGCTCATTCAAGCCAAGTTCAGGGCCAGCTGCTATGCAAGGAGCAGTAATACTTTACATTAGGCCTTTGTAGTTTCCTCAACTCTTCACACCCATGGTCTCATTTATTTATTAAAATAAATTCTATGAATGCCTTGAAGGTAAGAAACATGTCTGACTCTCTTTACTGTCACCACAGCAAAGCACATAGGAAACATTCAATAAGTATTTGCGGACTCAATGGAATAATGACTAGCCTCACTTTATAGGTGAGGATACTTATATCTAGAGAAAATAAGGAATGTGTCCAAGAATCATGTAGATCTTCTGATTCCAAATCTTAGTCGTTTTTTCTGGAACATGTTGCTCCAAGATTTGCCATCCTAACGATTTTGCTGGCTAAGATGAGATGCTAAGATTCACACTCGATTCTATAGAAATGAGTAATATGGTAAACTCTAATCAGTCTTTTTGAAGAATGTGAGCCAGTATTCATGAAAAATGTAAGAATAGGCGGTCTCCACAGGTTCAGCCTCCATTTGTCCAGCCCATGCACCACTGATTTATGGGTTTGTGTGATTTAAGAGTTCAGTTGAATTGATTAATAAGATGAGATTGTTCCATAGTTTCTGAGAAATACTTTCCTTTGAGAGATTATGGCTGTAATAGCATTGGGCTCCTGACTCATCCTGAAGCTTGGACCTCTAGAGTACCACTTCCTAGCTTCATTGGAGTAATATTCCCATATTGTTTGGATTTCATGAAGCTCCAACTCTGCTGCTAAATATGCTGCAGAGTCATTTTAGAGATTGTTTCAAAACATTCTGCAATATCTGTAAACTCTTCCTAACCTGGTTAACAAAAAGAAAAAATATTAGACTCTAGGGTAGGGTTTCTTTTTCTTTGTCTTTTTGGAATGCCTTCTTATTTATTTATTTATTTTATAAACATCTTTATTGGAGTACAATGGCTTTACAATGGTGTGTTAGTTTGTGCTTCCCACCCTCCCTATCCCACCCCTCTAGGTGGTCACAAAGCACCGAGCTGATCTCCCTGTGCTATGCGGCTGCTTCCCACTAGCTCTCTATTTTACATTTGGTAGTGTATATATGTCCCTGCCACTCTCTCACTTCGTCCCAGCTTACCCTTCTCCCTCCCCATATCCTCAAGTCCATTCTCTACGTCTGTGTCTTTATTCCTGTCTAGGGTAGGGTTTCTTAAAGAGTGACACCTGGAACAACATTATTACCTGGGAACTTGTTCAAAACACAATTTCTGTGGCCACACCCAGACCTACTGAATCAGAGACTGGGAAGTGGAACTCAGAAATCTGTGTTTTATCTACCAAGCCCTCCGGGTGATAATAAGGTCCATTCAAGTTTGAGAGCCACTGTTCTACAGTGTAGACTGCAACTTTTTTGGATCCTAAGCTAGAAAAAAATTACTTAAAAAATTAATTAAATTTATAAAGATCTCCCTTAGTTAAAGACGAAAACCCAGACGGAGAAAGAATGAGAGAAAGAGTGAGGTAATTTTGTTCTCAGAGGGAATTATCAAGTGTCCCCAAGAGACTGAATTCCAGGGCTTATATTTGTAGCTAAATATTCCTTTGGGGTCCTAATAAAATGTCTCCTTAAAGAGTCCGTTTGATATTCATCATCTTGTACTTAGTGCAGTACTGATATTATCTTAAGCAACATATCTGTGTTACTAATGTTAGGTGAATTTTGTTTTACAAAAATTGTCCCTGTTAAAATGTAAAACAACCATTTTTAAACCTCTAGCGCTTGATTTTGAGTCATCTTTTGGCAAAAATGACTCTTTTGGAAATGGCTGTAATTTGATGGAGCTTTTGCTACCAGATTAATTTCTAATGGGCAAATTATAAATGTAAATAAATGAGAATACACCACTTTACTATTCAGGAGAAATTCCTTACATTCAAACAGTAACTTTATAATGTCAAAATAACCAGTAGGTATTAATCAGTATCTGGGCTATGTAAATATTTGCTTGTTTCCATGGTGATTGGCAAGCCCAGATACAGAAAAAAAATCCACACATGTTATCACTTCCTAATAATATGATCATGAAAACAAGACTCAGTCCAGACTGAGAGGAGAATAAACACCATTAATTAAAAGAGTTATAAAATAGAGGAGGAGGTGACAAATGAAGTATTGAGTGCAAAAATGCACAAGGAAGGTAAAATATACCTTTTTTTTTTTAATTCTGAAAGAAACTTGAGCAACCCTTAATTATCTTCCAAAATGCTATTTAGAATTTTCCAAAAATAAAACATCTGACAACTGCTCAAAGCACACCGCACCCCAACCCACAAAACATACACTTTTAAAGTGGATATACAGGCATGGCTGTGAAGTGTGTTTGAAAAAAAAGTGAGACTGTTGGCATTTCACTTGAAATCAACTGAGAAGTTCTTTACTAAAGAAGTGAGAAGCCTAAAGCTGTTTTCCCAAGCTTCAGGGGAGTACGGCATATTACGGAGGAGGAGCATTTGGTCAAAGAGTAAATTAGTAGTGTGGTTCACACATTGCACGAAAAATCTACACAGGAACCACAGTTGTCTTAAATAATCAGTCCCATTAACGGGCCTTTGGTTATGAAATTTCTTCACAAAGCAGTCACCAGCGCAAAGGCTATTTTTAGAAACACTGTGTTCTCCTGATCTCTGCTAGGATAATACAGCATCTTTTTTTCCCCCCGAATGATTTCTAAAAATAAAAACAAACACAAAAAAGCACAAACACACCCTCAAGTAGCAGGAGAAGGAATGAACATACCACAGAAGGTTATTTCAATAGGTGCTTAGTTAAATAGACACTCAAGGGGGAAATGCAGACACAAGATCCTAAGTGGAGAAAAGTCCAAAAATGAAGACCATTCTGAATGATCCTTTTCTGAGCACATGATAAGACCAAATTTAAATCATCATAATAAAGAGAGAAACTGAAGGAATTACACAATTATTGGATGCTATCTCATTTTATATATATGTATTCAAATTAATTAAAAATTTAAATATCATTAAAATAAATTATATAAATTATAAAAGAAAATTTTCATTATGAGGGGTAGTGAAGAATTCCCAAAAAAAGCACAATACCTGGATCACCAACAGATATGACTCTGTAAAGCAATATAAATTTTTAAAAATTGAAGTACTGCTGATTTACAATGTGTTCACAATATAAATTTTTGACAGAAAACTTGATAAGCAAAGTTAAGATAAGCAGCAAGCTGGAAGAAAGCATAGGCAAATACTATAGTAGACAAATATTTTACATCCTTAATATGTAAGAAATTCCTGTAAATCAATAAAGAAAAGGTAAGCAACTGGAGAAAAAGCAGACAAAAGAATGTACAGGAAAGAGATAAAGCCAATACACATACGAAAATATGATTGTTTCACTAGTATTTAGTGACATTTTCATTAGAAGAATACTATTTTCACCCATCAGATTGACAAAAATTTTAAAGATTAAAAATATTCAGTGGTGTCAGATATGGGCTCACTCATACATTGTTGATACAAATGGATAGTATTTTTAAAGAAATTTTTGCATCATCTTCCATAGTTTGAAATGGTTTTGGCTTTTGATCCAGGAATTCAACATCTAGGAATCTATACTTCAGAAATATAACATACTTGTTCAAAGATTCATGTACAAAGATGTACACTGTGGAATTTTGTAATGATGGAAAATTGAAAACTATCTAAATGCCCCTCAGGAATGGAAGAGCTAAAGAAATGGTGGTTTATGTAGAATGTAGACTATACAGAACCATTTTTAAAGGCACCAAGATATATTAACTGTGAAGTAAAGCAAACTATTACAAGAATTACTCCTTAAGAGGAGAGTGAGATAAAGGAACAGAGGGGGCGAGGGAAGGGAGACTTTTGATTTTTCCTTTGTTTAACTTGCAATCATTTTTTAAAGAATTAAACTATGATAGAATAACATAAAATTTCCCATTTTAACCATTTTAAAGTGTACAGTTCAGTGGCATTAAATACATTCACATTGTTGTGCAACCATCACCACCATCATCTCTATGACTTTTTTCATCTTCCCAAACCGAAACTCTGTGCCCATTAAACATTAACTCCCCATTTCCCTCTCACCCCAGCCCTTGGAAACCACCATTCTACCTTCTGTGTCTATGAATTTGACTACTCGTGGTACCTTGACAGAGTTCTGGACATGCTACCCCCAAATAGGGCACCTTGGCATATTGACTATTTCGAGCTGAAGGAATGTGGGTTGCAGAAAGATTTCCTGCCCGTCTTCCGAAGCATGTTACAAGACCCTCATGTGAGAGGTGCCCTCCCCATACCCAGAGGAAAGGCACCTCATTATCTCCGAAGACAGAGGAAAACCACGAGGAATCTGAACCAACAGGCTTTGCTGTGTCCCACTTTACTACACTTAGCTCATACTTATCACAATGTCCTATCACATATTTCCATGGTTCTCCACCCTTCATTAAACTTAGCATAAAAACACTCAGGTTTAACCACTTCTTTGTGTCCTCATTTCCTTATGAAGGCTCCTGTGTCACGCAAAAATAGATTTGTATGCTTTTCTCTTGCCAATCTGTCTTTTGTTATAGGGTTCCCGGCTGAGAGCTTCGAAGGATAGAAGAAAAAGATAATTTTCCTCTCCTACAACCTTATATAAGTGGAATTATAAAATAGTTGTCCTGTTGTAACTGACATTTTATTTAGCATAAGATCTTCAAGGTTCATCCATGTTTAGCATGTGTCAAAATTTCCTTTCTTTTTAAGGCTGACTAATATTCCATTGTATGTATTCTGCAATCATTTTTAACAATAAACATGAATTGCTTCTATAATATATAACAACAAAAGTACAAATAAAACTTAAAACTGTGCCTCCAAACGTACACTTATGCAAATCCTTGTGTCAAAATGGGTTTTGGTAACAAAAATAACACATTTCAAGGAAATTAAATGTTGATTGAATATGTATTTCTACAGTCTGAAAACATTCACTTGCTTGTTTTCACTTACCTGAGTTTGGTGATAACTGTAGAACCTGGTGGAACTTGAGGATTAAGAAATAAAGAAAAGGAGAGAGAGAGAGGCAGGGAAGAAGGGAGGGAGGGAGAGAGAGGGAGAGAAAGAGAAAGAAAAACAGAAAGACAGAAATACAAAAAGGCAGAAAGAAAGAGGTGGGAGGGAGGGGGGAGAGAAGAAAGAAGGAAGGAAGGAAGGAAGAAAGAAAGAAAGAAAGAAAGAAAGAAAGAAAGAAAGAAAGAAAGAAAGAAAGAAAAAGAATATCTTTTTATTGAATATTTAGTATGTGCCAGGCATTGTTCTAAGTATGTTAAAAATGTACCTTGTATTTTTAAACTCATTTAATTCTCCCAGTAACCCTTTGTGGTAGATCTTATTATTGTTCCCTGTTTACCAAGCTTCTATAACTTTCCCCAGGTGATACAGTTATAACACTTAAACATCTGCCCTCCACACACTCTTAGTTTCCAATACCCCTGAGTATTCTGTTTAGGAAGATACCACATCTGTTTACCAAGAGGCTTGGGAGGTGGGGTTTCCAGAAGGTTTTTATTAATTTTATGCTTCCTGTCAATTCAATTGCAGATCCTAATCCATGAAATGACCATCAGGGGAGATACCCAGAGAAAGAACTCTGACAAACCAGCCTGGAGGGGAAAACGGTGTAGAAGTGAATGTGGTCAAAGTCAAAATCTCGATGATCATGAGGTGGTGAGATTTGTTTCTTCTCTACTTTTAAAATGTTTGTGAATTGACAAGTGAAGGGACATGGAAGTTCAAAACTGCCTTTGCTTCCCAGAGATACACATTCCACAAACATCAAGAGAAGGAGATTGAATTAACCAAGTAACTGACTCACTTGACTCAAATTAATTTTCATGTCTTGTGATTATAGATGTGGACCATATGGCCGACCCCACATCTATAGTTTTCATAAATACATTTAACCAAACAATGAGGTTGCTCATGATCTGATCCTTTCTCTGCAAATGTTGAACACCACAGAATATTTGGCAAACCCTAAGGAGATGAAAAAAAAAAAAGCTGGATAAATGGACTGAGAAATACTGTTACAAGAAAAACTTCCCTTATGACTCATTCTATGCCATGGATTTTTTTTTTCTGTTATTGTGTGAAGCTATAGTTTATTCATTTTCATTGCTGCACATTGGGGATGTATAGGGAATGCTCACAAACTTTCTTGTAACTGTATCCTGATGCCCATCAGTCCATATTTCTGTCGAGTGTATGTACCTAGAGGATCACAGTGTATGTGTGTTTTCACTTTTATTTCATAATGTCCACTGCTTTCCAAAGAGGTTGTACAAATTTACATTCCTACCAGCCAAATATGAGTTTCTGTTGCTCCATATCTTTCTTGATACTTGGTATTGTCACGGTTTAGAATTTTCCTCATCTAAGGTAGCCATAGCTTTCCCATGAATACCCTCATGGAGCTTATCATCAAGCAGGAAAGATGGCAGACTAACACATAAATATATATGATCACAAGGTGTGAAAAATTATGAGAAAGAAAATTACAGTGTGTTATGAGGAAAAATGAGAGGAGTGACTTGATTTAGACTGAGGGTTCTGGGAATGTTCACTAAAAAAAAATGACATTGACTTCCAGACTCAAAGGATAAGTAGGTGAAGGATAAGTGACATTTACATCCAGACTTAAAGGATAAGTAGACAAGCTGGGTGAGAGTGGGGAGAAGAAGGGAAGGGCATTTGGGGGAAAGGGGACAGCTTTGGAAAAGGCCCTGAAGTCAGAAAGAGGTTGGAGATTTAGAGAACTGGGGAAGGGCTTTGCCCAGTAGAAAGTGGCCAGGAAAGTGGTGCAAGACAGCCAAGAGTCAGGGTTTGCAGACCATGTGAAGACTCGAACTGTGTTCTCTGTGCAACAGGAGGTCAACACAGTGATTTGAGTGAAACTTGAGATCTAATATGCAATTTTAAGAGAATCATTATGGCTGCTGTCTGGAGCAGAGATGAGAATGGAACAAGCATAAAAGAAGCAAAAGACCTTTTTCAGGGATCCTGTGAGAGTGACAGTAATTTGGACTAAGGTGCTAGCAGTGAAAGGTGAAGGTCAAGGCAGATCTGAGTGATATTTTTGAGGTGATAAATACTCCTATGACAAATCTCTACTTCTTTATCCAGATGGTTTAAGTGGCATTCTGTAATTTACTACCAAAAGAATCTGGACTACTGATCATTTCGTGCCCTTTCAGTCACCTGCACCTTGAACTGTGCCACTCCTATACCCCTCAGAAGGCCAGTACCCCTTGCTAGGTGGAAGATTTCTCTATGAGACCCAAGTAATTTATGCAGAATCAGTCACCCCCTCTGTTAAATCCCCATCACACTGTATATGCACCTCTGTTTATTGCATGATATTTTTAGACTGTCTACCCAGCCCCTTGCACAATGCCTGGCACATAACTTTACTCAAGAAATGTTTGAATGAAGCAAGGATGCAAGGAGATAGGAAGAGAGGGAAAAGGAAAGAAGGGAAGAAGGTAGAAGAAAATTGGCTTTTCCTGGCCACTCCAGCTGTGGTCGGCACAGAGCTGTTATCAGAAAGAAGTGGGAGGTCTTGTCAATCTGGTTGGCTTCATCGGCAGAGACCATGGTTTAATGTAAAAGGGGGCAGATCAGGGGCTGCCTTCTCTTGAGGCTCCTCTCTCCTGTTGGAAGCCCAGCTGCTTCTCAAATGTGGAAATGGGGGACATTTGTGTCTTCGCAAATCAGCAAGGTCCCCTCATTCCCACTGCACAATGTCACTCCTTCCCTGGTCTGCGGAGAAGTCATTTGCTCCAAATGAAGCAGACTGATCTGGTGTCCTTGCTACTTTTCAAGTCTACCCTCAGCTTCAGAGGGCTTAGCACGGTGCTCCTGTGTCCCCAGGGCCACTCATCAGAGACACTGGGTGGGTGTGGGGTTCTCAATGATGAGTGTCATTTACCAAGCCAGCCCCGCCCTGGGGGAACCTGGAGCCTAGCAGCAGGTGGAATGTATACCCCCTTCCTCCAGGGACTGCTTCCACGAGTTTAGGAAAAAGATAGGTTGGAATCTGTGCTCTTACTCACTGGGCTGCATCAACATAAATGGACCCTTCAAATACAACCACAACTAGACTCAGACATAAGCAAGCCAGGCCATTTCCATTATGTTTAGACCAAAAGCATTCAGTTATGTGGCATCACAGAGATCAATTGTTTGGACCACTGACTGGATTTTTCTCCTTTTCGATTGATGTTTTATAGTCAGGGTCATTGGGTGTTTTCTATTCCAAAAGTCAGAGGAAAAGAGGGTAGATGGCTGCTCCTGGAAGGATCTGGAGTGAAGGGTCTCTCCATCCCACTTGGTGAAAATTGTGAAAAAATATAATACCTGTGTATCCTCTCTGCTCTGTCCTCCTTCATAATTAAAGGTGATATAGCCCCAGAGAACAAAGACCCACATTAAATATATTACAGGAAAGCGCATGCTTTAAGCCAGTGCTAACTCTTAGGTCCAGCTTTCAAGGTTACAGTGCTCCATTTCTCCTGATCTGGAGAACAGAACCAAATGTGCTGAGCTAATCTTGCCCAAGTCCAGAACCAGGACACAGCTGAGAGTTTTCAATTTTGTTCTCTTTTAGGGAAAAAAAAATGAATTCTTTGACTCGAGGAAGCATTTGTGTAAATAATTTTTCCTTCCTTCAAAGGAAAAATTATTTACACAAATGCTTCCTCAAGTCAGAGAATTCATTTTTTTTTTTTCCCCTAAAAGTGAACAAAATTGGGAGAGGGATGGTCAGGAAGAGAACGTAACCATATAGTTTGGGTGCTTTGTGGAAAGCTGGAAAAGAAAAATAGCCACAATTCTCTCTCTCTCGGAACTCACCCTCTAAATCAAAAAATATTGATACAGGTTCATGACAAAAAGATACAAAGACAATTGCCCTAACGTTAAAAAAAAGAAAAACTAATTAAACAAGAGAATAAAAATACTGATAGAAAGGTTTCCTTGGACTTGTACAATTTGCTCTTGCTACAAATGTATTTTTCTCACTTTTCTTGTATGTCAGAAGCATGTGGCTGAAAAAGTGCGGGGAATGACAGATCAAAGGATGGCTGGAGAGAGCAGTGGCCCAGACCAGGGAAGGGCTGATGCAGGACCTTCCTGAAGAGAGGCTGCAGAGTCCATTGTAGAATGGGCTCTGAAGAACTGAGTTCTAATCCTAGCTCTCCACTAATTTTCTAAAACTTGGGCTTCAGTGTCTTTAATCTGAGAAATGGGAGTGATAATCACCCACTCTGGTTATTTCACACAGATGTTTAGAGGATAAAAAAGAGGCAATAGGTGAGAACATAGTTTATTTTTTTATTGCAGTATAGTTGATTTATAATGTTGCATTAGTTTCTGGTGTTCAGCAAAGTAATTCAGTTATATATATATATATTTTTTCTTTTTCATATTATTTTCCATGGTTTATTACAGGATATTGAATTTAGTTCCCTGTGCTATACAGTAGGACCTTGTGGTTTATCCATTTTACATATAATAGGTTGCATCTGCTAGTCCCAAATCCATGCCTCCCTCACTCCCTTTCCCCCTTGGCAACCACAAGTCTGTTCTCTTTGTCTGTGAGTCTGTTTCTGTTTCGTAGATAAGGAGAACATATTTTAAAAACCATGTAAAGACCCCTGTAGGAGATTTAACCTTAGATCCTGCAAGGCTGATTCTTTAGGCACTGGTTCTTTTATCCAGACAAAAAGTCGAGAATCTAACATTGTTTTATGTTCACAATAAATCTAAACTCATCCGGAAAGGAAAGAATCTAGCTGTGTTTAACAAAAAAAAAAAAGTTCTTTAATCTGAGAAATGGGAGTGATAATCACCCACTCTGGTTATTTCACACAGATGTTTAGAGGATAAAAAAGAGGCAATAAGTGAGACCATAGTTTATTTTTTTATTGCAGTATAGTTGATTTACAATGTTGCATTAGTTTCTGGTGTTCAGCAAAGTAATTCAGTTATATATATATATATTTTTTTTCTTTTTCATATTATTTTCCATGGTTTATTACAGGATATTGAATATAGTTCCCTGTGCTATACAGTAGGACCTTGTGGTTTATCCATTTTACATATAATAGGTTGCATCTGCTAGTCCCAAATCCATGCCTCCCTTACTCCCTTTCCCCCTTGGCAACCACAAGTCTGTTCTCTTTGTCTGTGAGTCTGTTTCTGTTTCGTAGATAAGGAGAACATATTTTAAAAACCATGTAAAGACCCCTGTAGGAGATTTAACCTTAGATCCTGCAAGGCTGATTCTTTAGGCACTGGTTCTTTTATCCAGACAAAAAGTCGAGAATCTAACATTGTTTTATGTTCACAATAAATCTAAACTCATCCGGAAAGGAAAGAATCTAGCTGTGTTTAACAAAAAAAAAAAAGTATAAAGCGGTAAACATTGCTGCAGCCTTGCTCAGCAAAGAAGCCATTTATTCAAAGTAAATGACTCACTGTAGAGGAAGGAGGAAAGAGCCTGGAGGAGAGAGCAGATTCGCTGGGGTGAATTAACCCTCGGGGTCTCTCCCCACCTTTCATCCTAACAAATATTCTAATAGGAAAATGATGTCACCAAGAAGAAGGTAAATGGGAGGGATGGTCCGGGGACTGGAAGAGCTTGAGAAATCCAAAGGGAGGTATTACCCCAGGGCTTATGGGGGAATGTTGCATTAGTTTCTGGTGTTCAGCAAAGTAATTCAGTTATATATATATATATTTTTTCTTTTTCATATTATTTTCCATGGTTTATTACAGGATATTGAATTTAATGTTGCATTAGTTTCTGGTGTTCAGCAAAGTAATTCAGTTATATATATATATATTTTTTTTCTTTTTCATATTATTTTCCATGGTTTATTACAGGATATTGAATATAGTTCCCTGTGCTATACAGTAGGACCTTGTGGTTTATCCATTTTACATATAATAGGTTGCATCTGCTAGTCCCAAATCCATGCCTCCCTTACTCCCTTTCCCCCTTGGCAACCACAAGTCTGTTCTCTTTGTCTGTGAGTCTGTTTCTGTTTCGTAGATAAGGAGAACATATTTTAAAAACCATGTAAAGACCCCTGTAGGAGATTTAACCTTAGATCCTGCAAGGCTGATTCTTTAGGCACTGGTTCTTTTATCCAGACAAAAAGTCGAGAATCTAACATTGTTTTATGTTCACAATAAATCTAAACTCCTCCGGAAAGGAAAGAATCTAGCTGTGTTTAACAAAAAAAAAAAAAAAAAAGTATAAAGCGGTAAACATTGCTGCAGCCTTGCTCAGCAAAGAAGCCATTTATTCAAAGTAAATGACTCACTGTAGAGGAAGGAGGAAAGAGCCTGGAGGAGAGAGCAGATTCGCTGGGGTGAATTAACCCTCGGGGTCTCTCCCCACCTTTCATCCTAACAAATATTCTAATAGGAAAATGATGTCACCAAGAAGAAGGTAAATGGGAGGGATGGTCCGGGGACTGGAAGAACTTGAGAAATCCAAAGGGAGGTATTACCCCAGGGCTTATGAGGGTTGGGAAGGAGTCCCTTTTCTTGGTGAAAAAGGAAGCATAAAGCTGGTTCTCTAGGGAAAAGTTAGACATTAGGATAAGAGAACACAGTGACAATAACAGAACTTTCGAGTCCGGGGACTGCTGTTTACATCCTCCTTCAGCTTCACATTGGCTGTGTAATTAACTCTAGTTCAACTTCTTGTGTCTCTGGGAACTTTGGGGGCGATAACGTCTTGTCTGTCACAGGGCTGCGATGAGGGGTACATGAGAGATCGCCTGTAATGTTTCTGGAACTCAAAAAAAATCTGTAACGTAAACCATATAGTCTGGATGTTTTGTAGAAAGCTGCAAAAGAAAAATAGCCACAATTCTCTCTCTTTCTCAGAAGTTTTTTTCAGGAGAGGACCACAGGATCAGAAATTGTTAAACATCCATGAATTTTTCACTGATAACTATTGGTGAAATATAGCCTCTTATTTAAAGTGTGCATATTTCAAAAGTCATTGAATCAATTTTATATACAGGTATGATTATACTTAAAGTATACTTGTTAGGCAAGAGTCACTCTGGGGAACAAATCCATTAAAATAATAACATTTGGCAAACTGAATTATTCTCCATCATCAAAAGTCCTGCAGAATATAGTTTGACTTTTCTAGTCATTGAAATAAACTTTACACCAAAATGTATAGGGCTGCCAGCAAAGCATTTGAAAAGTTTGGACTTGACATGGAAACACTGAAATCTGAAATTCACTTGCACAGATGAAGCACCTGTGAAGAATAAAAAAAAAAAAAAAAGATGGGGGTTGGAGAGAATGTTACAACAATTTAAATAAAAAGAGAAGGTTCAGGGGTCTTACTCCCAACTTATCATCCACTGTGACAGTTTGGGCTTTGATCTTTGTACATCTTGCTTCTGAGTCCAGATTTGAATCTCTGAGGGAAGCACCTGGCTTTGATTTTAGCTGCTTCATTTAAAAGACTATGGTCCAAATGTTGGCCTGAGTTTGCCCACAGAGCCAGAAATACCAAGATGGCTCTGGTATCCTTGCAATGTCTCCCTGGTGAGCCTTGATAGACTGAACCATGCCAATAGGACAGCTTCCTGAAACTTCATTTGACAATATTGGGTGGGCACTTACTGTATGCCATGGACAGCTGTAAGCCTGGAAGTGGGTTCTGCAAAGGCAGCCAGAAACGCTTAAAACAAGATTCATATGTATGACCATTCATGAA
The DNA here is from genome assembly GCF_002837175.3 of Physeter macrocephalus. NCBI lineage: Eukaryota > Metazoa > Chordata > Mammalia > Artiodactyla > Physeteridae > Physeter > Physeter macrocephalus. The sequence continues at coordinate 69,754,852 of NC_041232.1, forward strand.
TGTCTTTGAAATAAATCTACTTTAAACAGTTACACACACAAGTGGACACACACACGCAAACGTAATTGGTGATTTCATTGATTGTGAGGTCAGCAATGAGAAATGAATGTAAAGTGTAAAATTCAGTTGCTACTATCCAATCCAATGGAATTCTGACTCCCTACACTTTCTTAAATCAGTGAGGTTTATGTGTTTTCCCCTATAACTTCAAGTTCAGTATGTTTTTCCATATTAGTAAGAAATTGTACTCTTATGTGCCACAGAGAGCTTGAAAAATTCCGTATTTTAGAGCCCTTGATTCTGAACAATGTCCTTGATCTGATGAAGCAACGCAGTAAATCGCTTCAATAAGATGCTTGACCAAATCGTCAGGCCACATTTAATTAAATAAAAACTCATTTTATAAGTTTCTAATCCTTCACAAATAGAGAATAGATTCCAAATACAAATAAGTCAGGTCGAGTCACCCTCTCCAAGGTATCTTGCTATCTGGCCCTCCTGGGAGCTCACCACTTCCATCACTCAGAACTGGACTTGTGGGCAACTGACAGTGTTCAGAAAGGCCCCGTGCTTGCGATTTAGTACTCTGCAGTTGTTTCTTTGAAATTCTTAATTTTATCTTAGAATATGTGTTTTGTAGGTGAAGTCCCAAAAGATGAGATGGGGGAGGGGGAGAAGCAACGCGGGGCCTTGCGCATGCGCGTCCCACCTTTTTTGCAGCCCTCCCCCTCTACATGGGCCCCACCTCGTGGGGTACCCAGCCCCAGTTGACCTCACTGTCCCCACCCCCTGCCAGGTAAGACCATTGCTGCCTTCCACCCACTTCTGTACACACACAAACACCCCCAGGGGCCTAGGAAGGTCACGGTTGGGCAAGATAGGGTCGTAGCACATTCTGTGGGCAACTCGGCAGAGATGCTCGTCTCCATCCAGGTACTTGGTGCTCCCCTGTGCTTGGAGATGGTCATCTGCCGTGGGCTGGGGCAGTGAATCTATGGGAAGGGGAGATCCCTAGCTTATCTTCCCACCCTGGCTGGGGCTCAGTTTATAAATCCAGTCCCTGGCTGGAGCGGGGAACCAGCAGTTGTCAGGCCGGAGTGGACAAGTTTCCCTGAGTTGCAAGGGATCCTCCAGGTGCCTGGAGAGTCCGTGCTCACCCCAAGAGTACCCGGAGGAAGGAGCATTCTTTCAGGTCTCCGTTGTGCCTTGAGAGAGACCCCTCCTTCCAACAATCCTGAATCTGGCTGGCTTTTGTCTTTTCCGGCCGATTTGAGGCACCGTCCAGAGACAAGCCACGAAAAAACAGTGTGTAAGTTCAGTGATTCCACGTGGGAAATAAATGTTCTGATACTTGCATTTTAAACGGACATTGTACAATATAAAGATGAACAAGAAAATCCACGTTAATAATACAGACTTAATTTTTCTTTACTTAGAACAACATTAAATAGTGAATTTAAAAACACCTTGACAAGTTGAGAGAGAGAACAGAAGAAAGGAAAAAAACTTATATTTTAATACCTTTAATGGCAAATTGTTTCTACTTTTTGAACTAAAAGTCTTGCATTTTTATTTTGCACCGTGTCCTGCAAATTATGTAGCTGCCCCTGCTACCACAGTCCAGGCAAAAGCTATGGAAGATGAGTTAGAAAATGATTAGTTTAAAACCCGTGCTTCTCAGTTGTGTGCTGAATTTTTGTCAGGACACAAGTCTCTCCTGGTAATCTTTCCATTTCATTCCATTCCGAGATGATGACCTACATTTTTTATAGATCCCAAGGCCAGATCTTGTTTCCTTCTGTTTTCTCACCTTTTATGAACTATTTAACCTGTGGAGTTTTCTCTTTCTAGGGCTCCTGTGTGGTTGGAACATAACTACTCGTGGAAAATCATGACATGGTTTTCTCTCAAAAAAATATACTCCTCAACTCTTTTTATTTTTATAACTTTTAATAAATAACACTTACAAAGCTATCACCCTAAAACTCTAGCCTGACTGATTAAAGAAATAGACCCCATTAATAAGAAATAAAGTTCGTAATAATTCAAATTCTTTACTTGTGTTTTTCCTATTCAACGACGATGACGACGCCTGTTGATATTCTTGCAATTCCATGCCTTCCTCGCAGCCACTTCCCTCTGGCACTAAGTTCACCCAATTAGGATGGGGTAGCGTCAGGATCTAAACCCAAGTGTTGATTTAAAAGTCGTGCCCTTAGCCATTACACTTATATCAATGGTTCTTAAATTTTAGGAAGCCGAATGCAGAATCACGTGGATGTCTTATAAAAATGGATTGTTGGGTCCCACTCCAGAGTTTCAGATCCATTAAGTCTGAGATTCTGCATTTCTTGCAGGTTCCCAGGTGACGCTGAGGCTACTGGTCCACGTCCACACAATCTGAGAGCCTCTGACTATGTAATAGTGTAAAGTCTGATGTTAAGTGAATCGCAGAAAGAAACTTCATCTTCCCAATGCTCTTTCTTGCCCAAAGGAAGGATTCTTATCCTCGTGATCGTCTTTGCATGAAAGAAAGATACCTGCCAGCAAATAGTTTTCTTTAAATCTTCAAGCATGTTTCAGAGCTGCTTTCAAGTCTCATCTGATGCTGCCTTTCATGGGTGACGGGGAGCAAAAGCTGTCCCTTGTCCCACAGGCAGTGACTTTGGGACAATTGCTCCTTTCTTGGGCAGCCAGATTTGCTCAGTGCTGCCAAGACTAGGTCTTATAAAGATATCAGTTGCCTATTAAGGTCGTGGCATCTATGTGGAGGTGTAGAAACCAACCTGTGCACTTATCATCCAACAACTCCAGTGAAAAATATCACGTACTCTCACAAGTAAAGATGACAGTTCACTTTGAAATTCTTTGAGACCACAGAAGATTGTTGAACAATAGCAGTCAGCTTGGAGTTTCCAGTTACACAGAACAATGAGAATTACCAATTGCTTTTCTGGAAGCTTTCTCACTTTGGTCTGGTTAGTGCAGTAAATTTTCTTTTTTATGTGTTCATTATACAAATAATTTTAAAAATTTATGGGCAGTTTGTAAAAGAAGGGGTAAGTGACTCAATCTCATCACTCTAACAAAACTGATACTGACATTGGGGTTTATTTCCTTCTGGTCTTACTTCTATTCATATTATTTAATGTGGCCGTAAATTGTAATTATGTTGTCATAAATCTCCTGTCACTTTACATTATAAAGTATAATAATCCATGTAATTACTTAGATTTTAAATACAGAAGAGTCTTTAAACATCCTCAGCATTTCCTCCAGACACTGTTAGGATATAATCAACAGTCATATTTAAGACAGGCTCAACCTTTCACTTAGATTCCAGGGATTTTTCTGTTTGTTCACTTTTGCTCTGTAGTATTTATTCAGATGGTTCAATGCTTAACCCAAGAGGAAAGGGCCTTCTCAAGCCCTACTTAGATATCTCCAAGTTCACAGAGCATAACTAGAGACCTGTCCTTTGGTTGGAAGCCAGCTTACTCCTTGGGTTTCACATTTCACTCCTTCACTTCTCTTACAGTCTCCATAGTACTGGGCAGTGAAGCAATTGATCATTACTATCTTCATAATGAATGCTTCCTTCTTTTATCTCGGGAAAGAAGCACCCTTTTCCACCAGAATTCCTATTCACCCACCTAAACCCTACCAATCCTACAGGCCACAGTGATGTGATCTGCATATAACCCATTCAAACAAGATTGCGACCTCTCACAGCACGCTAACCTGCCCTGTGCCCCTGCTCATACTATGGGCTCTATTGTCCCCGCGGAGCCTGGACAAGCCCTGGGCTCAGTGTCTTCGTCCTCTAGTCTCTGCATTGTGTTGCAGAAACTGTGCAGTAAACCCCAAAACAGGGATCAGGACTGAAATGAGACATGATCAAGGCATGCAGTGTCCTGTAATAATCGCTGTCCGTTTTCTGAGGTTTTCTATCAGAAAATTAATTTATTAGGTTTTAAAAATCAAATACTGAGTAGCAAAGAAATAAATTTTCATGATCAAGATAATCAAGGGTAACTTTAACAAAGAATAATCACAGGAGAGAGCCTTTAAACCTATTCTTTTCGAAAAAGAACCTTTGTAAATAAAACTCGGGTACAGACACACAAGCGCACACTCACACATTTATCGAGGTGCCGTTCCAGGTAAAGAGAACTGTGTAGCAACTAGGGTGAGCAGTAATGCTTCATGAAGAAACTGAGAAACTTGTTAGTAGTATGGAAGGTCCCTCTCTCACTCTATACACACATCCCCTACACGCACACAAACATACACAATCTACACATAAATATACACAACACATACATATGTTTTTTAGTCTGGCAAAAATCAGGAAGTCTTTAGTACATGTATATCATCATTTAATGGGAAAACATCAAGTTTTCAGTACTTTAAGAATCTGTGGAGAATATTTGAGTCAGATGAATTTTTTTAAGGCAGATAACTAAATTGTCATCAAACTGAGCTTACATCCTGCAGTAGTAAGTTGAGCTATTAAGCAATTATTCAGTTTTAACTCATACCAAACTCAGGTTTTCCTTCCTGCAATTTTAAATCGTTTATCTCAGTTATCTCAACACCTGAATCAATGCAACGTTTTTGACTGTGAAGACATATCCTAAGAGACCTTCAAGATGGTGGAGGAGTAAGATGTGGAGATCACCTTCTTCCCTACAAATACATCACAAATATGACTACACGTGGAACAGCTCCTACAGAACACCCACCGGACGCTGGCAGAAGACCTCAGACCTCCCCAAAGGCAAGAAACTCCCCACGTACCCGGGTAGGGCAAGAGAAAAAAGGAAAAACAGAGACAAAAGAATAGGGACAGGACCCGCACCAGTGGGAGGGAGCTGTGAAGGAGGAAAGGTTTCCACACACTAGAAACCCCTTCA
>NC_041232.1:69759959-69761013 GCF_002837175.3 Physeter macrocephalus
GGCGGCGTGAACACAGCCTGAAGGGGCTAGTGCGCCACAGCTAGCCGGGAGGGAGTCCGGGAAAAAGCCTGGAGCTGCCGAAGAGGCAAGAGACTTTTTCTTCCCTCTTTGTTTCCTGGTGCGCAAGGAGAGGGGCTTAAGCGCGCCGCCTAAAGGAGCTCCAGAGACGGGCGCGAGCTGCGACTATCAGCGCGGACCCCAGAGACGGGCATGAGACGCTAAGGCCGCTGCTGCCTCCACCAAGAGGCCTGTGTGCGAGCACAGGTCACCCTCCACACCTCCCCTCCCGGGAGCCTGTGCCGCCCGCCACTGGCAGGGTTCCGGGATCCAGGGACAACTTCCCCGGGAAAACACAAGGTGCGCCTCAGGCTGGTGCAACGTCACGCCGGCCTCTGCCGCCGCAGGCTCGCCCCGCACTCCATGCCCCGGCAGGGTTCCGGGATCCAGGGACAACTTCCCCGGGAAAACACAAGGTGCGCCTCAGGCTGGTGCAACGTCACGCCGGCCTCTGCCGCCGCAGGCTCGCCCCGCACCCCATGCCCCTCCCTCCCCCCAGGCCTGAGTGAGCCAGAGCCCCCGAATCAGCTGCTCCTTTAACCCCGTCCTGTCTGAGCAAAGAGCAGACGCCTTCAGGCGACCTACACGCAGAGGCGGGGCCACATCCAAAGCTGAACCTCAGGAGCTGTGCGAACAAAGAAGAGAAAGGGAAATCTCTCCTAGCAGCCTCAGGAGCAGCGTATTAAATCTCCACAATCAACTTGATGTACCCTGCATTGGTGGAATATCTGAATAGACAAGGAATCATCCCAAATTGAGGAGGTGGACTTTGGGAGCAACTGTAGACTTGGGGTTTGCTTTCTGCATCTAATTTGTGTCTGGTTTTATGTTTATCTTAGCTTAGTATTTAGAGGTTAATATCTTTGGTAGATTTGTTTATTGATTTGGTTGCTCTCTTCCTCCTTTTTTCCTTTTTCTCTTTTTGTGAGTGTATATGTGTATGCTTCTTTGTGTGATTTTGTCTGTATAGCTTTGCTTTCACCATTTGTCCTAGGGT
>NC_041232.1:69761270-69762163 GCF_002837175.3 Physeter macrocephalus
TTTCCTTTTTCTCTTTTTGTGAGTGTATATGTGTATGCTTCTTTGTGTGATTTTGTCTGTATAGCTTTGCTTTTACCATTTGTCCTAGGGTTCTGTCTGTCCGTTATTTTTTTTTTTTTTTTAGTATAGTTTTTAGCGCTTGTTATCATTGGTGGATTTGTTTTTTGGTTTGGTTGCTCCCTTCTTTTGTTTTTTCATTTTATTACTTTTTAATTTTTAATAATTCTTTAAATTTTTTATTTTAATAACTTTTCTCTTTCTTTCTTTCTCCCTCCCTCCCTTCCTTCCTTCCTTCCTTTCTTGCTTGCTTGCTTGCTTGCTTTTTTCTCCCTTTTCTTCTGAGCTCTGTGCCTGGCAGGGGCTTGGTTCTCCAGCCGGGTGTCAGGCCTGTGCCTTGGAGGTGGGAGAGCTGAGTTCAGGACGTTGGTCCACCAGAGACCTCCCAGCTCCACATAACATCAAATGGCAAAAGCTCTCCCAGAGATCTCCATCTCAACACTAAGACCCATCTCCACTCAACGAAGAGCAAGCTACAGTGCTGCATACCCTATGCCAAACAACTACCAAGACAGGAACACAACCCCACCCATTATCAGTGAGGCTGCCTAAAATCATAATAAGGTCACAGACATCCCAAAACATACCACCGCACACAAATGAAGAGGAAATAGGCAGTCTACCTGAAAAGGAATTCAGAGTAATGATGGTAAAGATGATCCAAAATCTTTGAAACAGAATGGAGAAAATACAAGAGAAATTTAACAAGGACCTAGAAGAATGAAAGAGCAAACAAACAGTGATGAACAACACAATAAATGGAATGAAAAATTCTCTAGAAGGATATCAATAGCAGAATAACTGAGGCAGAAGAACAGATAAGTGACCTGGAAGAT
>NC_041232.1:69762173-69762528 GCF_002837175.3 Physeter macrocephalus
CAAGACACATATTAATCAAACTACCAAAAATTAAACACAAAGAAAAAATGCTAAAAGCAGCTAGGGAAAAACAACAAATAATACACAAGGGAATCCCCATAAGGTTAACCGCTGATCTTTCGCAAAAACTCTGCAAGCCAGAAGGGAGTGGCAGGACATATTTAAAGTGATGAAAGGGAAAAACCTACAACCAAGATTACTCTACCCAGCAAGGATCTCACTCAGAGTCAATGGAGAAATTAAAACATTTACAGACAAGCAACAGCTAAGAGAAATCAGCACCACCAAACCACCTTTACAACAAATGCTAAAGGAACTTCTCTAGGCAGGAAACACAAGAGAAGGAAAAGACCTA
>NC_041232.1:69762801-69765406 GCF_002837175.3 Physeter macrocephalus
AATGTAAATGGATTCAATGCTCCAACCAAAAGACACAGACTGGCTGAATGGATACAAAAACAAGTCCAGTATATATGCTGTCTACAAGAGACCCACTTCAGACGTAGGGACACATACAGACTGAAAGGGAGGGGATGGAAAAAGATATTTCATGAAAATGGAAATCAAAAGAAAGCTGGAGTAGCAATTCTCATATTAGACAAAATAGACTTTAAAATAAAGACTATTACAAGAGACAAAGAGAACCACTACATAATGATCAAGGGATCCATCCAAAAAGAATATATAGCAATTGTAAATCTTTACACACCCAACATAGGAGCACATCAATACATAAGGCAAATGCTAACAGCCATAAAAGGGGAAATTGACAGTAACACAATCATAGTAGGGAACTTTAACAGCCCACTTTCACCAATGGACAGGTCATCCAAAACGAAAATAAATAAGGAAATCACAAGCTTTAAATGATACATTAGACAAGATGGACTTAATTGATACTTATAGGACATTCCATCCCAAAACAACAGAATACCCTTTCTTCTCAAGTGCTCATGGAACATTCTCCGGGATAGATCATATCATGGGTCACAAATCAACCCTCGGTAAATTTAAGAAAATTGAAATCATATCAAGTATCTTTTCCGACCACAATGCTATGAGCCATAAAAGGGGAAATTGACAGTAACACAATCATAGTAGGGAACTTTAACAGCCCACTTTCACCAATGGACAGGTCATCCAAAACGAAAATAAATAAGGAAATCACAAGCTTTAAATGATACATTAGACAAGATGGACTTAATTGATACTTATAGGACATTCCATCCCAAAACAACAGAATACCCTTTCTTCTCAAGTGCTCATGGAACATTCTCCGGGATAGATCATATCATGGGTCACAAATCAACCCTCGGTAAATTTAAGAAAATTGAAATCATATCAAGTATCTTTTCCGACCACAATGCTATGAGACTAGATATCAATTACAGGAATAAATCTGTAAAAAATACAAACACATGGAGGCTAAACAATATGCTAGTAAATAACCAAGAGATCACTGAAGAGATCAAAGAGGAAATCAAAAAATACCTAGAAACAAATGACAATGAAATCACCATGACCCAAAACCTATGGGATGCAGCAAAAGCAGTTCTGAGAGGGAAGTTTATAGTAATACAATCCTACCTCAAGAAACAAGAAAAATCTCAAATAAACAACCTAACCTTACACCACAAGCAATTAGGGAAAGAAGAACAAAATAACCCCAAAGAAGGCAGAAGGAAAGTAATCATAAAGATCAGATCAGAAATAAATGAAAAAGAAATGAAGGAAACAATAGCAAAGATCAGTAAAGCTAAAAGCTAGTTCTTTGAGAAGATAAACAAAATGGATAAACCATTAGCCAGACTCATCAAGAAAAAAAGGGAGAAGACTGAAATCAACAGAATTAGAAATGAAACAGGAAGAGTAACAACTGATACTGCAGAAATACAAAGGATCATGAGAGATTACTACAAGCAAGTATATGCCAATAAAATGGACAACCTGGAGGAAATGGTCAAATTCTTAGAAAAGCACAACCGTCCAAGATTGAACCAGGAAGAAACAGAAAATATAAACAGACCAATCACAGTCACTGACACTGAGATTGTGATTAAAAATCTTCCAACAAACACAAGCCCACGACCAGATGGCCTCACAGGCGAATTCTATCAAACATTTAGAGAAGAGCTAACACCTATCCTTCTCAAACTCTTCCAAAATATAGCAGAGGAAGGAACACTCCCAAACTCATTCTATGAGGCCACCATCCCCTTGATACCAAAACCAGACAAAGATGTCACAAAGAAAGAAAACTACTGGCCAATATCACTGCTGAACAGAGGTGCAAGAGTCCTCAATAAAATACTAGCAAACAGACTCCAACTGCACATTAATATTATCATGCACCACGATTGAGTGGGGTTTATTCCAGGAATGCAAGGATTATTCAATATACAGAAATCAATAACTGTGATAAACCATATTAACAAATTGAAGGAGAAAAACCATATGATCATCTCAATAGATGCAAAAAAAGATTTTGACAATATTCAGCACCTATTTATGATAAAAACCCTCCAGAAAGTAGGCATAGAGGCAACTTACTTACCTCGACATAATAAAGGCCATATATGACAAATCCACAGCCAATATCATTCTCAATGGTGAAAAACTGAAACCATTTCCTCTAAGATCAGGAACAAGACAAGGTTGTCCACTCTCACCACTATTATTCAACATAGTTTTGGAAGTTTTAGCCAGAGCAAGCAGAGAAGAAAAAGAAATAAAAGGAATCCAAATAGGAAAAGAAGAAGTAAACCTGTCACAGTTTGCAGATGACATGATACTATATAGAGAGAATCCTAAAGATGCTACCAGAAAACTACTAGAGCTAATCAATAACTTTGGTAAAGTAGCAGGATACAAAATTAATGCACAGAAATCTCTTGCATTCCTATACACTAATGATGAAAAATCTGAAAGAGAAATTAAGGAAACACTCCCATTTACCATTGCAAGAAAAATAATAAAATACCTAGGAATAAACCTACCTAAGGAG